>NC_081826.1:105211785-105531607 GCF_030867095.1 Alligator mississippiensis
AACAGAATCTCAGATAAAAGTTTCAGAAAAATGCTGTCCTAGATTTGTACCTAGTGAAATTTTGAGGACACTTCTAATAAGAAAAGAAACCTATAGATATTTCCACACATTCTTGCTGAAATATAAAAGGATCTGCTTTTCTCTTCAACTTGCATACATGCAATATTAGAGAGAAATAGGTATCCTGGATTTATATGCTTTTATATCTCAATGATAGAGAACTTTTGTAATAAGATACTGTTTGCAGCAGAGATGATAATGAAATAAAACCAATAGATACTTTTTGTTACAGAAGATGTGTGATGGGATTTTGATTCTACTACAAAGATCTAAAACAATAGCTTCAATTGGATAATTAACTTGTAGGCCTGTGTGAAGCAGCTAGTATTCGCTTCAGATTTGGACTTGGCCGATTCAGGGGACAGTGATTTGATTCAGTGATTCGAATCAGTGTCCCGAATCAATTCAGCCATATCTGATTTGGAGATTGCTGCCCCGCCTGGACCCAGTATCCTGGATCCTAAACAAACAAACAACCAAACAAAAAACCCCCACAGTCACTGACTCCTGCCAGGTGGAGCGTCAATCCCTGCTGCCCTCCACTGTCCTGTACTCTGTGGGGGGATCTTCCACAAGCTCCCAGAAACCCTGACAGCCACTATAGCACCCAGTGAGTGCAGAGATTTTTTTTTTTTTTTGAAGAACTGGGAGCTGGCTTCTGGGTGAGGCAGCCATTGACGGGGCTGGGAGAGTGGGTCGAGGATGAAGGCTCATGGCAGAACCCCCCGTGCAGCGCAGAGCAGTGGGTGGCAGCGGGGATCACCTAGCAGTAAACAGTGAGTGCGGGGCTTTTTTTTTTTTTTAAAGCGCCAGGATGCTGGGGCCAGGCAGGGCAGCCATTGACGTGGCTGAGAGAGTGGGTGGGGGTCAGGGGGCTCTCAGTGGCCTGGGGGAGCCTTCAGGGGATAGGGCCTGGCACGGGTCCCCCATGGTACCCCTCCCCACTCTTCCAGCCTGCCCCCTTACTTACTGGCATGGAGTCTGGGTCCAGCTCCCTGCAGCGGCGATTGGGTACTGCCTAAATCTCTGAAGCTCTCCAAATCTTTTCTGAGTTGATTTGGAAAGCTTCAGATCAATTCAGACCTTTTTATTGGTCTATTGATTCGATTCAGATTTGGAGATCAGCTGCGGAATTGGGCCAAATCTTGTCCAAATCGAATCAGCACCCGAAGCTTCAAACAACCCTATTAACTTGCATATGTGTAGCTAATCTATTGTTATACATGTGTCTTTTTATAGTAGCTAGGAGTTAAACTTTTTTGTTCATAGTAGATGGGAGTGACTTTTTTGTATGCAGAAAGGCAGCCCAGGAACTGATTTCTCCATTACTCTGCAACTTGCAAAGTCATTTATGACAAGAGAAAGTGGATAAGGAGTTCTGCCTGTTAAGGTAACATGTAACATCTATTTGCACCCACATTATGGGTTTGTGACTGAAAACATAAGGAACTGGAAAATTAGGCCTTCAAATTTTCCTTTGAGAAATGTGTTCTGTGTGAACTTCCATCCACCTGGATGACTTTGTCATGTAGAGTGACATATAGCCCCATTTCAACCCTCTCCCTCCTCTCCACCTCCACCCACTAAGGAGAGGTGAAGCACAACAATCCTTCCAGCATCCAATTCTTCTTTTGTTTTGTAGCAGTTTCACACTAATGAAACATCACATAATTCATCTGAATAATTTCTGGTTCTCACAATTAAAGTTAGAGCAGATTGAGGCCCTCCAGCTACAGTTACATTACACTAATACAAAATGTATGAGTGGCTTTAGAATTTGAACTTAGAATTATGGAAACGAACCTCTGCAAGTGGAATTATCTGTATGTTGCTTTGCTTCTGGTTTCTTTGTTCATGTCTGAAATACATCTGAATAACTTGGACTAATGTGCATTCTAGTCCATCTCCTAAAATGGAACTAAATTATCCTAGAAATTGTAGTTCTTTTTAGTTTTTTGAGAGTCAGAACACTACTATTAAATATGTTGGATATATCTGTCTTGAGCATCCAATAGATATTCAAGCATAGCTAATTTACCACATATTCTGGAGATATAATATTCTTGAATTAAGGGGTTTACAGTGGCAGTTTTTTGCCTCTCTTCCCCCTACCTTTGAGCAACTGTGCCACTTGCCTCTGCCCTATCTGGCATAGGTGGGATGACTGGAATCCTGAATATCTTCATCTGGAACAAAGCTCTTAAGGCACCATTCCAGCTGGTAGAAGTTAGAGAAGCCGGGGACTTAAGGCATCCCCAATTCCTTCCAGGATCTTGGAAATAGAAAGACTGTAGCAATCTGTGTTCCGTGGTGTGTACCTTGCGGCCCCAGATCATTTCATTTGTCTTCATAAATACTGCAAGTGCTTTCAGAGAGGAAATATTACAAAGAGAAAAGTTATTAAATGGCCTCCAAGCCCTAGAGAAATACACCCCTCCCCCGCCTTTTACTCCAAAAGAGGTTATTAATGGCTTGATTCTGCCTCCTAACTGATGTTGAGCAATATTTTACTCTGCAGGCAGTCCCGCTGAAATCAGTAAGACAACTCATGTAGGTTAGCATTGCATGGGGTGAATAAGAGGCCAGAATTGAGGCTGAAGGTTAAAGTTAGAGTTTGGAGAAGAATTCAAGAGAGTAAATGCTTGAATTTCAGACTGAATTATATTTCTTTTTGTGGGTACTTTAAGCAGATGCATTTGAATGACTACAGAGCTATCCCCTGGATATCAGCATTAATACTAAAATATTCCATTATGGTCAGTACATTTATAATGTATGCAAGAAGAGATGAATTATTAATGACAGTATTTCTTCTATCATCCTGGGCAGCAGCAACAGCAGTTGGGTACAGTGCCATTTTAGGATGTAGCAGGTGAGGAATTTTTAGTAGGGATAAAAAAGTATAAATGTTATTGTGCAAGGTACTACTGATACTTGTTCTGGAGTACCGTGTACAATTCCGGTCAGTTATGTTTAGGAAATATAAATTCAGACTGAAGGAGATCTAAAGAAGGGCTACAAGGATGCTCAGACAATAGAGAGACCTTATCCTGTGAGAAGAGACTAAAATAACTTGGTTTATTTAACCAGGTAAAACGAAGGCTGAGAGAGGAGATTATTGTTCTTTATAAATATGTCAGGCAAGTAAGCACCAGGGAGGGAGATGAGATATTTGTTTAATCTAAAGGAAAAATGACAAATGGCTATAAACAACCCATGAATAAATTAGGATTAGAAATTAGAAAACAGCGTCTAACTGTCACAGCAATGAGGTTCTGGAACACTCTGCCAGTCCATTTTTAAGACTTAGGTTGTCTGATTTATGGTTGTCTGAGGACTGAACTCAGTGACCAGCGAGATTCCCTTCAACCCTTAAGTGCCTAGTGTTACATTTTCTAATTTGGGGCTCCACACACTGACTTATTCCTGTAGAAGCTTTTATATGGTGAAAGCCTTTTAAAGTAAGGAATGTGAGAAGCCACCAGTCTGACTCCTAGTATACATAGGGACAGATCCCAATATATAATGCAATTTCATAGTTTTCCAAGTAATGTAAATATTTCCTTTCTTATCAGAAGCTGTGTAAATCTATTTGCAATTAATGCAAGTACCTTCAGCTTCTCAGCTCTCCTCCCACAGCATCCAAGCTTCTCATCAGGGAAACTTTGTTGTTGTATAAGGGCATGCAACAGTGAAAGTCAGAGATGGTTTACTCTCTTCGTGGTAGAGCTGAATGTAGTTCAGTGGCAAAGGAGGTGGGTCCAAAAGGAAAAGTTCATTTTGACAGGCCTGAATTGCAGCTACTTCTCCTTGAGAGCTATTTACTTGATTTCTATTGGACACCTTCAGTCACTGACTTGCTCCTTGCTTTCCCAGTTTAGGAAGAACATTACAGGACATTGTTCTAGCTCAGTGACACTTTTTTGTTTTGTTTTGTTTTCAAGATATTATTGTTAAATCATAGCTGATGTGCTTTTCTGGACAATAATGTAGGAGGTAAAAGGATCGTTAGTCCTGGTTACCACTACCCATGTAATTGGTTCCACTATTTTTTCTATAGTGTCGCCACTTTCTAATTCATGTCAACATGTTCTGTAGATACATTTTACTTTTTCACAAGCAGGAACTCTCATTTTCATCTGAGTGGATTGTTTTACTCCCACATTTTCATTTAGTCTTGATACTTTTCTTTGTTGACAAATTTAATTGCTGGGAATATGTCAATAATATTTTACAAATGTTTACAGCCACGGTGACAAATTTAATTCGTTAATTTAAGGGCTGTCAGGGGGATGTTACAAGAGCACTAGTTAGCACTTAAAAACAGCTAAAAAGTTAGAATGTTTGCTGGCTGTTTTTACTGAAAGCTTCTGAGGTATGAATTTATTTATTGGCTGGTTGCCTATAAAATAAGCAGAAACTACTAGTTAGAAATATGGAAATATGGAAAAGTTCATATCAGGTACTTTAGTGAATTAACATGTTTCCAGTTCCCTTTTGAAGTAAATTGTCTACAGAATTGTACCATAAAGCTAGCAAACAGTGCAGTGCATCCACATGAGCCATGCTGACCATAAAAAGCAGGTCAGCATTTCTAAGCAAAGAGTCCCCTCTTAACTATCAACGCTGTGCACTGATAGGTTCAAGTGACAGTCACACTTGGATATGGACTCTACCGCATATTTTTTCTTTGTGAGTCTATCATGTTTTAATGTGGAATTTAACATGAAATTTGTGGAATTAAACAGCAGGAAGTTGTATAAATATAGGAATTGTTTTTGAAAAGGGTTCAAGTTTAGTGCATTATACCTCATTAAAAAAATCTTGTTTACAGAAGCCCTGAAATATCTCAAAGCCAGAAAGTGATGAGGATTACGGGGTGACTGGTGAAAGGTTTTACAGAATCATTGTGGTTCTCTGCTGGAGGACTGGTTGTATTGGTGTCAGTCCATTCCTGCAAGCACTTTGCCTGCTTTAGTATTTTAGCTAAAATCTGACATCCCTGAATTTCCACTACTTCAGCCTATTGGGCATCTTAAGTCTTGTTTATACTGACTCCTTGCCAAGCCTAGGACTGATGCCAAGAAAAGAATGTCCATTCATCTGTCCCAACTGAAAAGGCAAGAAGGCCCAACAATTAAGCAGTATAGACAGCTTGCTGTGGCCATGAGCATGCATCCTGGCACCACTTTCAGGCTTCCTGTCTCAAGAGAGCCTTAAACTTCTCTGAGCCATTTATGGTGCTCAGTTCCTGGATTTTAGTGCACACATAGCAGGAGCAAGTGAGAGGTCTTATTTCCTTGCCAGTAGTCCAAGGCTTAGCACAGAGGCAGTATAAATACGGCCCTAAAGTACCAATAGTATGACCCTTACATATTGTGGCCACGGCTGTCCACTCCAGAACCTGTCCACTCCAGAAGTCTCCCCAGTGCCACAATTGAGGCAGTAGTATAACAATTGGAGGTTTCAGGAGAAATGTTTATGCAGTGGGGAAAGACCACATTTAGGCTTGACGTTCTAAACCTTCTCCACACAAGACCTCTGCTGAAATTATAAGTCAAACTTTGTGCACAGGCACTTTGTAGGATTCAGTTCTTTGAAGAAGGGCAAATATGTCACACAAATGGGTACTGCTGACATTTCCTGCTTATGAGAAATTTTGTAATTTTCTCAGTAAAGCAAAGTTGCTTTTAATTTACATGAAATGAAGTCTTTTTGTTGTTTGGATACTTGTAAAGCAAAGGAAATAGCTAGGAGAAGGAAATTCCCAATACGGCTGGAGGCCATGGTATCATCCACCTTTCATCTCATATCCAATATTTTTTCCAAGAGCTCAGGGGTCAGTGTATTCATTCAGGATAGGGTGACCTGTGTTCATTTATCGCCTCTGTTTGAGTAGATCTGAACTTTTCAGGAGAGTACCCAAACCATCAGGTTTCACGGTACAAACTTTTCACACACCTGCTAGCAGTGACAGTGATGCTTTCAGCTTTGTTGTACCAAGAATTAGCACTAGCCGAAGATGTGGGAGACCTGGGCTTGGTTCTCTTCTCTATCTGAGAGGAGTTGAACTCGCATCTTCCAAGTTTTAGGAGTACACCACTAGACTATGAGGCAGTGGTTTTCCACCTGTGGTTCATGGACCCCTGGGAGTCTGCAAACTATGGCTAAGGGATTTCACAGATTTCATAGATTTTAGGGCTGGAAGGGACCTATTAGATCATTGAGTCCAACCCCCTGCCCTGGGCAGGAAGGAGTCCTGGGGTCAGATGACCCCAGCTAGGTGCTTGTCCAATCTCCTCTTAAATACCTCCAAGGAAGGAGATAGCACCACCTCCCTTGGAAGCGTATTCCCTATTTTACCAACCCTCATTGTAAAGAATGTTTTTCTGATGTCCAATCTAAATTTGCTTTCCTTCAGTTTCTGGCCATTCATTCAAGTTACCCCAATGGGTGCCCTGGTAAACATAGTATCCCCTATTTCCTCCTGCTCCTCCTGATGAGTTTGTAGATGGCCACAAGTTCACCTCTCAGCCTCCTCTTGCAGACACTGAAGAGATTCAGGTCCCACAATCAGTCTTCGGGGTTTTTCCTGTAGGCCTTTAACCAGATGGGTGGCCTTCCTGTGGACCCTTTCCAGGTTGTCTACATCCCTCTTGAAGTGTGGCACTCAAAACTGGACACAGTACTCCAGCTGCAGCCTGCCCAATGCCACATAGAGGGGAAGTATCACCTTTTTAGACCTGCTTGTGATGCACCTACTTATGCAAGAAAGAGTGTGGTTAGCTTTATTTCTTACTTCATCACATTGGTGACTCATGTTCATTTTGGAGTCGACTACGACTGTAGGATCCCTTTCTGCAGTTATGCTACTTAGAATGGTACCTCCCAGGCTATAGGTGTGTTGATGATTCTTCCTCCCTAGGTGCAACACATGGCACTTATCTTTGTTAAATAGCATCCTATTCTGTTCCACCCACTTCCCTAGGCTGTTCAAATCCACCTGGATTCTCTCCCTGCCCTCTAGTTTGTTTGCCTCATCCCATAATTTGGTGTCATCTGCAAACTTGGACAGGGTGCTTTCTACTCCCACATCCAAGTCACTAGATATTTAATAGTACTGGTCCCAGGATAGCGCCTTGGGGGACTCCTCTGCCCACATTTCTCCAGGTAGAAACCGACCCATCCACCACCACTCTTGGGGTGCATCCCATAAGCCAATTTTCCACCCACTGGATTATGTAATAATCTACATTGCAACTGTTTAGTTTATTTATAAGAAATGGGTGCGACACTGTGTCAAAAACCTTGTTAAAATCTAAGTAAATAACATTACCTCTATTTCTTCATCCAAGCATTTTGTGACCAGGTCATAAAAAGAAACTAGGTTTGTCAGGCAGGATCTACCTGCTATGAACCCATGCTCATTGCCCCCTAGCATTATTTTACTCGCTGGTCCCCACAAATGTGATTCTTAACAATTTTCTCAAAGGTCTTGCCAAGGATAGAGGTGAGGCTAACTGGCCTATAGTTATCTGGCTCCTCCTCCATCCCCTTCTTGAAAATACCAGTTACCAGTTGCAACATTGGCCCTTTTCCACTCCTCTGGGACCTGTCCTGAGTGCCATGAGTGCTCAAACAGTTGTGCCAGTGGTTCTGCTATGACTCCAGGTAATTTCCTAAGTACCCTAGGATGAAGCTCATCAGGGCCTGTTAACTTAAGTACATCCAACCCCTCCAAGTACCCCTTTGCTAGGTCAACACTAACAATTGGTGGGTTGGTATCTATCTCACGCTTACCTAAAGTCCCATTGGGATGCATGCTTGTATCCATGTCCAGGAACACAGATGCAAAGAAATCATTTAGGAGCTCTGCTTTGGCCATCCTATCTGTTACCAGTTGCCCTAGTCCATCTTGAAGGGACCCTCTGTTACCCTGCGCTTTCTTTTTGCTTCCTATGTATTGTAAAAATGACTTTTTGTTATCCTTAACCTTTGCTGCCAGCCTAAGCTCCATTTCCACTTTGGCCCTCCTCACTGCTTCCCTGAAAGCTCAAGTCAAGCAGGTATACTTCTCCTTGGTGGCAGCCCCCTGCTTCCACAGCCTGTAGCCCTCTTTTTTCCCCTCCAGGCTCTCCTGGATTTCCCTGCTCAACCAAGAGGGTTTCTTTGCTCTTTTGCCCCCTTTATGTGTACTGGGATGGTCCCTTTCTGTGCCTGCAGGATGAGTCCCTTAAGAAATGCCCACCCTTCCTGGACTCCCATCTCTCTGATGTTTTTACACATCAGCCCCTCCCTACCTAATCTCCTGAGATTGTTGAAGTTGGCCTTCCTGAAGTCTAGCACTCCGGTCCTATTAGTTATCTTCCCCACCTTTCTCCAGATAGTGAACTCTATCAATAGGTGGTTACCATCCCTTAGGTTATCTTGTACCTGCAGATCCCCCACTAAGTCATCCCCTGTGGCCAGCATCAAGTCTAGTGGGAGCGTTTACCTCCTGTGTTAGGTGAAGGTCCTATAAACAGGTAGGACTGTGTGAAGC
This sequence comes from Alligator mississippiensis, assembly GCF_030867095.1. Lineage (NCBI taxonomy): Eukaryota > Metazoa > Chordata > Crocodylia > Alligatoridae > Alligator > Alligator mississippiensis. The sequence continues at coordinate 105,220,388 of NC_081826.1, forward strand.
TTCAGTCCCTGATTCAATTCAGCAGAGATTTGGCCCAATTTGGTGGATGAATCTCCAGATCAAATCATAGGACTCTCTAATCTCTCCAAATTGAATCGGAACCCTCCAAATTGATTTGGAAAGATTTGGAGATTCGGACATAGACACAGCTTTAAAATGGTAGCAGGTAGCAGGGGGCTCGTGATCACTGTGATGCTGGGGTGCATGAAGTGTCCCACAGAAGCATGGGGGGCTCCCCAACACATTGAGGAGCAGACCTGGAAGTGGACCAGAAGCAATTCTGGTCCACTTCCAGGTCCATTGCAGAGTTCATGGGAGCCTCCCTGCACCCTCCCCTGGCTCAGCAACTAGTGTCTCCTGGAGTCTCCCTGTGGCCAATTGCCAGACATGGGGGGGGGGGGGGTGCACGCTCCCCATCGGACCCAGAAGCGGACCAGAAGTACATTCAGTCCACTTCTGGGTTTGCTGCCAAACATGTTGGGGGCCCCCTGCACTCCTGTGGGATGCTTCATCCACCCCAGCATCACAGCATTCATGAGTCATGCCTGGTACCTTGAGGTATGTAGAAAAAACATTTCAAGCTGTGTCTACGTCTGCATTGCTGATTCTCTGAATCAGCATTGAATCTTCAGATTTGTATTTGACCGAATCAAATCAGGGGCAGTGATCCAAATCAAATCACTGTCCCTGATATGGGCCAAATCCTAATCCGAATCAAATAGGGCTCACTTTGCATACCCCTATAAGCAAGTTAGAAATTTATGTGAGTGGGCAGACCTGGCTGCTTGTTCCTCCCAGCAGCTGCCTGGGAAGTTTAGGTCACCCATGACAACCAGGTCCTTTGAGCACACTAAGTCTGAGAGCTGTCTCTAGAATTTTAGGTTTAACTCATCTCTCTGGTGGTGGGGGTCTATAATAGACCCCCACTACCAAGTTCCTTTCTCCCTGCCCCCCTCCCCCGAGGTCAAGCTGATTGGCCTGTAGTTCTCTTTCTTGAAGATAGGCATCACATTAGCCTTCTTCCAATCTTCAGGTACTTCACCTGAGCACCATGAGTTCTCGAATATCCTTGCTAGTGGCTAGGCTATGAGGCCTGCCAGTTCCTTAAGTACTCTGGGGTGCAATCTGTCAGGACCAGCTGAATTGAAGGTGTCCAGCCTCTCAAGGTGTTTCTTTATAAGGTCTACATCGACGTTGGGTAAATATTCACCCTCACCCTGGCTGTTCCATATCATGTTAGGCAGGACGATCCCTTTGAGCTGGTGAAGAACCGATGCAAAGAATCCATTAAACAGGCTGGCTTTTTCCTGGATGTTGATTGTCATTTTGCCCAGTTTGTTTAGCAGCAGTCCAATGTTACCCATGTTTTCTTCTGACTCCCCACATATCTGAAAAAGAACTTTTTATTGTCCTTGATATGTGGAGCAAGTTGGAGCTCGGTTGCAGCCTTGGCATTCCTGGTTCTCTCCCTACAGGTACGGACCAGTGCAGAATACTTCCCCCTTAGGGGTGATTCCCATCTTCCATCCTTTATAAGCCTCTTTTTTTAGATGTAGGAGGTCTATGCTGTGCCCTTTTACTGCCTTGCCTCCAAGATGGGATGGACATCCCTGGTGCTTTCAGGATCACTCCCTTAAGAAGCAACCACTCATCTTGGACTCCCTTCCCTGTCGAGTCATGACCCCTTAGGGCCACAACAACAGGCCTCCTTAGCTTATTAAAATCAGCTTTCCTAAAGTTGAGGACTTCTGCATTGCTGACTGACTCACCAGCTTTGTGATGGATAGTAAAAGTGATCAGCTCATGGTCACTGTCTCCTAGTTTTCCTTCGATTCTTAGGTTGCTGACTGGATTATCCTCTTTGGCCAGTACCAGGTCCAGTAGCACTTTTCCTCTTGTCAGCCCACTGACTTCTTGAGTCATGTAGAGGTCATCCACACATGTGAAGAAGCTTTGTGACCATTTGGATTTGGCTGAGCGCTCTTCCCATGAGATGTCCGGGTAGTTGAAGTATCCCATGACAACCATACACTGAGAGCATGCAGCCTTAGCCAGTTCCCTGGCAAATTCCCGGTCAAGCTCTTGTTCCTGATTTGGAGGTATGTAGTAGACTCTTACCATTGTGTCCCCTGTGCCATGTTCTCAATGTATTTTAACCCAGAGGGTCTCCATTCATCCTCTGTGTGCCAATATCAGCTTGTGGGGACGTGTAGCTTTCCTTGACAGACAGCTACACCCCCACCTCTTTTTTTTCACACAATCTCTCCTGTACAGGGTAGAGCCATCTGTACCTGTGGCCTAGTCACAGGTGGACTCCCACCAGGTCTCCATTATCCCTGTGAGATTGTAGTCATTCTTTTTTAGCAGGAGGACAAGTTCCTCCTGTTTGTTCCCCAAGCTCCTGGCATTGGTGTACAGACATGTAAGTGTCCCATTGGCAGCCCTAGGCTTCCTTGTACTCCCACAAGGACACTTCCAGGGCTCAGGTAGAAATGGATGCCCTTGAGTGCCCTCACCTGCTGGTTTTGCAGTAGTTGCCTAGTGGGCTTGCTTTGGTGGTTGTCCACCCATCCACTGGCGGGCTTAGTTTAAAGCCCGGTCAAGCAGGTCAGCTATTCTGGCTGAAAAGAGCTTCTTCCCCAGTGAGGTGGGATGGAGGCCATCTCTTCCCAGGAGACCACTGCCTCTTTCACCAAAGAGCAGGCTGTGGGCATGGAAGCTGAAGCCTTCATGATGACACCAGCACCAGTCTTTGGCTGACTACCTCAATCCATCTCTCCCTCTTCACCCCATGACCCATAACCAGGAGGATCCAGGAAAAGATCACCTGTGCTCCCAACCCCCAGAGCCCTGTAGCCACTCATGACCCAGATGGGTTTGCTCTGAACCATGTCATTTATGCCCACATGGATAAGGAGCATAGGGTAGTGGTTGGAGGGCTGGAGAAGCTTGGGCATCCTCTCAGCTATGTCCCAGATATGGGCCTGTGGGAGGCATCAGACCTCCTGGACTAAGGTGTTGGGGTGGCAGATTGCTTTCTCAATCCCCCTCAGGAGGGAGTCTCCCACAATGACCATTCTGCATTTTGTCTTAGGGAGAGCATGGATGGTAGCTGTTCGTGAATCTCCCTTCCCTGCAAGAGCTGGCAGCTCTGCAGGCTGTTGTGGGGCTGCAAGGGGTTCATACTTGTTGCAGAGCTCCAGAGGGGAGAAGACCCTGGTGCAGTGGGGCTTGGGGCCATTGACCACATTGGTCCAACCCGGTGACTGGACAATGTGGGAGATCCTCAAGTCCTCCCTTGTCCTGGAAGGTGACCTTGGTCTACCCTCAGCCTACATGGAGTGAAGAGTCTAGCAGTAGGAGTCAGTCTCCTGCTTGCTATCCCTGATGGCATGCAGTCTCTAAATGGTGGTCTGGAGCTCTGCTATCTGGCACCTCAGAAACTCCAAAGTGGAGCAAACCTTGCAAGGCGAGGTGGCCATGCTCCCAGTCCTATGTGCCTGGAATCATGCCAGGCTGCCTCCACAGCTGAGCCAGAGGCCCTGTCTGTGTGGAGCCCAGAACCATAGGTTGTCTGGGTAGAGACCTCAGACGTACCAGAGGGGGAGGTCTCAGACTCTGAGGGGATCCAAGGGGTGTGGCATGTGCCCACCTGCATTGCACCGGTGGTAGTCTGGCTGCTACTGTGCCAACCTTTTCTTGGGACTCAGTGGCAGAGCCTCATGCCCTCCTGTATGATGTTGTATGCTAATTCATACACCAGGTCTAGAACCACACCTGTTTGTGTGTCCTGTCCATGAGGCTCTGGTTGCATGGCTCCCTGGGGGGATGGGAGAAGTAGGAGCTGGGCGGGGGACAGGGACCCTCCTTGGCTCCTCTCGCCTGCCCCCTGCAGCTGGGCTAAGTCCTTCCTACCATGGGCCCCTGCTTACCTCTGGCTAAGCTGTGGGTCATCAGGGGCCCTGGGGGTGCAACGGGCTTTCACCCATGAGTCTCTCTCTGGGGCTGGGGGCTAACTGTGGCTTCTGCTGTTGGCAGACCCTTTTAAACTGTCATACTTTAGGTTGATCATAGTCATCTATGTGAATACCAAGACTTACCATTCAAAGGGGTCTATACCTCCATTTGAAATTTTTTAGGAGTCTGCAAATGCAAAAAGGTTGAAAACCACTGCCATAGGGTATTCCAGGGTGGGATTCTCTCACTCTCTCCTGTTGATCCTATTCCACTTTGTACAAACAGTGGCCCCTGGTAGATGTGCAAGTAAAGGTGCAATGGCATCTGATGCAGGATCTCCACCACTGCGCTTCCTGCCAAACCACACATGCAAGGGACAAGATGCAATTGTGGGATCCAGCTTCAGATCCCATCATATTTTGTTGTTGTTGTAGGGGGAGCCTGGGATCATTATCCTGGGTTCCTCCTGCACTGACAAATAGCAAGCTCCTGCATCTGTGAGGGGCTCCCAGCCACAGGGGCATACTCTGCAGCCAGGAGCCCAGGCAGTTTGACCATACATCAATTAATGGTATGATGGGAACTAGCCACAAAGTTGTAACATATTTTTTGTGTGATATTTGTGGCTTATTCCTTGTTTTATCATGCCATTAATTGCTGTAACCTGTTGCTGGGTAACAGTTGAAGATAAGATTAACTAGTTAATCACACAGTAAGTGTAACATGTGCCAAGGGCCAATGAAACATATGCCAGAGAAGGAACTGGAATCTCTGCACCAGGGAAAAAACCAAAAGATCTCTAGGAAGATTTCTCAAAGAAAAGCTATTCCATACATGGGACCCCATTGGAATTTTGCTGCCTAGGGAACGCTGTAAGGCCCCGTTCACACCCAATTTTGTTTGTTGGGAATATAATTTTTGTTGTTGGTTTATCGATAGAGTTATGCTGGTATGATTCCTTGTGTGGTTGCAGTTTATAGAAGCAGAAGTGTACTTTAAATCTGTACATTGCATCTTTCCCTTCCTATTCAGGCATATTTTCATAGTATAAGAACACCAGTATAAATATATCCGAACTAGGAACATGACAGATAAAATTATTATACCAATCTGGTTGGGGTGAATAAGAGGACTTTAAACATTGTGAGAAGAAAAACTCTTGCCTTCAGGCCTCCATTAAGGAACAAAGTATTTCTTCCACTTCAGAGAGTGAAAATTGATTATTATATGTGGCATAATATTTTTTTTTTTCATTTTATATTTCAGCCTAACTGAACTGGAGGCAATATACATGTGGAGAAAAAAAATCCTTAAAGCCCAAGGGCTTTCAAATAATTACACTAATGGTGATTGAATTATTCCTTATTATCAGTGTTAAAAGAGTATCAGTGATGTTTTATAATGTGTTTTACTAACAGTTAAGGTGACACATTTTTAGTCAGTTTTATAATGGAAGAACGCTAAACCTTTCTGGAACCTTATGTGGTACTGACCATGCTCAGATTGAAGACAACATGAGTTTTGCCACTGAAATCAATGGAAAAGAACCAGGATATTTAGCATTTGTATTAGTTGGCATATTTATATATAAATGTATAAATGATATTTAGGATATAGAAATAGGCCTCTATTATTTCACCTCTTAATTATCCTTATAGTAAGTGACATGAAGATTCTGCTATGCAGGTAGAAAATGCAAGACAGCTAAAGTTAAACTGTAAATTTAATTTTTGGGGAGTTTGTTTACAGTGCTGTTGTTTAACCTGTGTGAATAAGTAGAAATAACCTTTGTTTTGGATAAATGAAACATCATGCCACTAAGGGGTAATGGAATTTACCCATAGTTCATTAGATTTAATAGATCTGGTAGTAGGATGGGTTATCAAATTTTCATTACAACTATAGCCATTGTTAAACTCATATTCATTTTTCAAGATAAAATATGCTCAAGTTTACCAAGGGACTCATTGCATTGAACAATCTAGTGAGTATAATGCAGGTTGGATATTAATTGTGAACTGATATTGCATTTAGGAAGGGTATAAGCAATATTTCAGACACTGCACAGAATAAATTGCTTGACCTTCTATATATAATCTAGTAATCTGATATATTCTAAAACTACTGTATAACACAATCTGTCTTTAAAACTCATGAACCATATTCTATTTTCTTTCCATGCACCCAACTGTTACCTAAGTCATGTTAAAAAGAATTTTGTGTAAAAACTAAACATAGAATATTGGCCAAAATTTTTGTGCACACCATTCAAGTGCAGTCTACAGGCAATGTATATCATTCAAATTCTAGTATCTAGGCCATTGCATAGTTGGTAGTGACAAATACTTTATATGCTAAAATGCCTATATACAATGGATTAAATTCATCCCTGATGTAATTCTAGTAAAGTCAACTGAATTTTACTATAGGTGAATAAAAAAGTTAGCATGCGCTCAGTGAGTTACAAGGTTTTCTTCATCTTTATTTAAACATAATAATTTTGAAATATAAAATACATGTCAATGCTTAATTCTTTCTAAGAAAATGGCTCTGAAAGGTTAAGCATGAAATAGAGTTAAGTGATTCAGAGAATTTAATGAAAATTGACATAATAGGATAAGACAAATTAAGAAAGGAGAAATTGACCCTATGTCTGTAGAGTGTGAATGCATAATCACTGTTTGTACAGGATCTTAAAAATGAAAGATGCTGAATAAGCATTATTATTATTCAGACAAACTAACTGTATGTATAGATGAGAATATTAATTACTTTCTTGGGCTACTATAATGGTTCATCTTTCTTGTAATTCATGTTTATCGCAAAATTTAAAATTATTACCTTAGATGGTCAGAGTGGCTTGTTATGTTTATATCATGGCTTGAATATGATCCCAGATATGAGTTTGGATGCAATAGAACAGCTTGAAAATCCACTGTTGCAAATTAAGACTGTATTTTTCAATATACCCAATGTTGATTCTCTATTTCTGAGATTATAAAACGATGTTCATTGTATTAAATGATCTCTGACTGATACATTTCTTATCTTAAATTAGGAAAATAACTATAGGTATTCTATTTGAAGCTAATATTTTTTTTTTTTTATGATCCCACTAAAGTTAGTTGGACTTATGATGTTAACCTCAGTGAGAGTAATAATTAGCCCAACATGTCATGTCCAATTATTTCTGATGCTTCATATGTAATTCAGAAGAAACAAAAGGTCAGAGCTTCACTTCTTTGGGGATTACAGTGAGATAAACTTGGTTGTTTTTGCAAGCAAATGGCTAATTTACTGCTTTATCTTTATGTTTTTATCCCTGTAAAACATAAAACCATGACCTTGCTGTATTATTCTCATAATTACATAGATTGATGTCTTTTTATTCTCACCTTGGTTTTATTTTATTCTTTATAAATTACACTAATGAAAACAAACTATATACTAAGTTTGGTATGTCAAGAGAATAACAAGTTGGCCTAATCTCAAGAGAGGCTATAAAGCAACAGAGTGGTTGTGCTTCAGTAGTAGATATATGAAGAGCCAGAAGGGCAAAACAATAAAAGAGAGAATCAAAAGGCTACTGGTTTTAAGACCCACATTTGTTATTACTAATAGAAAAGTGAGGGTAAGTGCCTGCCTTGGTTAGGTAATAGGAATAGTTTAATGACAATCCATCCACACACAGCTCTCCTGTAAGCTGTAATTTACTTCTAGACCAAAACCAAAATAGTCCATTACTTGATCTTGAAAAGTGTTAAGAGGTTCTGATACGGCCCTTTTTAAATGCTGAAATACTCTGAAAAATGTAAGGTTGGAAAGCACCTGTTAAAGAGACCTCTCAAAATTTATTTTACAGCATGCAGAGACTGGAATAAAAATCTGTTATGAACTGCAACTAAGGGTCACATCATCAATTAATACATCTAAAAATACAACTCCATTTGTATAGGCTAGGTTTTAAAATAGCATTAGTAAGAATTAATTTAAAAATAAATTAAATGCTGAGATATATATCACACAGCCAGACTTGAGCTGATACAAAACTTTTGTAAACACTAAGGTAGTCACTCCTCACGTTTGTCCCAGGATATCAGCATTTAATTTATTTTTAAATTAATTACTAATGCTATTTAAAACCTAGCCTATACAAATGGAGTTGTATTATATATAGTTTATAGGCTGTGCTGTCAGACTGGAAGAGGCAAAAAACACATTTTGGTTCAGCTCAATCCAATTTTTTATTTCAATTTTCTCAAACAAAAAAGAAAAGAAAAAGCTGCATTACAAAGACACAAATGTTCCAGCGAACCCGATTTTCCCCCTAGCAAGAATTCACAAAAGTATGAGATGTAGAGTTGTTATCTCCATTTTATTCAACAGCGCTGGCATTAGTCTATAACCCATAATGCAAGGAACAGAGATTTTGTTCCCTCCTCTGTCTGAGGAGACTTGTACCCATTTCTCCCATGAAAGCACCCTTGCCACCTGGCTGCTGCATATTCTGCAAACCCTTTTGTTAGAGCTATTTAATTTTCGGTGTAACTCGGGTGGCAGCCCAATAGTTGCCACCCCTGCCCAGTATCAGGGATGGTGTGGTGAGAGTGGAGCAGGGCTTCTGGCCAGCACCAATTTACTTCCCAGCTGGCCCCTGCTCCCCACAGAGCAGCCCATGGTCCCAAGGTCTAACACTTAACCAATTTAACTATTTACACTTTATTTACAAAACAAGAATAATAGGAAAGGTTATTTACAAGTGAACTTAAATGGCATAACCAGAATCACAAAACAAACCAGAATGCATTAGTCAACCTTTGACTCAAGAACCACAGGTAGGGTAACTGGCAGCTTTCAGCCACTGCCGAGATGCTACCACAAGGAAGCAAGGTGCTCACTCCCTGCAGCTCCAACAGGCTTCCCAATAAGTGACAGACTGCAACAGGTTAAGCTCTTCTGGTCTGCAGCAATCCCATTGTATCAAACCCCAACCCACCAAAGAGGCTGAAGGGCAACCTTCTGTGGAAACCAAAAAGGCAAGCAACAAGCAACAGAGTAGGCTCCTGCAGCAGTCGGCATGACTCAAGCACAAAGCTCAGGGACTCCATCTGATGACAATCAGCTGCAGAATAAGGGACAGGACTGAGTCTCCTCTGGGGCAGTCAGTGGCAGAGAGTCAGCAGCACAGGCAGGTCCCAGGGGTCATTGCTCTAAACCCCTGCTCCAGATGACTAGCCAGGCGCCCCACATGCCTCACGGCTCACCAGTCCTGCTCCGAGCGCCGGCCTGCGCCCCAAGCTCCTGGGGACCCTTGTCCTGGTGCTCTGCTGCTCCTCAGGATCCCAATGCCTTGCCTGCTGCTGTCCCGCTTCCCCAGGGAAGGTAAGGGGTTTCCTCAACTCACCGGCCCAGCTCCCTGCTCCTGATAAGGATGCCGCCTGCACTCCTGGCTGCTGCTGCTTCTCCGCGGTGGAGCGGGGGGCCGATTACCACCCCTGGCCTCCGGGATGCCCGGCATGTCCAGCACACTGCGATAGGGCCTTGGGGCACCAGCTCTCTGCCCCAAGTCCTGGCTGCTGCTCCCTCTCTGCTGCAGGGCTGGCGGCACAGCCGACTGCCTTCTTCTCCCAGGGCCTTCACGGCTCTTCAGAGGGTCTCTCTGCTGGGTCAGCTCACCCTAGCTCTTTTTAGGCCTCCTGTGTTGTTCCCCAGAGTCACTATCAGTAGCTCCCATGCTAGTTCAGCTGCTGCTTTTATCTCCTCCAGCAGTCCCTCCCTGTCTTGCAAACCGGCCAACCAGGGCTCAGGGTGGCAGGCCCCCAACTCCGGCCATCCCCCTTCCATGCAAATGAGGGGATTGAAAACCCCTTCTTTCGATTGGCTTCTCCTTTTCCACGGGGCAGGGCTCCCCTGCTCCACCCTTGGGGTCACTCAGAGTTCACCCACACTGTTTGTAGCCCAGGGTAAGTATCCCAAGCCAATCTGGTGAGCCCACATTGACAGTCTGTTACATCTGTAACTAATTAAATTTTCACTCGAGCAAATTCAAGTCTACTCTGATTTAGGGCAGAGATTTAAACCACACTTTTCCATTGTTTATCTGAGTGTCTTTCATGGGGAGACCTGAGGTAGGGCTCCCCATTGGTCATTCCAAAATAGGAGTCCTTCAATTGTTCCTTTTGCAGCAGTTCAACTTATTTGCAGTATCAACAAATTTTGTATCAAAAAGGTATTGAATGTACATTTACCATCTCCTAGATAAATGACTATTCTTTAAAGTGAATCTAAATTTACCATGATATGTATTTATCCCCAATCCTTTTTTCCAAATGAAGCCGGGGGGGAAAAAAGCTTCTAGCAAAAAAAAGTCCCCATCCTCAAAATCATCAGAGTTCATTAATGTTTGATTTTTTTTTTTTTATCACTCCAAATCCTTTTTTAATTTTTTACCTTTTATATTGAAATTGCTTGCAGAAAGTCTAAAAGATTTGGCCTCCAGTTAAACATAAACTTGTACATTGAAAATGTCATCAGCTATAAAAAGTTCAAGAAACTTTCTCTGTTTGAAGTTAAAAAACTGCCCAGTGCCTCTTCCCTTATTAGCAGCCAGACTGGTGCCTATCTATGCCCTTACTTCTACTTTACAAACAGCTTTAACTCTTTCCCCTTTATTCAAACGGTTTGCTACACATGAAACATCAATAACCAAGGAATTCACTTTAGTTGCACTGGTGCTAGGACCAAACTTTAAGTACTAGCATGTTTCTCTCCATCATTCTTTTTCACTACATACACAGTCTCAAAATGATCTGTTGTTTCTCTAAAGCTTTTTTTTCCAAAAGTATTTAAAACATGCTACACTAATTTGCCTTGTTAGAATCCAAAAAACCCTTATTTCCTCTGTCTTTTTAGTGGCTATGATTTAGCCTATTGTATATACAGATTTGGCAGCTTTTACATATTTCCTCAGGCCTTAAGATACAATTAGAACTTCAGGCTTTCTAAGAAAATGGATGTGATTTGATTTAAATTTGCTACTGAATCAGAAATGGATAAGCTGTATTTGTCTTTACTAAGCATGATTCACCCTGTATTCTCACATTGTATACTGGTTTTCAATTTTTAGACTTCCTTTTTCGAACATCTCGTCAATGCTGATCTGTTTCAAAATGCATAAAATATAATAACATAAGCAGCAAAACTGGAGAGAGTGCTTTATAAATGACTTTGAAGCCAAATTAAAACTCTTTTATTGATATCACCATTTCATTAGCAGGGCTTAAGAATGTGCTTGAAGCATGTGCTTATGTTTATGTGCTTTGTTATACAGCTGTGGGACTAATTCTGTATTTAAATGTTATCCTGAATAGGGGCACATATTATATTCAATTTATCTGCCTAAACCAGTGGTTCTCAACCTTTTTGGATTTAGGACATCCTTTGTTAGACTCAAACACCCCTCATTAGACTCAAGGCATCCTTTGGAAAACACCAGATCCCAGTGTAAAAAAAACAAACCCATGACTAAAAAAAAGCAGGATGGTGCCATGGCATCAGTGTGCACCACCCAAAAGTGGAAATTGGACAGCCACAGCCAGGCTCTGGCTGCTGGCCAGGCTCCCGGCTGTAGGCGCGCCATGGCTGCAACTCCCAGAAGCCCCCAAGACTCAGGTAGGGCTGCTGGGGCCAGCACAGTTGTTGGTCCCAGCCTCCCCTATCCCACCTGGGAAAATGTGCCATGTGCCAGAGCGCATGTGGCAGAGGCATTTCATGGGGGCAAGTAGCAGCAGCACAAGGTGTGTCACTACTTGTCCCTGGGGAAACGCATATTCCTGCTCTTGGGAACACACCCTAACAGGTCTAAGGGCAGTGACAGGACCCCTGGTGTCACTTTTAAAAGGATCTTGTGGTACCCTGATTGAGAATTAATGGCCTAAAAACATGATCAAATGCTTTATGATCAAGTTGTTCAGAAAGTAGCATGCAGTCATAGGATCATATTATTATGGATGTGTTTAATGTTTTAGTGCTTTTAATTTCTAGCTGTAGTAATTTAAGGAGTGTGAAGTTATTCTGCTGATTGTATAAATACCTGCTACAAGGAGGAGAGACAAAGGCACACTTTTTTTATTCTTGTCTCTGTACTGCATAAACATCTCTTAATGACTGAATGAATAAGACCATAATTTTGTTCATAGGTGAAATAGGAAGTTATACTGAGTTGTGGTTTATCACCTCAGTTCAGGCAATCAAACTTAACTGTATGGCATTCAAGAGGAAATCAACAATAAAAAACAATTCAAAATATATTAGAGAAAGTGATTCTCTCATTTTTGTATTGTCCATTTCTCCAGGAAAGCACCAGGAGGTGTTTATTTCCAGCTTGCCTGCAAGGCAGATAAGAAACTTCTCAAATTAATTACTGCTCAGTTGTGACAGGCTCGCTAGACAGTTTCTATTGCACAACTTAGCTTTTGCTTCTTTTTGCTTTTTTTTTAATGGTGGCTTTCCCTCATTTCTTGATGATCTCTGACTCACCAAGGTGGAATGAAAAGAATATCTTTCCATACACTGCCTAGGCTGCCACATTTGTTATCGCGGGTGTTGGCACAGGATTAAATATAGATTTTCTTTTAAAAAAGCTATGTTTTCCTTGTTTGTGGCAGAGCTCTCCACTCTATGAAGAAAGCTCAAGCCTCTTTCCCAAAGCACCTTGACGTGCTGAGAAATATTGGTATTTGAATTAGAGGCTAATCAGGAGCAGCAGAGACAGTGACGTGTTTCAGCTCTGTCTTTTTTGTAGCCAATTACTCAAGGCTCCTAGTGTTCATGTCTTCCATGTACTTTCTTTAATTAGCACTTTATTAGCTTGGCTTCAGAGAGTTGGTTGTGGAGAAAACTTTCCTGAAGCTGCCACATGGTCACAAGCAGGAGGTGATTAAATTTAGTTTTAAGCAATAGGCATCTGCATGCATTCTTTGAATCTCAGTGTGCTTTAAAAGATGTGTTCCTAATAATTTGTGCCCAGAGGGATATTATGCTGTCAGTAACTGTATCTGAAAGGCCGTCTTGCATCATTAGCTACTGCCTATATGCTATTCATTTAGTTCTATTTTAATAAGAAGATTCTTGACCCCGCCCCCATTAAACGCAAGTTGATTTATGTTGATGCAACGGGAAAGGCAAAATGTAGGGGGTGACTTGTGTTAGTTGATTAGACTAGGAAAACAAGGCAAATTTCTTCTAGTGAATACATTACACTGCTTCAGCCATACACAAGTCTACCTCCTTCATTGCACAGTTATTTAACCCTTTGTGTTATCTGATTTGGTTCATATTCAATGGAGATTATTAAGTAGGATTGTGGGCACAGACAAATGACAATTTTCTCCTTATCTGGCCCCAAGAAGTGGCTTACAGCTGTGACCAAATAGAAGTGACCAAATAAAGCTTCAGACTGCTTTAAAAGGGCCTGGTTCCATGAAAATCTGACCCTTATTGCATGAGGGTTCAAATGAACACACTCCAAAACAGGGTGTGTTGTATAATTTGTGTTTGCAGAGCTCCCAGCCTATCGCTGTTTTCAGAATGGGAGGGGAGAAAGGGAGTGGGGGGAGTTTGGTCTGTGTTTTTTTCAGCCAGTGCTGGAGGGTGGGGTGGATGGATTGAAGCCTCCCCAAGGTGAGGGTGGGGAGGGGTTCCAATTCACCTGCCCACCCTCCAGTGCCACCTAGGAAACCCCAAGAAAGAGCTCCCCCCTTCCCCTTCCCATTTTGAAAATAGCTTCTCGGCTGAGAGGTAGGAGTGGTGTCACTATGGAGGCTAGGAGTGTGGAGTGGTGGCACTAGGGGTGGTGTCACTATGGGCTGTAGGTTCACAGCAGGAAGCTGGAATCCCCAACTCCGGGACCCAACAGCAAACTTCTGTTGGGTTCAGGGGATCATTGCAACTCAACACTACCTGCAGAACACTATGAATTGCAGTGGGGAGCTGCTTTGTCTGCTCTGTCTTGGTGAAGCCATCCAAGAAATGGATATTTCACCTTACTTTTTGAGTAAATTTCAGCAAAATCAGTTATTGCTGCAAAATCTGTGACCCTAAGGAAAAATTATTACTAAACTTAATGGGAGGTTTGCTTAATTAAGGGACAGAAAATGTATTAAGTATGGCAAGTCATCTAGGAGCCAACCCAACTTGTGTGAAGCCATCCCATAGTTGTTTTATACATGCACTGTACCTCAAAGTTAACACAGGATGTCTAAGTGTATAGGTGGGCAGAGAATAAGTTGTGCCTATGAAAGGATATCAAGGAGCTCCAAGAGATATCTGCCTGGTAGCATTTCACAGGAGTGGTGCTGCCCTTGTTATAGATTGTTTAACATGGCTCACAACAGAGTCCTAATATTCTACTTGATATATCTTTTTGTCAACTTATAATTTCTTTAGAATAATACAAGGGGAATAATAATAGCAACGCTTAATTGTGCTTTCCTGATTTAATGACAGCATTGCTGGTCATTAGGTCATTCATGGCTTTATGAGTTCAGCATCTTAGTACTGGGCAGAGCAATTGCCTAAAACATTATGTACTAGGATATTTCAAGGTCTATGAACTGGCTTATTATTACACTATACTTCAATAGAGCCAAACAAATGCAACTATAAAAGGAAACCATGTAGAAAACACTACTCACATGCATTTATATTTAGAATCCCATTTTCTTCTTGTATCACAGCTAAAAGAAATAATAATTTTAGCTATGAAAATCTATAAACGGAGTAGGAACCAGACCCAGCAGTCTAGTGTGTTAGAAGTGATGAACTCAGTAATTTCATTGGTATAAAACTGAAAGAGTTTTTGTCTATCTTTGCAGTCAATGCCATGGTTTTGTACAGACTTATGTGTTGTGTGTGCAGAATCCTCCCAAAAACAGAGATGAGAGAAGAATTCTGTTTTGGTAGGATTTTTATACTCATATTACATTTGTTTTCACCACTGTGGAAGACTGCACAAATGATGTGACAGCAGCCGGGTAGGGAGGGGGGTCCCAAATCTTTCCAGTAGCATGCATCAGCTGAGCAGAATTTGGGCCCTTGTAATAAAAGTAGATTAGAGAAGAACCCAGTAATGAAAATGGCTAAGTGGTAGTGCGGTAGTTCTGTCAATTTTATTTTGTTTAATCATGTAAAACACACAGTTATGGTATGTATCAAGGCACATCAAGAAATATATCTTTAATGGATTTCAATTCCAGGTGACATTACTTTAGGAGCAATCTTTTATAGTTTAAAGTTAATTTTATATTGCTATTGATCCTGTATTTTGGACATGGTCTGTAGCACTGTCTCATATGACAGGAGGCCCAAGCACTTTCTCACTTTATTGAACTATCAGGAGCTAGATGTTCTCGGGAAATGAACTCCAGTAGGGAGTAGAGTTTACTTGGTGCCATTCAGTCACAGCACTGCTTGTTGACAGCCCTAAGGTTAGCTGAGGTTTGCCAGGGGGTTGGTACTGCTTTCCTGCCTCAGTATCACAATAACATTACACACCAGAGTGCAAATGTAGATGAGCTCCTATAAAAAAAGAAATTATGGCTCTCTGGCCCTCTTTGATTCTCAAGTTAGCAAAAATTTTGCCATTAAGGCAATAGGTTTGGGAGCCCTATGAATAGCCATGATTTGGCTCAGAAGCCATGTACACGGCCTAAACTTAGCGACCCATTTAAATTCTTGGCACATGCAAGAACCACACAATGAGGTTGTATAAGGAGGACTACATATAGCATGTGAAATTCATGCAAGATTAGTAACAAAAAATAAAGAACTCAGTGCTTTTCTGCATTACTTGGGACAAAATAATCTGTCCTGCAAGAACAGGAAGAAAAGGCACAGGAAGCATTAGAGAAGGTGTGTACAGTGGTCTAGATCACAGTTTTCCAAATTCTGAGTGGCTGGGGGTCACATGTTGCAGTTCCCACCACCACACAGCAGGCATCACCACACTGCATCATGCCAGCCTGTAAAGTTGTCCCCCACCACCCTTGGTACCATGTAGCAGCAACACCCTCTCCTTTTCCCCTCATGTTGCTGCAAGCCTCTCTCTCTAGTGTCCCATGCCATGGGCTCCCCTGTTTCTATGGGCCATGACCTGTTCACAGGGGCAAAGGCAGGGAAACAACCTGGAGTGGGGCGGGGAGCCAAGAGATCCCAGAAGCAGCAACAGGAGCAAGGAGGGGGAGTGACTTCCGGGCAGGAGACTGAGGAATGCAAATTGGACCATTGTGATCTCATCTAATATAAAGGGTTGTGGAGCAACTAGTACAGATGAGGATGTAACAGTCAGGTCAAGAACATGTGCTACACTTCCACTTACATCTTTAAACTAGTCCTGGGAGAAAATTGAGAGACACTGTGGTTAAATAAATGTAACTTTATTAAATATAGGTTGTGTGTGCAGATCTGCAGAAAACAGTACATATACATTTCCAGTATATGAAACAGTGGAATGCCGAATATACAGATCTATACAACACGTTTGTCCAAAACCAAGTATATGTTCCTTAGAATTCAAATGTTAAAATTTTAGTTTTTACACCAATTTGGAATAAAAAAAACTAAATAAAACCTTGCTTTTCTGCAGTGCTTTTTATAAATTATTTCAAAGTAGATTGCTACTATATAAATAGTGAAATGCATCTATCTCTGGGGTGCAATGTAGCAACTGTTTAGCAGTAAACAACAAAGCATAATAGTTCTGTAGTGTAGGAAGTAGAGAATACTATGTCCAGTTAAAATGATAGAAAAAAATGTATATTATGCAGAATAGAATTAAACATCTTGGAGTCTGGCCAGGACAAAAAGCAACTTGGCATAAAAAACACCAGATAGCTAACAGATGCTCAGATAATATGATGATGAAAGCAATATAAATAACTAAATAGGAAAGAAAATTGTGTAACATCTATATATATTGGTATGGATCATAAAACATTCTGAAATCCTCATGTTTATAAGCATATGACTAATCAAGACAGCCAAGGTATTTTTACAAGGAGTGTAATCTCTGGAAAAGAGCATTGGTACATATTTCAGACAAACCTGTTCCCTTTCAGAAATAGTGGGAGATTATCATAAATATGACATCTAATGGGCTAGATTTATAAGTAGAAGAGAGTAAAAGCCATTAATGCAGTTAGAAAGCACTTCATTTAATAATAATTTGAAATCAGACAAAACAGAAACACTGAATACAGTTTCCTTTTCATACTGAGTGATTCTGAATTCTTCTATCTAAAAGTGTTCTAATATTTATGTGACTAAGTTGGGCCTAAAACCAGAAATGACTTGTACCTCAATTCTGGTGCCATGGTTTCCTGAAACATTTTGTTCCAAGATGAAGATTTCAGGTGAACAACTGGTCTTGTTGTTATTCTAACACCATTTAGATGTTAAAAAAAAATGCCATGAAACCGGCTCATATGATTTCAGAGCACAATCATGTCCTAGTCCACACTTAATTTTGATCAAAAGAAGACAGTGTTCAGATCAACTTCTGAAAAAAAAAAAAACCCCAAAACCCTGTCTATATATAGTACAAAATACCTTACATACCTTAGTTTAGTATATATCCATTTTTTATTAGATGTATTTTGTACTTCCAAATTATTTGCATACATAATTGCACTTATGGTTTCAATATACCCATCCTTCCATAGGAAAGGATGTCTAGGGTGGCAGCTGTGTATTGTAGGGGATTTGTGAGTATATGGTTAGGTGAAGGGGTTAATGGTAGCATTAGGAGGGAGGGACTTGTCCTGAGGAGTATAATGCTGTCTGAAGGGAGAGACTCTGTCTCTAATATCAGGCCTTCAGTTTGTGCTCTTACCTTTTACTTTCTGTTCCGCCTTCTGACTCTAGGCTGCTTATTCTGTACCTTGACTGAGAGGAAGAAGAAAGAAAAAGTGCATGGCTGACTCCCCAGATAAAAGACTCCCCAGTGGCCACAACAGCTACTACCAATACAAAAGGAACAAATCTTTTCTGCAACTTAACGGTGCCAAGGATAAGATACGGAAACATGTGAGAAGTTTGCAAATTGCGCAGTTGTCATGTGTAGTGTTACATGCCTTAAAACAAAGAAGGCTAATGCTGACTAAATTGTACCACAGATCAGTGTGTTGAAGAGTCAATAATAGATTCTATGAGCGGTGACACCAAAGATCTTCCTCTATTCACTAAATAATATTGTCTCCCTCTTAGATCTCATCAATATTTTTAACAACAGAAAACAAAAAATTCCCTCCAAAATGTCAAAGAGAAAGAGTGGGTTAAAAAACCCCCTAGCTATTTAAAGATTAATTTGTTTAATTATTTTTAAAGTTAAAAAACTTTGTATTATTTTTCATTTTAAACAGTTTTATTTTTTAATGTAAAAAAAAAAAAATTAGCCCAATAGAAACAATTTATTTGGGTTTATCTTTGACAGGAGTTGTATTTGATAAAAGAATTTGGATTTTATATAAATGATGACTTCAAGAAAGGATTAATAAAACTATTTCATTTTCATAGCATTTTCCCAAAGATATAAAATCATAATGAAATAGCATATGTGAATGTCTGCCTAAAGATGCAATCCAGTCCATAAAGTAATATTTTCAGAACAAATCTAAAAATAATAGAATAGTTAAATGGTCATTTTTATGAGCAAAAAATCATAATAAAATAATAATGTAAAGTAATCCCGTAAAGCAAATCCCTTGGTGATAGTTTTAATTACCCTGAACTTCAGCACTTACTTTGTAGCCAACTTCATTCATTTCCCTTCCAATCAGTCCCTAGATCTTGACTTCCGTCCCAAGAATGTCCAAGCTTTGGAGCCGTTTCTTTTAGGAGTTTCAACTCTTGGTGGTCATCTCCAAGTTTCATGTGCTGTTGTTCACTAGATGAATAAAAGAGAAAATAAATTAGAACAGCAGACTGAAGCCCGCAAGTGCAAAAGGCTAAGTATCAACGTCTAAATGTCAGGCACCTCATGGAAGAACAGAAGAATCCATATGATCACCTTCGAGTAACACATTCACATACATGGAAATTGAAAAAGAGAGATAAAAGAGTGAGTGTGATAATATCAATGAAAAGATTTAGACTAAATTGAAAATCATAGACATAAACCACATAAAAGCACACTTCCGATGATAGTCACCTGAAAGGGAACAGGCAAAAAAGAAAAGTCCATCAAATATATGAAATACAAGCAGCATTGATAGTAAGAGGGTGAAAAAAAGACATTTTAGGTGTGAGTGCACCAACACAACAGCCAAAAAAGCCTCCAAAGAAATTCCATTTAATTCATATGTGATTTTGTTTTCTCACCTAATAGACAGCAGTGCAGACATCATAATAAGGAACAGAGTTGAGAATCCTTTTTAAAATAAAGCAATGCAAGAAGAGACTCATTCGCCGCATTAGGTTACCAAAAGTGCAGAAAAGATAACAGAAAAAAGATGAGAAATAGATACATGTGGAACTAGAAACAAATTAGAAGAAGACCCCCCTGAGAAGCATAGTGCATTGTATAATTGCATACAGAGTGCCACGTGCCTTTAGGGGCCCAGAGGTTTGCAGACTGGCTTCTTATCCTATAGACATTTCAAGAATCATAATTATTTGCATGTAACTTTGGAAAAAATTGCATAGATCTTCTATACTTTATATGAACTGAGTTTGGTGTTGTGTTTAATAGTGTGGATTGAGGTAATCAACCAAAGACTGCAGCACTGGTGTCATCATGATGGCTTTAGCTTCCACGACTACAGCCTGCTCTTTGGTGAAAGAGGCAGTGGTCTCCTGGGAAGAGACATTTTCCACCTCACCTCACTGGGGAGCAAGCTCTTTTCAGCCAGAATAGTTGACCTGCTTGACTGGGCTTTAAACTAAGCCTGCCAGGGGATGGGTGGACAACCACCAAAGCAAGCCCACTAGGCAACTACTGAAAAACTAGCAGGTGAGGGCACTCAAGGGCATCCATTTGTACCTCAGCCCTGGAACGGTGTCCTTGTGGGAGTACAAGGAAACCTAGGGCTTCAAATGGGACACTTATATGTCTGTACACCAATGCCAGGAGCTTGGGGAACAAACAAGAGGAACTTATCCTCCTGCTAAAAAAGAATGACTACAATCTCACAGGGATAACGGATACCTGGTGGGACTCCACCTATGACTAGGCCACAGGTATAGATGGCTCTACCCTGCACATGAGAGTTCGTGCAGAGAAAAAGAGGTGGGGCTGTAGCTGTCTATGTCAAGGAAAGCTACACGTCCCCAAAAGCTGACATTGGCACACATGGAGGACGACTGGAGACCCTCTGGGTTAAAATACATGGGGAACATGGCACAGGAGACACAATGGTAAGAGTCCACTACAGACCTCCAAATCAGAAACAGGAGCTTGACCGGGAATTTGTCAGGGAACTGGCTGAGGCTGCATGCTCTCAGTGCATGGTTGTCATGGGAGTTGTCAACTACCCGGATACCTCATGGGAAGAGCACTTGGCCAAATCCAAATGGTCAAAAAGCTTCCTCACATGTGTGGAAGGACTGTACCTGACTCAAGAAGTCTGTGGACTAACAAGAAGCAAAGCGCTACTGGACCTGGTACTGGCCAAAGAGGATGATCCAGCAGCAACCTAAGAATTGAAGGAAAGCTGGGAGACAGTGACCTTGAGCTGATCACTTTTACTATCCATCGCAAACCTGGCAAGTCAGTCAGCAATGCAGAAGTCCTCAACTTTAGGAAAGCTGATTTTGATAAGTTTAGGAGGCCTGTTGTTGTGGCCCTAAGAGGTCATGACATGACAGGGAAGGGAGTCCAAGATGAGTGGTTGCTCCTTAAGGGAGTGATCCTGAAAACTCAAGGGATGTCCATCCCATCTTGGAGGAAAGGTAGTAAAAGAGCAAAGCAACCCCTTGGCTTAAAAGGGAACTTATAGACCTCTTACATCTAAAAGAAGAGGCTTATAAAGGATGGAAGATGGGAATCACCCCTAAGGAGGAAGTATTCTGCACTGGTCCAGACCTGTAGGGAGTGAACCAGGAAAGCCAAGGCTGCAAGTGAGCTCCAACTTTCTCCACATATCAAGGACAATAAAAAGTCCTTTTTCAGATATGTGGGGAGTTGGAAGAAAAGCATGGGTAACATTGGACCCCTGCTAAACCAAATGGGACAACTGACAACTGACATCCAGGAAAAAGCCAACCTGTTTAATGGGTACTTTGCGTTGGCTGTTCACCAGCCTAAAGGGATTGTCCTGCCTAACATGATGTGGAACAGCCAGGGTGAGGGTGAATTTATACCCAACATCTATGTAGACCTTGTAAAGGAACACCTTGAGAGGCTGGACACCTTCAATTCAGCTGGTCCTGACAGATTGCATGCCAGAGTACAGTTGTTGTCATCATTTGTTACCCCAACTAATGCCTACATTTCCAAAAGGGACTAGGGCTTTTCCAGTGCCTCAGTCTTTGGGAACTCAGTTGACACATCTTAAGGTCTGATTACTGGGCAGAACATTGTCCTTGGACTCCAAAGAGGGTATTTATTCATGTGCTACTGGCGGGGAGGGGGAGGTGCTTTAATTAAAGTGGCTCTGAGAGATGTTCTAATTAGAGCTCCTGGAGTGTCTTGAGTATCAGCATCTCATCAAAATGGCAGTGGGGGTGGCTTATATAAAGCTTGTTGAATGAGCTTTAGATAAAGCATCTCTGCCATCACCATTTTTAAGCACAGGGATGCTGATACATGAGATGCTGGAGGCTGCTGGAGCATGGTAACTACACTTAATTGAGTCTGCTCCGACACGCTGTAATTACAGTGTGTTGGAATGTGCTCACTGCTTGTGTATAGGCACCAATGGGTCTGGTTTCATTCCCAGCTCTGCCACCATCATTCCTTCTAAGCTGTGTGGCATGCATGGCTGTTGAGGCATGCTCATGCTGCGCTGCCAGGTGCACCTGCAGGGCCACACATGCAGCACAGCTTAGAGGGAATGCTGTCTGCCACATTCCTTTCAGGTGACTAGGGAATTCAATTTATTAATTTTTGCCTCAGTTTTCCTACTTGTTATGATATTAAGCTTTGATAAGTGTTTCATCCTTCGCAAGGAAAGATGCCCTCATTGAGAAAGGAAGCAGGAAAGAAAAAGGGAGTGAGTAAAGAGAAGGGGAGAAAGAGAGAGGAGGGGGTGGAGGCTAGGTCACGTGGGTATACAAGTGACTTATAAGCCCAATCTTTGCCCTGAACAATCTGCTGCAGCAGGGGCAGTATAGTGACAAGGACTGAACCTGAGAGGTCCTCATTTTCCTGACCACATGTTTCCTCACTGTCTCTGCCATGTACTGCTGCTCAAAGGCCAGTGCTCCACTCTGGAGCAATGACCTCCAGGATGGATGGTCATGAGTGATTTGCTTCCAGGACTCTGGGCTGAAACTCTTTAGAGACATCTTTAGGGTGTCCTTGTACCGCTTCTTTGGTGCACCACAAAAGCGTACTCCATTTAACAGTTTACCATAGAAGATTTTCTTTGGCAGGCGAGAGTCGGGCATTCTTGAAAGATGGCCGGCCCATCTTAGCTGCACCAGTTTCAGTAGGGTGTGGATACTGGGGAGAGATGAGCTTCTGAGCACCTCAGTGTCTGGAATCTTGTTCTGCCACTTGATTTTTAGTATCTTTCACAGGCAGCACAGGTAGAAGTGGTTAATATCTAGGCAAACTGTTGACCATCGACAGTTATTGGCCTTTAACTGGTACATGTGGTTCCTGGGTTGTTGTGCTAGGCACAGGTTGAAACATCACTGCCGTATTCTTTGTGTTGATAGCGAGTCTGAAGTTGTAGCAGCCTGACCAGAATAGGTCCATGGACTATTGCATGTCAGCCTGTGAGCTCAGAGCCTGTGCAGGTTGAAGATGTCTCTGTTGAAATGGTACCTGATTCCCATACCAAGGTCATTATCATTGAAGGCATCCAACAGCATGGCAGAGAATACTACGCTGAAGAGGGTAGGTGTGAGCACACAGCCCTGCTTGACACCATTTGTGACTGGAAAGGGGTCAGAGCATTTGCCATTTGTAAGGATGCGTGCCATCATGCCACCGTGGAACTATCAAATTTATTAATCTTTACCTCAGTTTTCGTATTTGTAACAATATTAAGCTTTAACAAGAAGTACTACATAATAGTTAGCTATACTTACGATTTATTAAAAAGGACCCTACTGCCTGAGGATGTATTGTCAGCTTTTTCTGAAAGATGACACCTTAAAAGCACATAAAGTTAGGAACCCCAAAAGCTGAGACATTCCAAATGACCTATATATATAGGTTTTAATATATAAGCCCAAAAAGCTGAGACACCCCAAAAACCTATATATATATATATATATATATATATATATATAGGTTTAGTTTCTCTGCTGGTATTATGTCTTCTTGACAGTTTGGTGTGAGATGTTAACAAGTGAATGGGCTTGAGGCAGAAATTGTTCTTTTACTTCAACTATTACCTCTTTTTTTTTGCATTTAGATCAGCTACATAATTCTGCAGATCAATGTAAGACTTTATTTTTCATATTTGTTGGTCAGAAACCTTCCAATAACCCTAATGATCTCTTTAAAATATATATTATTAAAATAATGAGATAATTAAACAAAATTGCTTTGTCATATTTAGCGCATGTCCCTTTTTTTAAACTGTCCATGGTTCTTTAAGGGAATGGGGAGAGGGAAGGATATACTAGCTATTTTGCTTTCAGTCCTTTCATTTTTCTGAAATACAACATGATCAAGAGCTGCAGAAGTACAATGAGCATGTAACATTTTTTTCACATCATTTTAGATGTACATTAAAACCAAGTATAATTCTGCCTTTTGCACAACAGCTTGTATATTTTTAAACATTTTTTTTTAATTTGGGGCACTATGAAACTATGCCAGACTCAGAGCACAGAAACACATTTTGCTTCATTGAAATGCAATGTCTCCTGGAGTTCTTCAGCATGAAAAAGA
This sequence comes from Alligator mississippiensis, assembly GCF_030867095.1. Classification (NCBI taxonomy): domain Eukaryota; kingdom Metazoa; phylum Chordata; order Crocodylia; family Alligatoridae; genus Alligator; species Alligator mississippiensis. The sequence continues at coordinate 105,244,407 of NC_081826.1, forward strand.
AATTTATAAGAGTATCTGACAATCCAGAACATTGTAGGTATGTTATGTTTTCAAGGAACAATCCCTATATTTTGCACAACACAGGGAATAAAATCATGGACACAGGCAGCTGGGTGGTTTGAATGCCTTCTTGTGCTCATGGGTTACTGTTCTTTGGAAGTGTGCATTCTTAAGCAATAAAAGGACACTGAATCTCTGCTCTCTTTGCATATAAAAGATATAAGGAAATCCTGTAGACATCACTGGGTTCCAAATAAACATATTTACTAAGGGAGGTTGTTAGGGGTGTTAGTCTGAAGTCAGACAGAAGGCAGGGTAGAGATGTACCTTATAGACTGAGTCAGAAAAGCATAAGTTTTTGTGAACAAGAGCTCACTTCCTTAGAAGCTATAAAAGGGTGTGCACAAAGCAAGCTATTAAATGGAAAGAGTGATCTGAATGCAAAGGACTAGGAAAGAAGGGGAGGTGGTGTTGTCCGCAAAGGACAGTGAGTTCGTGCCTGGTGCGCTTGTGCCAATAAACACACAGGGGTGAAGGATCCAACTTAATCTTTATTTCTGCGCAGAAAGCGGTGCTTGGCAATCATTCGCAAAGCAAGCACACCCACCCAAGTGGGCGTCTGCCTTATATAGCCTCTTCTAGCCTTACATGCTATGCAGTTACTATAGGTTGCCCCTTTTGGTCCATGCGCACTTCACCCTAGCTACAGACCCCTCCCTAGTCAGTTTAAACTTGCCTTTGCGACAGTGTAATTTGCTGATGTGGCACCTGTTATTCAGCAAGCTCAGCCAGTAACCCCCCTTTCTAACCCTTTAGGGACCTTGATGATATGGCTTTCCCTCTAGCAAGGCCAGCAATTAAGCAAGTAGGCAACAAGCGATCTCCCCCAGCCTAAACAACCTACTCTATGCCCTTGGTTAGATAAAATACTTTTTCAAAACATACAAAGCTATTACCAAAGTATAAAAAAACCTATGAAAGTTTCAGGGGTACTCATCAGTGGGGGATGCTGCTGAGAGAGGCAAGAAGTTTGTAAACCCATAAGGATAAAATTGTCAAAAACCCTAGTCCAGGTAATGAGATAAGAATCCCCAGTCCCTGGTTAGATGATACTTAACACAATGCAGTTTGTGTGTGATTTTTTCCTTCACAATTTTGCATTCAAGTTGGCTTTTAAAGTCCCTATGTTTTAGAACAGCTATTCTGAGATTAGCGATGAAGTGTCCAGGAAGGTTACATGGAAGACCTAGATATGCATATGCAAGGCTAGGTCTGATGGCTTCTGCAGTTGGAGACAGACTCATCAGATTGCTCCCAAACTATTTAAAAGGATACTAACCTATCTATATTTTTACTTTACTACATGGCTCTATGCATATAAGAATTTAGGACTAGAGCAAGTCACACACCAAATCCAGCTCTTTGCCAAAATGTAGAAGTTGACATCTGAAATCAGACCAGGACATTCAGGCTAAGTACAGACAGTCAAAAAGCCTGAGGCTGAATCAATTCAGTGTTTGCAGGTTAGTCTAAGCTGCAAAGATTTAATTGAAACAGAAGTGAACAGACATTTACCTTTGATTCAAGAAATGCAGCCATATGCCTGCAGTGGCTCAGACCAAAAGCTGGGGGGTTCTAGAACACAGCTCTCTGACTGTGCATTTACTTCCTCTTCCTGCTACCCCTGATGTTTCTGGGATTTGCAGTCCAGAATTATAGCAGCAGGACTCTGCAGGGTTGCTCATCACTTCCTCTTCCTGCTTCCAGGTGCCTCTCAGATTTGTAGTCCACAGTCTCAGCCAGCAGTAAGTTTGAACAGGGGAAGGGATGTTTAACCCCATTCCCTGGCCCCAGGCCCCAGCTGGGGTTTGCCTGGAGAGGGTATTCCTCTGCCCCCTGTAGACTGGGCTGCATCCCCAGCTGAGTGTTCCCTTCTTGTCAGCCAGCCCTCACTGCTCCAGAAAGGGAGTAGACAACACAGCCCAGCCTAGGGCTGGAAAGCATGTTGGGATGCTGGGGTACTCTGATTTAACTTAAACTAGGAATGGGTCTGGGACAGAAGTTCCATGAACTGGTTTGATCCAAATCAGCTAAGTCTGCTACTACATTCAACCAAGTTTATTTTAAATCAGTTTAAGCCATTTTGAAACTGGTTTATGTGCACTGAGCTTCTGTTATGTTACAGGTTTAAACCAGTTTCTGATCTCTTAAACTGGTTTATGTGTAAATTCTGTCCCTAGCCTCAGAGCTGTCTTTAAAATTGTTTTAAATGTAATGCAACTGAATGATTCTGCTTTCCTCTTCTGTTTATTTAAGTAACTCATAACTCAGTGGTATTAATTCTTTATATTGTTTTCCAAACATTTTGAGAAAGTTGTTTAATGCAAAATTCTTTAGGCTTTCACCTGATATACAACTAAATATCCAAAAAAGTTGGATGTAAAACAGTATATCTACAGTTTTAAATACTTGTGTTTAAATTGTTTCTATAAAGCATTCATTTTATTTCTGAACTAAGTTCTAGTGCTGAGAGTTGCAAGTTACTGAATAGGAAATAAGGTAATGTACACACAGTTTCCCACTTTGTACACACACTGCATGTTGCATGGATACAAGCTGGACCTAAACTTGCCAAATTTCTGCCTAGCTGTTAGGTTGGTAATTACCAGGGATCTGGGTTTTCCATTTGCCATGGAAAAACATAGATTTTCTCCTTGAAAGGGGACAAACACGGGAAACCAAGTGTTTCACCTATGGCAGGAGGCTTCGTGCTTCTGCTACTTTAAGAAGCAGGCAGACTAGTAGTGGGGCAGCCTGCAGATGCAGCCAGCATTGATTATGGAGTCATCTAACCCTGGAGGAAGGTTGAGCTTAGGTAGGATATAAGCCCAGACCTAAGTGGAGCCAGCAGTAACAGCTTTGAGCCGGAGAGAACATCATCTCAGCAGGATGGCTGCAGGTCCAGAAGGTCAACATGTAAAGTAACACCTAAAGCAGTTTGGAAGTTTGGGGAGGAACTATAGATTTCATAGACATCAGTGCTGGAAGGGACTTGATAAGATCATTGGATCCAGCCCCCTGTCCAAGGGGCAGTAAGTCAGTTAGGGTCAAAGGATCCCAGCAAGATAAGCATCCAAGTATTTCTTGAAAGTGTCCAGAGCCTCTGAATGGAGTCTGTTCCAGGTCTTGGGGGCCTGGACAGTAAAGAAGTTTTTCCTTAAGTCCAGCATAAAACGGTCTTGCAGGAACTTGTGACTGTTGGACCTTGTCATCCCCTGGGGTGCTCTGGTGAAGAGGTGTTCCCCCAGATACTATTATGTACTTATAGGCTCCCACCAAGTTAACTTCCATCAACTAAGGGGAGGAAGAGGCTCCTAGGGACCCAGAGAGGGGTCTGGAGACTAGATTGAGGGGCTGAGAGTGTGGGACTTTTGCCTTGTGGGGTCAGGCCAGCTCTCAGGATCTCAATATTGTACTGTTAGACAGGAGGGTGTGGCACAATTGCACATACAAACACACAAATCAATTAGGTCCATACACAAACACACACTACCAACTCGGGCACATACACATCCAAACCAGCCTAAGCACATGCATACCTATCATCAATTCAAGCACATACACTATACACCCCAAAAGTTAGACAAAAAGCTGTTGTCCATACCTGCACACACAGTACACATACACAGACTGCTAATTTGTATATCATGTACACAATGACATATATATATATGCACACACACAACCCACCTACACATACACACAAGTAAGTTCCTAACTTGGATGGTACGGTATGTATGTGTGTGCTTGGGGTACCTGGGGGAAGGTTAAGGTGAGAGAGAGAGAGAGTTATAGTGTAGGGAGTGAAAGTTGCCGGAACCCGGATTAGAACTGGTGGACTAGAGAGAAGCTGGCTGAGGAACTGGGGCTTGGGTTTACTTAAGATCAAGTAGCCCCAGGGTTACTCAAGGTCACTGGTACAAGGGCAAAAAGCCTAGTGGCAAGGAGGAGACAGCCAGGAAAGAGAGAGAGACAGAAACCTGGGAATTTGGGGCTGGAAACTGAGGCAGACAGCGGAGATATTGCGGGGGGGGGGGGGGGGCAGATAAGTGGTGGCAAGGAGGAAACAGTCAGGAGACAAAAACCCAACTCAGGGTTTCAAAATAACAGGTTCAGTAAGCAGACAACACACTACTCAGCCCCATGAAGTTATTGGTACACTCTCTCTCTCTCTCTCTCTCTCTCTCTCTCTCTCAATGGCAGCAGGAGAAAGAGACTCAGTGGAAGGGCTGGAGTCCAGGTAGGAAAGAGAAGTGGAGTCCAAGTCCTTGGTTGAAGACGTGGTAGGGGGTGATAGCTACCTATCCAGGCTGGAAAGGGGTCCTTGTCCAGTAGGTGTTGTCCAGAGCAGGGACGCCAGAAGGGTCTCTGGGTGGATAGGTGGTGTGGCATGGTGCTGGTCCAGATGGAGAGGGCGTCCCAAGGAGTCAGTCTTCACTACCCCTTTTATGAGGCAGACGACCTCTGATCTCCTATGGGGATGGCCTGTCCAGGCAAGGTCACTCCTGTCCCAGAGGGCTTCAGGTGTTCTTACTGAGCATGTGCAGCCTTGGCACAATGGTGGGTTGCCTCACCTCATCTTTTGTTTCTTGATTGCTGAGGGTGGTTCCAGTGGCTGGGTCATTGGTCCAGGTATGGTTTTGATGGTGTGGGGCCAGAGGGGGTCAAGGAGCCCTAGAGGAGGGGCTAAGTGGAAGCAAACATCAGTGAGGGTAGTATCAATGAAGATGTCATCCACAAGGCATGATGTAGGGGAGGAACAGATCCATGCAATTCGCCTATAAAACAGGGACCACTGTGCACATGGTAGTCCTTTGAGAAAGTAATTTAGGAAGCCCTGGGGCATCCTCCCTCAAAAGTATAAAAGAAAGAAAGTGTCAAGGTGTTGTCCCCAAAGGACAGTGAGTTCGTGCCCAGTGTGCTTGTGCCAATAAACACACAGGGGTGGAGAATCCAACTTAATCTTTATTTCTGTGCAGAAAGTGGTGCTTGGCAATCGTTCTCAAAGCAAGCACCCCCACCCCAGTGGGCGTCTGCCTTATATAGCTACGTAACAGGTTAAACTTGCTGATGTGATGAAATGTGTAGCAAGCCCAGCAAATAACCCCCCTTCCAGCTCCCCCCCAAGTAACCCCCCTTCCTTCCCGGGACTTTGTTGATACAGCATTTCCTTCTAGCGAGGCCAGCAATTAAACAACTAAGCAACAAGCGATCTCTCCCAGCCTAAACAACATACTCTATGCCCTTGGTTAGATAAAATACTTTTTCAAAACATACAAAGCTGTTCCCGAAGTAGAAAATGCATAGTGAAAGTTCAGGGGTGCTCATCAAATCCCCCCTTCGAGGCTATGGCCCTTATGGAAAAGGCCCATAGTCCTCGACTATCTTTCTCATCTCCAGAAATCTCTTCACTTCCTCCCGATTGTTTTGGATCGGGTTTGTAACTGATGATTTTACAAACATCACGCGGTAAATGGGGGAAGAAATTGATTTCTTGAGTACCTCACAGCACAGTGGCACACACTGTACCCCACAACAGATCATCAAGAAAATACACATACTTGCCACAATTAATAGGAAAATTTGCTTAAGCCATGAAAAATTAGGAGGCCAAGAAGTAAGCCATGAGAAGTCGAACCCTTCCCCTTGCTTAATGTGGGACAGAGCTTTTTTTAACTTCTGCACTTTTGACTCTATCAACTCGGAGTTATCTGTCAAATTAAAACAACACATTCCCTCGAACTCTTCACATTCGTGGTAATGCCTCAGCAACAGGTAATCTATGGCTGCTCTATTTTGCAGAGTAGCTCCTCTTAGTTCTTTCATTTCAATATTGAGGGCAGCTAGGGCCTGTGAAGTTGTATTTAGGCCCTTTGCCAGGGCACAGGCCACCTTACCAAGCTGCCTCTCAGCATCCACTACTAGGCCTGGCACCCCTACTAGGAAAACTGCTAAGGACACTACCTTGGCCTCACTCAGGAGGTTTATGTCACTATCACAGGATTCATCTAGCACCTTCAAACCTCTCCAGTGACGCTTACTGGAGGTCTTAGTCATACCTGGTAGCCAGACAGTCAACCAGCCTAGAACACAAGGGCCTCCTGTGGCATTGGCTGGGATATATGAATAGGCAGTCTTCCCACAAAGGAGGAACCACCCCCGGGGTAATATAACGTAGTTATAACGTAATGAACATAGTTGCAAGATACATTAGTCATGTCTGAGCAATTGAAAATTTTCGTTTCTTTGGTTAGGCTTTTGCAAGCTTGGGTACAGTTCACAAAATTCATAGATTCATAGATGTTAGGGTCGGAAGGGACCTCAGTAGATCATCGAGTCCGACCCCCTGCATAAGCAGGAAAGAGTGCTGGGTCTAGATGACCCCAGCTAGATACTCATCTAACCTCCACTTGAAGACCCTCAGGGTAGGGGAGAGCACCACCTCCCTTGGGAGCCCGTTCCAGACCTTGGCCACTTGAACTGTGAAGAAGTTTTTCCTAATGTCCAGTCTAAATCTGCTCTCTGCTAGCTTGTGGCCATTATTTCTTGTAACCCCCGGGGGCGCCTTGGTGAATAAATCCTCACCAATTCCCTTCTGTGCCCCCGTGATGAACTTATAGGCAGCCACAAGGTCGCCTCTCAACCTTCTCTTGCGGAGGCTGAAAAGGTCCAGTTTCTCTAGTCTCTCCTCATAGGGCTTGGTCTGCAGGCCCTTGACCATACGAGTGGCCCTTCTCTGGACCCTCTCCAGGTTATCCGCATCCTTCTTGAAGTGTGGCGCCCAGAATTGCACACAGCACTCCAACTGCGGTCTGACCAGCGCCCGATAGAGGGGAAGTATCACCTCCTTGGACCTATTCATCATGCATCTGCTGATGCACGATAAAGTGCCATTGGCTTTTTTGATGGCTTCGTCACACTGCCGACTCATGTTCATCTTGGAGTCCACTAGGACTCCAAGATCCCTTTCCACTTCTGTGCCACCCAGCAGGTCATTCCCTAGGCTGTAGGTGTGCTGGACATTTTTCCTCCCTAGGTGCAGCACTTTGCATTTCTCCTTGTTGAACTGCATTCTGTTGTTTTCTGCCCACTTGGCCAACCTGTCCAGGTCTGCTTGCAGCTGTTCCCTGCCCTCCGGCGTGTCCACCTCTCCCCAAGCTTTGTGTCATCTGCAAACTTGGACAGAGTACATTTCATTCCCTCGTCCAAGTCACTGAAGAAGACATTAAAGAGTATCGGTCCAAGGACTGAGCCCTGCGGGACCCCACTGCCCACACCCTTCCAGGTCGGAACCGACCCATCCACCACGACTCTCTGGGTGCAACCCTCCAGCCAATTCCCCACCCACCGGACTGTGTAGTCATCCAAGTCACAGCCTCTTAACTTGTTCACCAGTATGGGGTGGGATACCGTATCGAAGGCCTTCCTGAAGTCTAAGTATATGAAATCTACCCCTCCTCCCGTGTCCAGGCATTTCGTAACCTGGTCATAAAAAGAAACTAGATTGGTCAGGCACGATCTGCCTGCCACGAACCCGTGCTGATTTCCCCTCAGCATAATTTGTCCTGCCGGGCTCTCACAAATGTGAGCCTTGATAATTTTTTCAAAGACTTTGCCAAGGATGGAGGTGAGACTGACTGGCCTATAGTTGCCTGGGTCCTCCTTCCTCCCCTTCTTGAAAATGGGGAACACGTTGGCCCTTTTCCAGTCCTCCGGGACTTGGCTCGTGCACCATGAGCGTTCAAATATTCCCGCCAGTGGCTCTGCAATGATGTTGGCCAGTGCCTTCAGCACCCTCGGATGGAGCTCATCCGGGCCTGCCGACTTAAAGGCATCCGGTTCTTCCAAGTGACTCTGCACCATCTCAGGGTCTATGCATGGTAGTCTGGTGCCTTGCTGCTGCCTCTCTACAACCCCAGTGAGAGACTTGTCGTGCCCCTCACTTAGGAACACTGAGGCAAAGAACTCGTTGAGGAGTTCAGCCTTGTCCCTCCTGTCCGTCACCAATTGTTTCTGCCCATTTAGCAGGGGTCCTATTCCTCCCTGGGCAGGATTGGCACAGCTGGTGTTACCAGGGGAGGTGACTGTCAACAAATCTATTTCAAAGGTACTAGCATTTCTTTCTGTGGTAATGGTTCCCCACATGGAGTTGTTAGTGTAATTGATTGGACCTCCTATTCCCCCAGATGTGAACCAAGTCTGATTCCGGAGTGCTTCCACTGGAGTGGGCACCCCTATAAGGCATGACGTGAAAATATCATCAACCAATATTCCACCTGCCAAACAAAAATGAGTGACACTTAATACGTCCTTTGCCAAATGAACCCACACATTTTGATTCTTATCGAACCTTTGATGCACCAACCCCTTAGACTCTAGAAACATTACACCTATGCAAAGAACTACTTTCCACATGGTTGACGTTTAAACAGAAATTTAAGTCCTTCTACTGGCTCTGCTGTCCAACGGTGTCCGTTTGTGTCGGCTTCCGGTGCGACACTCTCAGCAACTTCTCCTGCAGGTGGTACTTCTGGTGCGGCCTTCACCCGAGTGTAGTGTATCCACAGTTTTACCCCCTTGTAACAGGCATCGCTTCCGAGCCAAGTTGCGGCCCGCTCACCTGTTCCTGTGGCAACCGCCCGCCTTCTCGCCTGCCACGTCTTGATGTTAATTAATTAATTAGCGGGAGGCTGCACATTATAATGCCCTGATGCCAGGGGGTGGGGGCGCTCTGCGGCTCCAACCTCCCCTAATACCGCAGCCCAAGCCTCGCAGATGTAAGTGCTGTCATCTCTCTCCTGTCCCCTTGCGGAGACTCACTATGCTGCCCCCTTTTTGGGGCTCCCTATGCCCACACTTGGGCTCCCTATGCCCACACTTGGGCTCAATCACCCCTCTCTGGGGCTGGGGTCTATGCCCCTATAAACGGCGCCCTCACTGGCGTCTGGCTGTGCCCCGCTTGGGCTCACAAAATGGCCCCCGTCCTGGGAGCTTGCCCTGCCCACGCTGGGGCTTCAGAAATGCCCCTCCCTAGGGCTGGGTCTATACACCCCGCATGCTGCGCCCTCCTGGGCGCCGGGGTCCCCGCACACTGCTGCAGGTCCTTATAAGTCCTATGCCTCCACTTGGGCTCAATCGCCCCTCTCTGGGGCTGGGGTCTATGTACCCCGCACACAATCCGGGGTCTCAGTCCCCCCATCTGTAACCCACCGGTTGCGCCCGCGACCCACTGGCCGCGCTCCTCACCACCAGTCGCTCACGCACTGGCGTGCGAGCTGCGCCTTCCCTGGCGCTATTCAAATAATGCGCCCTCTTGGCTCTAGGGCCCCCCACACTCTCTGGGGTCCCTGTGATTGAGGCCTCCTCCAACCCCTACAGCCTCACCCAAGCCTCCGGGTGTAATAACAGAGCCAAACAAAGACAAGCCTCCTGGCTGAAACACAAACATAAAGCCCCCTGGCTAAACCTTTAGTGCCCAATCCTCTCAGGGCTATCATGAGCTGTACTTGCCCCTCAGACTTCTCCCCATAGCTTGGCTGAGTGAGCTCCTGCCTCTCCAGCTGCTGGCAGAGAACTGCCAGCCTGGCCTCAGCCCTGGGCTTTTATAAGGGCCAGGCCCTGCCCTCTTCTGGCCAGCTGACTCCCATTAGTTGCCCCAGCAACCTGCAGCTGTCCCCCTTATGTCCGGCCAGGGCTCTCTCCCAGGCAGTTTTCACTCCTTAGGAGCCAGGCACTGACGTGCCCTGCGACACCCCTGAACTTTCACTGCAGTGTGAGTGGTAAGAATCACAGGATATGGTCCCTTCCACCTGGGCTGAAGCGGCTCGTCTTTCCACATCCGGACCAGTACTTTGTCTCTGATCTGGAACTTGTGGACTGGTGTATCTAGAGGGAGTGGAAGTCATTCCTGGACATACCTGTGGAGAGAAGACAATACAGCAGACAAAGAATACAAATAATCTTTTACCCAACCTTCCCCTTTTACATGCATTTGACTCCCATGCGTCACCACTGGATTCTTAGGATATGGCTTGCCATACATTAATTCAAATGGACTAACTCCCAATTTAGCTCTAGGGGCTATGCACACTCTAAGCAAGGCAAGAGGCAGAGCTTCAGGCCATTTCAACTGAGTCTCCTGGCAAAGTTTAGCCAGCTGTCTTTTTAGAGTCTCATTCATTCGTTCCACCTGTCCACTTGACTGCGGTTTCCATGCTGTGTGAAGGTCCCATTGTATCCCCAGAGCCCGGAAAACTGCCTGGGTCACTTCTGACACAAAGTGTGGCCCTCGATCTGAGGCTAATCCCTCTGGGATTCTGAATCGTGGAATCATTTCTTTTAGCATCACCCGGACCACTTCTTTTGCTTTGTTGGTTCGGCACGGGAAGGCCTCGGTCCATCCAGTCAGAGTGTCCATGAGCACTAACAGGTATTTGTAGTGTCCCTTCCTGGGAACTTCAGAGAAATCTATCTGCCAACATTCTCCTGCTAATAGTCCTTGCCTTCCTGCTCCTGGCGGAGGTTTGGGGAAAATCTTAGGATTGTTGGCACAACAGACAGGGCATCTATGCACTATTTGTTCTGCTGTTTTTCTCATCTTAGGTCTCACTACAATTCTTTGGAGACCTTGGGTCATGGCGTCAGCTCCCATGTGGGTGATCTGGTGGTACTCTTGGAGCACTTTGCTAAGAATCAGTTTTGGCATCAGGACTTGTCCTTCAGGCAAAACCCACCATCCATCTTGTTGTTCTTTGCTTCCCAATTTCTCTGCGAGTTGGTTCTCTTTTTCAGTATATTTGGGAGGTTCCTCAGGTAACACTACCTGAGGCATCAATGCCAACATTTGAGTCTCTTGAACTTGTCCTCTAGCTGCCTTCTTCGCCGCAGCATCTGCTCGTTGATTTCCTTTAATAACGTCAGCATCTCCCTTTTGATGGGTCTTACAGTGCACCACAGCTACCTCTAGTGGTTCCATCACGGCTTCAAGTAATTTCAGGATCTCTGTTCCATGCTTTACTGGGCTTTTACTTGCCGTTAAGAGTCCTCTCTCTTTCCATATAGCTCCATGGGCATGTAAGACTCCAAAGGCGTACTTCGAATCCGTGTATATAGTGGCTATCTTTCCTTTTGCCAAATGGAGAGCTCGGGTCAGCGCAATAAGCTCAGCTTTCTGTGCAGAGGTATTTGGAGGCAAGGCGTTTGCTTCCACGGTATCCCATGATGTAACCACGTCGTATCCTGCCTTTTGGGTTCCATTGGCCATGAAGCTGCTTCCATCTGTGTAGAATTCAAGGTCTGCATTAGGTAGTGGGGCATCTTTAAGATCCGGCCGGCTAGCATACACACTCTCAATAGTTTCAATGCAATCATGCTCTAATCCTTCGTCCTGTTCCAATGGCATCAACGTAGCTGGGTTCAGGGTACTAGAGGTTTGCAACTGGATGTCTCCTTGATCCAGGAGAGTCACCTGGTACTTAGCCATTCGTCCAGGGGAAAGCCAGGTTCCCCCTTTGCATTCATCACCATCAGCACTGAATGTGGGGTATACACAGTCATTGGTTGTCCTAAAGTAAGTTTCTTAGATTCCTTTACCAGCATAGCGGTAGCTGCCACTGCTCGCAGGCAGGCGAGCCATCCCAAACTAGTGGGATCCAATTGTTTGGAGAAGTAGGCCACTGCTCTTTTCCAGCTACCTAAGTACTGGGTCAGCACTCCTGATTCTACTCCTTGGTGTTCATGTACATAAAGTTGAAATGGTTTACTCAGATCGGATAGGTCCAGGGCTGGCGCCGTCATGAGGGCCTGTTTCATAGTGTCAAAGCTCTTTTGGCATTCTGCTGTCCATTGCAAATCTCCCTCACTACCAGTAGTGGCCTCATAAAGAGCCTTGGCTATTAGTCCAAAATTGGGGATCCAGATCCGGCAGAATCCTGCCATACCTAAAAAGCCTCGCAACTGTCTCTTGGTCTTTGGGACTGCCATCCGAGAGATGGCCTCTTTTCTTTCAGGGCCCAACATCCTCTGGCCTTGTGAGATGTCAAATCCCAAATATCGTACCCTTTTTTCTGTTATCTGGGCTTTCTTTTGAGATACTCGGTATCCAACCTGTCCCAGGAAGTTTAGTAAACTTACGGTCAGCAGGTGGCACTTTTCCCTCATTTTTGCTGCAATTAACAAATCGTCCACATACTGTAACAAGGTTCCTGATGTCCCTTTGTCCCACTTCTGAAGGTCAGTACTTAAGGCAGTGCTGAAAATAGTGGGACTGTTCTTAAAACCCTGAGGCAAAACTGTCCAGCACAATTGGGTTTTTCTCCTAGTATTTGGGTCTTCCCACGCGAATGCAAAAATCTCTTGGCTGTCTCTTTCAAGTGGGATGCAAAAGAAGGCATCTTTCAGGTCCAGGACTGTAAACCACTGTTCCTCTGCAGACAAAGTAGTCAGCAAAGTATAAGGGACCTGCACCACCGGACGAAGGGTCACCGTGACCTTGTTCACGGCTCTGAGGTCCTGCACAAAATGATACTCATTACTGTGGGGTTTTTTTACAGGCAAAATGGGGAAATTGAAAGATTATTGACACTCCCGAAGTAAACCATATTTAAGGAATCTCTTTCTCAATGGTTCCAGGCCTTTCCAAGCTTCTATTTTCAATCGATACTGTGGCACCCTGGGCGGGGTAATGCCCAGCTTTAAATCAATGCTTACAGGGGTGGCCAGTTTGGCTCTTCCTGGCTTCTCTCCCGCCCATACCTATGGTACTACAGCGTCTTCTACTTTGGGGGGAATTCTCCCTTCCTCCCCCTCCTGCAATAGGAGACACACCTGAGCTTTCCAAGCTTCCTCAGTTGGTATCTTCATAGTAATTTTCCCCTCCAAAAAGATCAATTGGGCCTGCAATTTGCACAGCAAATCCCTCCCAAACAAAGATATGGGGCACTCAGGCATATACAGGAACTGATGAGACACTTCCTTTCCTCCCAGTTTGCATTCCATGGGTGGCACAAAAGGACGATACGTCTGCTGGCCGGTGGCTCCAATTATGGGGATCTTGGTTTTTGATAAGGGTCCTTTAAAATTGGTTACATCTGAATGCGTGGCTCCACTATCTACTAGAAAGTCAATAAGTTCTCCCCCTACTTGCATTTTAACCAGGGGCTCGTCAGGGGAGACAGAGATTACTTCAGTGTTAACCCTGGTCCCCGTCACTCCTGGTCAGAACCATCCAACATCAACAATCTTTCTTCCTCCTCTCGTCTCTTCTTCTCCCTCTTGGGGCACTCATTTTTCCAATGCCCTTCCTGCTTGCAAATAGCACACTGATTAGGTCCCAGCCTGGGACCCTGGCCGTAGCCTCCCGGAGCATAGCTCACGCCTCCTCTATGCCCTCTATTTCCCCTGCCCCGTCCCCGACTCCTCTGATCTACAATTGCCACTGCCAACAACGATGCTTGTAACGACGCCTGTGCCTTTATTCTCTTATCTTCCTTTTTCTCTTTAACCTGATCTCTGTTGGAGTATACTTTATAAGCAATCTCAATCATTTGGCTGATGCTCATTCCAGCTGCTCCTTCAGTCTTCTGTAGTTTTTTCTAATATCTGGGGCTGACTGTTCTATAAACAGTGTGTTAAACATCTTGGCATTTTCTGGCAGCTCCGGATCTAAATCCGTCCACTGTCTGGCTGCCTCGCATAACCTCCCATAAAAATTGGACGGATCCTCCTTCGGACCCTGCCACACTTCATACAATTTAGACAAATTTTTCTGCTTGGGGATAGCCTCCCGGAGAGCAGCCAGCACAAACTCCCGATACAGCTCTAACTCCTTCCGGCCCCCTCGTGTGTTGGGATCCCAGTCTTGATTTTTCTTAGGGCAAAGTTCATCTACCTCACCGGCTGGGTGACGCTGCTGTGCTATCGTGCGTGCTTTCTCTAAGACCAACCTCTTTTCTTCTGGAGTCAGAAGAGCGGCCAGTAAGGCCTGAATATCTATCCAGTTTGGTTGGTGGGTGAGGAAAATAGTAGAGAACAACTGGGCCTTTGTGTCTGGATTCTGGCGATATTGGCCCACGGACTGTTTCCAATTTATCAAGTCTGCCGTGCTGAATGGCACATGGACAAAAACTGGTTCACCCTCAGGACCCACCGCTTGTCGTAAAGGGGCCTGAACTACTGGTTGGGCCCCTGATCATAAGTGACTCGCCACAGGGCGAAATGCCCCATCTCCTACAGTCCCTTCTACTGCCAGATTGCTACCACCCGCATCCGCTGGACCCGGGGATGGCAACCCAAGGCTGTCAGGGGAGGTGGGGGACGATGGACTGGACGAGCCAGCTGGGAGTCGCTGACAAGCCGTTACAGGTGCAGTGAAAGTCTCCTGTGGTGACGCATGGCTCACAGGATGAGACGGGGGAGCCATGGGAGCAATTAGCAACTGCACGTCTTCCTCCTCCGGCTCCTTTGGACATACTGTGGTGACCCCCTGTAAAGCCATTACCCCACTTCCCCTAAATATCCCACACAACTTCTGTGTAACCTCATCCCTATACAAAGTCATATATGCCGCTACATAAAGCATCTCATCCCACTTCCCTTGGCGCCTACAAAACAACTGTAACTGCAAGATTGTGTTATAATCCAAAGACCCATTCTCCGGCCAGGCTGCACCATCTGCAAGTTGGTACTGTGGCCAACATGTATTGCAATACCGAATCATCTGTTGTTTTGTCATAGGGTCACTTCCAAACTTTGGCCAATTTTTCAAAATGCATCCTAAGGGATTGCAGGGTGGAATCTTAGACTGGTTACTTCCCATTATCCAACTACCGGACGGCGACCGCCACTCAGCCTCAGAACCAAACTGATTAATGGGAGTTCACGGGGCTGCCACCCAATCTCACTCGCCTAGGGCGTCTACACGGTCAGAACTTTCTTAGCCGTCTTTTTTCCAACCTGCTCAAAATATGGAAAGAAATACTCACCAGTCCGTTGAAACCTCCCTCGCCTCACCTGATTAAGTTGGTCCTTCGAACGTTGCGCCATTGTACCCCTCCACGACTCCGTCAGGCAACCAGGAGACAGTCAGACCTCCGACAAATAAGGTCGGTGGTGCCTGGCCCTCGCGCCGTCCACAGTTGTTGCTGGAGCTGAAGAGGTGGACCGGGCAAGGCAGTCAGCTACAGTCCCATCTGGGTCACCAGAAATTGTTGTCCCCAAAGGACAGTGAGTTCGTGCCTGGTGCGCTTGTGCCAATAAACATACAGGGGTGGAAGATCCAACTTAATCTTTATTTCTGTGCAGAAAATGGTGCTTGGCAATCGTTCGCAAAGCAAGCACCCCCAACCCAATGGGCGTTTGCCTTATATAGCTACGTAACAGGTTAAACTTGCTGATGTGATGAAATGTGTAGCAAGCCCAGCAAGTAACCCCCCTTCCAGCTCCCCCCCAAGTAACCCCCCTTCCTTCCTGGGACTTCGTTGATACAGCTTTTCCTTCTAGCGAGGCCAGCAATTAAACAACTAAGCAACAAGCGATCTCCCCCAGCCTAAACAACCTACTCTATGCCCTTGGTTAGATAAAATACTTTTTCAAAACATACAAAGCTGTTCCCGAAGTAGAAAATGTATAGTGAAAGTTCAGGGGTGCTCATCAAAGGTATGGCAAATGACTGAAGGGGTGATTGCCCACAGAAAGTGAGAGCTGAAGGGACTTCCAGGGGCTTCACAGCCATTCCTGGAAGGACACCCTGCCACATCCCCTTGCAGGCTAACAGAGTTCCAGCCTGCAAGGGGCTGCTTGAGGCTGGGGGCGTGGGAGGAGGGTGATCACAGGCAGGGGTTACACACATGCACATGGCAGCCAGGCATCATGGTGGAGAGCAGTTCCCACAGCTCCCTGCCAGTAAGTCTATGGTGGGGAATAGGTAGGGAATGGGGGCGGAGAGGACATAATTGAGGCATGAGGGGGTGGAGGGGGCATAGGTTAGGCATGGGGCACAGGGGAGCATGGTGATACATTGAGGGAGTATGGGTGGGCACATGGCCCCCTACATTTTTACATCTATAGTGAGGCACAAGGCTGCAGGCTGGACAGACTGGCATGGATGGAAGCTGCCTCTGTGGCTCAGTAAGTGGGAAACGGCATGGGAGGTTCGAGTGGGGTGGCAAGACTCATTGCCACTGCCATTGCCAGGATCCCTGCACCAGCTATGTTGCCAGCAGTGCAAGGAGTAATGAGCCACGCTGCCCTCACCTCCTCCTGTCACCAGCCAGTCACATGCCAGGCTGCAGCTCTACTCTGGGGGGGAAGTTGAGTGGGGGACAGTGTGCATGGCCTGAGGGGAGTGATAGTGGTGGAGACGGGCCCATGTCAGTGGGGTAGAGACACAGCTTGGTGCATGAGTGTCTGGTAGTGGGAGGAGGTGAGAGCAGCGTGGCTCCCCTTCCCGATCCATTACTCCTCATGCTGCTGGCCCCACAGCTGGCATGGAGATCCTGACAGTGGCAGTGACAGCAATTGCAAGGAGTCTTGCCACCTGACTCTGCTTTCCTGCCTGAGTCCTGGAGGTGCCTCCTGCCCATGTCAGTCCAGCCAGGCTGCAGCCCTATGTCCTGCTGTGAGTCCACAAAGCTGGAGGCCAGGTGGGTACTTACCCCCCATGCCACCTAATGCATTGCCTACGGCATCATATATGTTCAGACACCCCTGCCCTGCCCCACACACCCCCACCCTGCCCAACACACTGAGAGGCTGGGGCTTAGGGGTAAGGGACAGCAGGCTGGGGGTGAGGGGCACCAGCAGAGCTGGGGGGGGCTGTGGCTTGGGAGTGAGGGGCATCAGAGTATCAGGGCTGTTCAGCACCACAAAGTAGCATTTAAACAGTTGGAGCAGGACCCATGTCTTGGTGAGTGAAGGGAGCAGAGGGAGCTCCAATTTTCTATGATAAAAAAACCCAAAATCAAATGCCAAAATATACAGGCATTTAGAATTTATTTGATTATAATGACTGAGGCACTGGTAGGCTTCCAAATTGTTTTAAAATTATAAATATGTCAGTAAAACATTGTGTTCAACTGATACCTACAAATATAGTGGCATTTCATTTTAACTGTGGAAAAACATGGATACAGGATTTTGTAACCAGACAATTTAGGATTTTTTTTTTAAATCAAAGAATTATGGATTTTTAAACTGAGAAAGCCAGGATCCCTGGTAATTACTGACAAATTCTTTACAAAACTGCTGCAAAATATATTTTTAGTGAAAATTGATAAATGAGATTGAATTTGTTAAATGTGGTGCTTTAAGCATCTTGTCCCTCAAATAATAATTGTGTGATACAAAGCCCAGGAGGTAAAGCCATCTCAGGTAAGAATAAGATTTGCATGAAGCTGTCACAGCCTCTTCAACAGAACCATTCAACTACTGACTAACCACATCACAAAACTGTTGATTTTGTTGAGGTAAAACCAATTCACTAACAGAATTTGTCAAGTAGCTGTGAGCAACAGTTAGTTGCTGGACTTCTTAACAAATTGAAGGAAATGCTAATTTGAGCTACTTTATATTTAATTTGGGGATTTTGTGCTTCACAGATCTTTCAATGATTTCTGAATACTTGCTAAAATACATAACCAAGAGGTGGCAGCAGTCCATGCACTATTTACTGAATGTGCTTTATAGTTTATGCATCATCTTAAAATTCTTTAACATGCAAAACATTTTTTTGTATACAACAGAAAGCTGCTTTCCCCCCCCCCCCCAAACAGATGTGCTATTACAATTTATATTTTTAACTAAATGACCTTCACAGTATTAACTCACCCACCTCCAAGGACTTAGTCTGTTTGAGGGGCTTACAAAGAGACTTTCTTAAGAGTCTCACCCATCTTGAAGTTGGGAGATAAGTGTCTGGGAAATGGAAAAGGCATCGCTTGATATGATTCACAGGTTAGTGATGCTCAGGCAAATCACTGGCCCCTGTGCTCTTTGGAGAGGGTGCATAAAACCTGCCCCTCCAGCCTGATCCTCCTCTTAGTCTAGCAAGACAACCTTGTTATAGTCAAATATAGCAATATTGCTCCTCCATGTGATTTCTGGCTCTCAGGAACCTTTGTGCAAATGGCACTGAATTGCCCCAAAGGGCAGAAGTGGAACACATTGGCAGCCAGCAACTGGATCCAGAGTAGGCTGAAATGATGGGTGTTCTCTACCAGCTGAGGGTTTTTTTTTTTCCTTTGGTTTTGTGGGTCACAGAGAGGGGACAAGTTTAAACAGGAATAAGTGCTTCATGCAGATGACTCATTGGTGAGGGAAAAGAGGAAGCCTACCCAAATCTCTGGAGGCAAACCAACAGCTTTCCTTAACTAAGGAAAATGAAGCACAAATGAGGACTGCTGCAGCTGTGAACCCAGCTGAAAGTGGGGACAGTAAAACAGTTAAGGAGCAGTATGAAACTCCTACTGCTGGGTGAGTCTTTGATACATGGGCAGCAGCTGTAAGGCTGCCTATAATGGAGGACCCCCTTCAGAAGTGTCCACAAATACTTGGGAGACACCTCAGTTAATCACCTGAGTGATAACCAGGGATCCTGGTTTTCTCTGTTAAAAAATGCAAAATTGATTGCTTTGCACTATGACAAAAATCAGTCAAGTATTAAGACAGAAAAGGTCTAGCTGTGCCTCTTTTCCAGCTCTAACTCAAATTGTATGTACAAGCACACTCATGCACGCATGCACACGTATGGAAGAATCTATTAAACTCCATTTAACAGCCAAAACAAGCCTTTTCATAATAGGACACTATGATTTGCTATCTCATAGCAACTGGAGAAGTGGTAACATCAAATCAAGGGATAAGCAAAGAAGGTTTGAAAGGATTTAAGAAGACTGCATTGCAGGTTGGGAAGAAATTGGCACTTGGACCCCCCAAGAGTCAAGGCAGCTGCATCCTCGGAGGTTCACAGTTGGGCTTGGTGGTGGGGGGTTCTTATTTGGTTTGGAAAGAAGGACATGACCAGGTGATGGTTGTCATTGGCAGGCTGGGAACAGACACTTAAAATGCACCTGGGAGAAAACTGTTGTTTTTCAGATAGGTGATTTAAGTACCAGAGCACAAACAAACTTTAGGCATAAGTGAGACCTTTTTCTAGGGATGAGTGAAAGTTTGTCTGAAATGCAGAAGAAGAAAGTGTAATAGGGAGTCATGTGGGCAGAAGATTGTGAAACACAAGGACTGCAGAGCATAGGTACTCCCTAATCAAATATCATACCTCACAGATGTTGTCTAAACGCTCTGCAACTTGGGAGTGGTTATCTTTTTGGCTAATAGTGAGGAGGAAATAGCTCTCTTGGAAATTCAGCCAAGTTAAATGACAGGGCCTCTTGTGCTGGGTGTCCTGATAAAGTGTTGATGCTATAGTTTTCCAATTATTTCAGAGCTGAAGGTATACCTGGGAAAAAGTATTCTGAAAAAGGATTGAAACTCCTATTTTTGGAACAGCAAGAGGGTAACCCACCCTGCATCCCTTAACCTTAATTTAGGTTAATAAGGAGAGTAGTAGAAGCTCAGCTACTGGGTGTAGACTAGCTGTAGGAAGGAGTGGAGCAGCAAGTGTTTCCATCAAGAGGAAAAGAAGAAACCTTAAAGAGGAAATCATGACCTAGACCTTATGTGTTATTGCTCGATAGCCCTCAGCTGTACACAGTTAATGAAGTTGTCACCTAATTAAATCACATCCTTTTCACCTTGTCTGTCTTCTTGTTTAACCAGAATAATGCTTCAGAGAATTTTCTGGTTAGGTTTTGATGTCCTTCAAATAAAACAACATAAAATTTGTAGCTGAAGAGCACGATGGCTTATACAGTAGCTGAATCTTTGACTGATATGATGATAAATGCATATAACAATGCTTGCTTTCCCTGCCACTTGTCTGTCTTGACTATTTATATTGTTAAGTGTTCAGGCCAGGCACTGCCTCTCTCTGTAATGTTCCCAGCACAATGGTACATTCTAGGTGTTATGATAATATGATTTTACTATCGTTATTATAATACTATAATAATAACTATTTATGATCAGTAAGAGCTATGTGAATGTATTTTTTTCTTACCTGACTTAGAAGCATTTTAAATACATAAAAAGTTCCTATTTGTGTCTTTCATAAAGCTGTAGTATTAGAAATCACCAATATAGTTCATATTTTACATACATGCATTCTGTTGAACATGCCATATGTGATGCAACTATATAAATGTGATACTTAATGATAATCCCATACAAATGTCCCAATGTGTTTTCTATAGCATATTTATACTCTTGTTGTGTCTGGTCCAAGTTTCTTGACATTCTGAGTATCTCTTTGGGGAAATATGACATCTTGCAGTAATGCATGCCATGCATGTCAAAAAACAGTACCAATCTGCTTGTGCTACTCTGAGTTTTAAGAGTGGAAAGAGCAGGCTGTTGCCTTTCTAAACATATGCAGAAAGGCTGTGTTTACAATACCAGCTGGAGAAACCAATACTAACATAAAACTGTGTATAGGGAAAGTAAAATAAGAACAAGCAAGCAAAAATTACTCAATTTTTATGTATCAAGTAACCATCTCAAATAGGACTATAAGAATCCAGGACTGTGCCTACTCTTCTAGCTCATAGAAGTCAAAGAAGCGACGTCTGGCAGGATTTAATCTAGATCAGGGGCAGGCAATTATTTCAGGTGGAGGGCCACTCACCCAGTTTTGGCAAGCTGTCAAGAGCTGCATGGGTAGCACCCCCCCCTTCCGACAGGTGCCCCACCCCCTAGTCAGCATCTTGGGACCAATGTCCCAATGTCTTGGGACTGTCTCAGGGCCAGCACCAGTAGGGCCCAGAATGGGACACAGGCTGGCAGGGCTCTGTGGAGCTGGGCTGGGCTGCACTAACAGGGAGAGGGAGGAGCTGTCCTGGCTCCATAGAGCCCGTGCCAGCTGGGACCCTGTACCCCTCCTGCCCTGCTCTGGGCTGCACTGGCGCTAGCCCTGGCCCTGGGACATGAGTGTGAGCCCTGTTCACCCACTCACTCCCAGTGACCCCCAGCTCCATGGTATAGGTGGGGGGCAGTGTGCAGCCCCAACCCCCTGCTCCCTGGCAGGGGACGAGCTGGTAACCCAGCCCCACTACCAGTCTGGGCCTTGCACTGGCTCCATGCTCACCTGTCAGGGGTGCACACAGTGGCAGCCTCTGTGGTCCACCCGCTTGCCACACCAGGCAGTGTTTGCCACCGCAGCCTCTGGGCTGCCCAGTGTGCGAGCTCTGGGTGGGCAGCAGCAGCAAACACTGCCCAGCGCAGCAAGTGGGGGGGTGGGGCGCACAGCTGCTGCCGCCACGCACAGCCCCGACGGGTGAGCCTGGAGCCGACATGGGGCCCAGGCTGGCAGTGGGGCTGGGTTACAAGCTGGTGCTGAGTGCAGGAAGAGCGGTCCCTCGCTTGCCCCATGGCTGGGTGACTCGCAGCCTGTGCAGGTTGCCTGTGCCTGCTCAGAACAGCCCCACATGAGCTTCAAGCAGGTGCAGCAGAGAGAGCCAGCCCTGGGGCAAGGGAAGGGCTGCTTTTCCCTGGGCTCCTTCCCTGCCCTTCACCCCCCACCCTTACCTGAGTTTCCCATGCTGGTGCAGTCGAGGAGCCACATGGTCCTAGGCCAGAAGCTCCTGCTGGGGGTTCTGGCTGTGGGGGAGTGGGGAAGGGCGACCCCTGCTGTTGTGGGAGCCTGCTGGTCTTCCCCTGGGTCCTACTGCTCCTGGTTCCTGTCATTTTTGACAGGAACAAAAGACAGATTAATATTTATTTTCTAAAAATTTTAGGGGCCCCATGGGCCGGATAGAATGGCTTCGCGGGCTGTATTTTGCCACCCCTGTCCTAGATAACCTTGAAGGCTTAGGATGAGCATAGTGGCTTCTTAACCTGGCAGGGGAAATACTATGTATCTGTGTCCAAGGCAGTTTTCCTGAACTGCATCCCAGGAGAACTGCTCTTCTGGTGTGGTTCAGTACCCACTGAAGTGCAGTGGCCTTAAGATCAGTTTATGGAAATGGAAGTCTTCTCCCTTGATTGCTCTGAGTGTCTTATGGCTAGAGGCAAGCAAAAGTCAGGGGCATCTGAACCCCAAGCCTTTGGGCTTGGGCCTGCAAGTAGGATGCCCACAAAAGGTTTTGGAAACATCTGAAGCTCCAGGTATGGGTGGAGGATCTTTGCTGGTAGTAGGGCAATTTATGATTCTGGACGCTTGGATTTGAAATTAGTTTTGGCTAATGTGGCCGTGGATACAGATTACATTAAAAAAAAAAATCCATGTGAAGTTCTGAAATGTCTTGCATTGTAGGTGACTGATTTTTTTCCCCCATCTGTTGTTTATTAAATGTTTTAGTGCTTATTTTCAGTCATAGGAAAGTTTGTAGGCTATATAAATAATTATTGGAGGGGATGAAGGTAGATTAAAACCTCTTTCCTTAATTTGCATTAATAGGCAAATTGTGAAGGTGGGCATGATAGCACTAATGTTTAAAAAATGGAGGGGAATGGAGCGTGAAGGAGGATTCATAGTATTATAGTTGGGTCAGCCTGATTTCAACACCTGGAAATCTACTAAAGTAACTACATTTGTAACTATCTGGAGGAAGAGGACAATGGGGTGATCACTTGTAGCCCACAAGGATTTATCAAAATACAAATCATGTCAAATCAGCTTGATTTCCTCTCTGACAGGGGACTGGTTTGGTGGATAAGGGGAACGCAGTGATGTACCTGGACTTTAGTAAGGATTTTGACACAATGCTACAGGCTCTTTTCTCACATAAATAGTCTAGATATATAGATTAGGCTGGATAATGTGGGGGCCGAGGGGGATCCGGGAAAGGGTCAGCTGGGTTGTGGCCACAAACCCGGCACGTACAGATGGGTACTTTCGACCGCTGGAGTAGAATTAGGCACAAACGCGTACTGGTTCAAACAAAGATGGCTTTACTTACACTGTCAAAATGTACAGTGTAGGAAGAAAGTTAACTTCAAACTTCAGTTCCAGTTTAACCGAGGAGCTCTAATAAGACGAGATATCTTCAACACGAGCATGCAGGACACGGGGGTACGTCGGGGATGGTCGGCGACGGGGAGTCGTCGGCGGTTGATCAGTCCGCCACGTTCACTCTGAGATGGGCGCGGAGTTCTCCAACTTGGGTGGAAACTGCTTCAACCTTTTATATGGCTAGCGAGCCAATTGCTAGTCACCACGTAGGAACAATTTAGAACCAGCCAATAGTAACGTGTGAATTTGCATATGAGTGGCGGGAACCTTTCCATGCCCGGGTTCTCCACCGTGCCGAGAAATTCCCTCGTACAAAATCTCACCGTGCCTTCTGCTAGAAAGTTCCACTGTGCCGAGGCACTCAACCACTATGCTCTGACAGATAAAATTATCATTAACTTGGATACTTAATTGTTAGACTAACTGAAAAGAATAACTATTAATGAAACAAGTCAAACTGGCAAGAAATCTTAAAGGGGACTGTTCTGAGTAAAGTGTTATTTAACATTGTTATTAATGATGTGGGTGCAGGAATAGTGAGTTTACTGATTTCATAAAGATGGGAGGAATTGCAAATGCTTTGGAGGACCTATATCAAACCTATAACAAAATAAAATATAAGGTGTTATATGGAAGAAAGAAAAAAACAAACAAATGCACAAATATAGAATGGGGAGTAACTGGGAAGGATGTAGCATTGTGAAGAAGAACTGAAGTGAGCAATGTGCTATTGACTTTGAAAGAACGTAAATGAAGTTTGAGGTTGTAATGAGTTTAAATTATTGCAAAGTTAATTTAGATCAAATGTCTGGGGAAAAAACTTTAAGAACAGCAGGACAATGGAGAAAGCTATCTTGGGAAGTTATGGAATTTCTTTTACTGAATATTATAAATGAAAGGCTGGATATTCAATTATATATGGCATTGGTTAGGAAGAGGAAACCTTTCATTTTTTCAGGGACTAGATGGCCTTTGAAGTCCTTTCCTACCATATTGCTCTATTATTTTGGCCACTGAAAATCCCAGGAGATATATAGTTAAAAATGTGTGCATCTCTCTGATACCTTAAACCTACAGGTAAAACTTTGATCTACAGCATTTTTTTAAATCTAACCCTTCATATTTTCTGTGTAAACATCTAGACAAATTAGAGAGGTGATAAAAATGTTATTTTCTTGATTCCTGCTCTCTGTCATGGGAAAATAAGCTTTTGTCTCATATGAATCTTCTGCAACTTATTTAATATTTTGAATTGTGAATAAAATCAAGGTATGCCTCCTCCTATACAAAACAGCTTTTCTTATAACTCTCTGTATTGGGTTTATTTTTTGATGATGAATAATACCATCGTGTTTATTTCTTCTCTGAAATAAGCACATGTACTTCCTTTAAATACGAGTGACAGTTTTTGTAAATTCAATTTTTGATACACTGTTTTTATTATATACAGAATGTGCATAAATTAAGCATTTCATTTCATTTCATCTTGAGGTTCTTGAAAACTGAACAAATGCTCTGATGGGAATGATTAATATCAGAAATTAAATCCACTTGTTTTCCTTTATGAACAGCTCTGTAAAACAGTGTCTTTAACTCTATGCATCCCTGGGTAAGTTCAGACAGTCAAAAAGCCTGAGGTGGAATCAATGCAAACTATGCAGGTTTCTTTAAGCTGCATAGATAAGACCATTAATGAATACAACTCACGTTCACTCTTCTGTTGGACAAGACAGGCAGCTGCCTGCAATGGCCAAGGCCAGAAGACAGGGGGCACTCTCACACCCCCCCACCCACTGTGCAGATGCCAGCTGGGGTGGGGGGGGGGCACGGTGCAGGGTTCACTCTCCCTTTGTTCCCCTCACAGATGAGAGGTGGAGGACTGGTGAGAGAGCAGTGCTGGGACATTTGCTGCCTGGGAGAGCTGGGATATGCAGTGGGAAAGCTACCATCTCAGGGACTCCCCCGCCCAATCTGCTGTGCAGACCTGGCTTGGCGGCACCAGGGCTGGGCCAGGGGCCCGTTCCCCACCTCCCCGTTCCCCACCTCCCCGTTCCCCACCACTTGTTCACCCCGTGCTGCTGCTGGTTGGGCTGGGGAGGAGAGGCTTTTCTATCTCAGTTCTGTGACAGTCTGAGGGTGGGGCTGCCTATCTCAGCCAGAGCAGAAGAGCTGGGGTGGAGGCAATCCTGCCTTGAAGGGGTTAGCAGGGAGCCACAATGCATCCTGGGATGCAACCTAAATTGTGTCTGGATGGTGTACACACTGTGCATGCAGTACGTTGAAAACAAGCGGAATTTTTATCAGGGGACAAGGCAATATGCCATGTTTATTGTGTAAGTACAAATACATTAAAACCTCACATTCACACACACACACACTTCTGCCAATGCTAAGATGTTACCAGTCTTTTAGTTGCTCAAGTCAGCTTAGCGCCCAGCTAAGCTAAACACGAGAAGGGAGCCAGGCCTCTGTCAGACATGTACCGATGTTCCATCATTGTTGTACAGAAGTACCCAAAGCTTCTTTATTCTTGCCCATATTTTATAGTAGTTGTTTCCCCATGTATGTCTATGGGTCTCACTATGTCATGGTGTTTACATGCCAGCTGCACTCCTTCAGTTCCTGCAGTTAAATCATGTATGGTTTGTTCAGACCCACTGTTCCTGTTTTGGTTAGGCTTATCATTCCTATTTTGGGTGGATTCTTCTTTGTTTTGGGTTTTATCTGCAATCTTCAGCTGTTAGAACAGGAGGTTACTTCAAACTTTGGTCATTAAAACTTTGAACTTTGAAACAAAAGGTTCTCTCTCACTTTTCTTCCCATGCATACCATATTTCCTTTCACATGCATACCATATTTAAACAGAAAAACAACAAAATGGCATCACACTTAAGCCAAGCAATATAAAAATAAAATGGTGTCTAGCTTAGGTTAAGTCATACAAAAGCCAAGCTAAGTAATACAACAATAAAATGGATATAATCAAAGTAAAAAGGGTACAAATTAGTTTTACCTTAAGCAAAGTAATACAAAAGTAAAATGGTTACAAGTTAATTTAAAAGAAAATCAGTCCAGACCTGGCATGGAGGGAATCTAGAACAGGAATTTGATAGATTGGTTTAACTTAAAGCAATTGAATCTAGTACTGCATCCATCCAGGTCTATCTTAAACCAGATCCCACCATTTTGAAACTGGTCTGTGTATACTGAACTTCTGTTCTGTTACTAATTTAGACCAGTTTCTGGTCACTTATACCACTTTATATGTAATTTCTGTCCCTAGTCCCTGTGTTTTCTGTCCACAGTCTTTTTCCCTCTTTTTCTTTCAACCGCTGCTTGCTTTTCAACACCATCCCCTTTCCTAATATCATTTTAAAAGCGTGAAACAGGTAATCCTCAATGCATAGTGCTAAACCACATTACTGGTAGGATGAAATTTTATTTAAAGATTCTGTGGTATTTAACAGGAGAAGTTAGAACTGTCATAAACATTCTTCAGTGGTCTTATTCAGAGGAGCTGTCTTTCTCTCCAGCAAAAGGCAGTAGGTGAGCAACACCTTTGAAAACGATTCTCCTTAGGTACATACTGGACACCTAGCAACTCAGTGGTAGGTAGCTGGAAAGTGCTAGAGAAGATGTCAGAGAGGATCACTTGGACCATATGCCAGGTGTGAAATAACTAGCTTTTTTGGAACCAGAAATTCATCTCCCAGCAGGGAGAATTCAAGCCTCTCTCTTTCTGAGGTAGATAAACTAAATGCTGTTTGGTTACTCTGTGTGGAGCCTTTTATGTGAGAATTTAAAAACAGAGGACTCTCTTTTTGTATTTATGTTAAAAATTCTATGGCACTGCTCCTAAGAATAAAAAAAAAGTCCTTAGCCAGAGTTTTACAGAAAAAATAAGTAGCACATCTCTCTTTTTTCATCTCACATATAAATGAATGATTGTATAAATACATGAGAAAAATATTATTATTTAAAAGATTTGTCCATGTCTATGAGAAGGAGTGCAAAGTTGGAAAGAAGCTACAGCCAAGATAGAAAAGTGAAAACCTCAAGCTTGGCAGCTTTGGTTTTCATTTTGTTTTGCTTTGCTATTAAAATGACCACAGACCAATTAGAGTCATTGCTTTCATGTGGAGTATTTGGCCTGATATTAATTGCACTTAAAGTTCATACCCTATAAGCTACAAACAGAATATTTAGGCGTTACAACCCACTGATCAAAATAGAAGCATTGTCAGCGTGATTTCAGTTTTTTAGCCTCTTCATAGATAACATCCCTGAAACTGAAAAATATGGTAAAATACTGGATCAAAGAAACTTGGGTTTTTTTCCCCTCCTCCCTACCCTGGACTTTTATAAATCTTCCTGTTCAGATAGAAAGAGCACCAGGAAAAGAAACTTTAAAGAATGAATAGATAAAATGACAGATATCTATACCTTTTATCACAAAAACAGTAAATATTGTTAAATGCTCTGTCAAAACAGGGTACACCGAGTAACTGGTGCTAAACCTGGGGGTCTGGGAAAGAGAAATATCAATGAACAAAATGTCAGGAGTAGACAAAGATGGTATTTCAAGCAGGATATTAGGCAATACATACTTTTGATTTCAAAACAAAATGAAGGTATAGACAATATTGGAAAGAATTAACATTCAGCTGCCACATTTTCAGGAGTCTTTTGAACTTTAATTTGCTTTGAATTTCTGTTTTTATAAAAGAATGTCTTTATTCATGAGAACAGCTATTTGTATACATGCTTACTTTCTGGTGTGCATGTGGAGTAAGTTCAGAAAGCAATGCTTAGCTGAGGTCACTAAGTTGGACAGACCCACGAAAGGGAGAAGAATGCTTTGCCCCTGCTCAAGATCCTAATGGGTTTCCATAGCTATTTCAGAGAAGTTACTGTATTGTAATGATTGGGTTGACTCCCAAAGATTCATCCAGGCAATGATCCAGGTAGTAATGGATTTTTTTTTCCTTGGCTAAGCACTAACTTGTGTTATGTTTCACTACCAATGGCAAACTTAATTGTTGCTCAGCTCAGCTCTTTTTCAGAGCCAAATTAAGGCCCCGATCCTGCAAAATCCATGACAATTATTGACACAAAGTAATACCCAAAAGTTTTGCAAAATAATTTGTTTGTCAAATAGCTTCATAACTTATTTGTTTATGCTTATTAACAGTACCTGTAATGTATTTGTACAAGAGTATAACCCAACTCCCTAAAAACTAGTGATGTGATCACCTGTTTAAATTCTCTAGATACACACTTGTGGCCATTACTCCAGAATAAGATAAATTAAGATATTTCATAAAGCATAAGAATCATAAAGGAAATAACAGGAAACTCCCTGTACTTACAGTATCTGCCAGGCCTGCTACCAATCCCAAAATAATTTTTCAGGAACTGACAATAGATACAGCATAATTTTCCACTGGAAAAATACATATTCTATATATGAACAATAACTTTCAGCAGGACACCAATCCTGCAAACACTTATACTGAACCTTAATTTTATTCTTGTAAATTATGTTAAGAACCTCTGTACTATGCTTTGTGGTTCATATCCTAGAATTTTAGCTTACCTTTGAGGAAAAATTAGATCTAGGGCATATGGGGTGTTTCACTGATTATGATGAATAAATCACTCCCAGGAGGAAATATGGCCATGTTCATAATGTTTTAATATAGGTCTTTGCATACCTTAAAAGGAAAGAACTCATCCTCCAGTGAGTGGTTGTATATAATAAACATCTGTAAAAATATCAAAGCAAGATTTGACTGAAATTTGCCATGAAACAGTAAACCTTAAAATGAAGAATAAAAACAAATCAAGCTTATAATTTATCTTTTTTAAAAATACTGTTTGTACTTAGTTATAAGATATACAATATAAATCAGACATAAAAGGCTTCTAAATACCGAGTTAAGATTATGGCATTATTTAATTACATTAATCTTATTACCTGCAAGTATTTTTATTTTTCTTTTGCTAAACAATCAGAGAAAAGATTATGTTTTTAATTATATAGTACTTCACTTTGAATTAGGTTCATTAACATCTGTGAACTTCCTCTATTGTACAACAATGTAATACAACAGAGAGTTGCTCTCAGTGTCTCTTAGAGTCCTTTCAAGGAAGGATTAATTTAACTTATTAACATTTATTATGTATATTGCTGTTGAATGCAAAACATGCCAGATACTTTACAAACAAAGAAAGAAAGGTCTGTCCCAAATATTTTAAGAAGTGTACAATAGATAAATGAAACTTGAAAAATTCCACATGAATAATTAAGGAAAGACATAAAATCTTAACAAAGCTGAGACTTATATCTGACCATGGACATGTGTGTGCATGTGCGTGTGTGTGTATATATATATATATATATAATTAAGTGTGTATATATAATATAAAATACAAGTAATTTGTTTGTCTTATTAAGGTTAAATGTTATAAGAATTGGGAGACAGTTACTGTGGTAAGAGTTACTAGGCTTGTTGCTGGAGACAGGAATGGTGGGAAAAGATTGGGCAAGTAAGGAAGTCATTTTTAAACTTGCAGGGGCTTAATACACATGCTGGTGAGGTGTTTTAATTAGAGCAGCATTCTAGGAACTGCTCTAATTAAAATGCTTCCCCGCCCCCCATGCCTGAGCACGTGTATAGGCAGCCAAGGAGTAGAATGAGTTGATTATTATTTGCAGGTGAACTGAAGACCTATTATTTACTCTTTATGTGCATTCACAACTGTAGTATTATAAATGTTGAACAAATTTTTAATTTGCTCTATGGACATGATATTGAAGCAAAAGCAGGTAAAAGAGTAATGAATTTCAAAATATTTTTTTTTGGTAAATCACAAGGAAAATTATTAGAGGACTGAGTGAAGTCTAACTCTTCATCTCAAGTGCATTTACATCTACATCTGAACTGCAGTGATGTTATATAAAACTGTTTCATGTGAGATTATATGTGCCTCAATAAAATTATGTTCTATAGGCATAAAGCATCTCATGAATGTTCAAGAATCAAAATAATGAAAAAAGCACAATAAAGTTATTTGTTATTGAACTGAATTCTTCCTTTAGTTCTAGAGGGGAGAAGAAGTTTGTAGTAGTATTATTAACTTTTGAGACTTAACTAATCACATATGAAGTTTATAAATTTCATATAATGTCATATGCTATAGGCCCCCTCTGCATGTTTGTAACAAGTGGGCATCCCAGGGATGGTCTCAAACATAGGCCTGCCCACTTGTCTTTGGTAACTGCCCAGCTCCTCATCTGCCACACCTTGATGTTAATAATTACAAAGATGTTACTCAGGCAGGAGGCTGCCCATTTATCTGCCCTGGTGACAAGGGCCTGTCCACTACTCTGACCACCCCTTATTCATGTCTCATGCCTCACAGATGTTTCTCAGCCTAACACCTGGTCTTATCAACTCCTTAATATAGACTCAGGGTCCTTTAATCCCACAATGGGTCCTGGGCCTCTCAATGGGCTCCAAGCCCCATCTCTGGGCCTATAAGTCCCATCCCCAGGCTCCAAACATCTCACATCAGGACTAGGGCTCCAAGCCCCATCCCACTATACTCACTGCATCAGACCCTCACCTGGGAGCTACCCTCCTAGCTCCAAAAGGCTCAGGGCCCCACACCCCTGTAACCTTACACCCGGCTCTCTTGTGGCCTCAGACTCATCTACAAGCCTGGGTGCTGCCACAGCTCCCTCCACCTGGCCTGGACTCTGCCTCAGCACTCACAGTGAGCCTGGACTCCCCCTGTCCAGATCTCACTGTCCACCAGGGATGTGGGGACTGGGGTTTTCAGGTGCCCCTAGACATCTTTCCCCAGGGAGGTAACTGGCCTGCTATTTCTGGGGGACTGTCCCACCCACCATGGGCAGCCCCACCAGACCACCCTATCCCAGCAGGGTGCAGTTTCCAGTCATGCCCAGGACCAGGAGCCTCCCACCACCCCAATAGTTCCTCCCTTACTTCCAAGTCATACTGAGCTGGTGGTGGCTCCTGGCAGCAGACTGCTGCCCTGGTGTTCAGGGTCTGGCCCTTATATACAACAGTGGGCTCTCTTCCCTAATCAGGCACCCCTGTCTAATTGGGGCTGTGAGCAGCTGCAGACTGCCTTGCTGCTGCTGCTCAGTCCCCTGCAAGTAACAGAGCTCCCTGTGCTCTGTTACAATGTTACAGATACTGTGCAATTAACTGGTTAATTGTGCAATTACCTTAAGACCAGCTACATGTGAAAAATAGCTATCACACAATAAAATACTCTAACCAGCTATAAAGTTAGACCTCAAAAATGTTTAGTAACTTTTTAGCTGGGTGCTGTCAAGCTTTAATTTTCATGCGCAGCACGTTCTTCCCTGTGGCCAGGAGCTCCATCAGCAGACAGGGCTCTCAGTCACAAGGGTACACCTTGCCCGGCAAAAAAATCCTGAACCCTGGTGTGGCCCCAAAGGCTGGAGTGGGGGATGAAACCCCCAGCCCACATGGTGCCCTTGGTTCAGCTCCTCACCCATAGTGGGAACTGAGAGTCCTGGCAGTCACAGGGCTCTCAGTCTTGACTACACATGAGGCACAGCTGGGACTGGGAGCCCC
This sequence comes from Alligator mississippiensis, assembly GCF_030867095.1. Classification (NCBI taxonomy): domain Eukaryota; kingdom Metazoa; phylum Chordata; order Crocodylia; family Alligatoridae; genus Alligator; species Alligator mississippiensis. The sequence continues at coordinate 105,276,159 of NC_081826.1, forward strand.
ATCAGTTGTGGGGGTCTCTTGGCCCTGGCTGCATGTAGCCTCCACAGCTGGTATCCCCCTCAGCAAAAGCACAATTGAATCCATGTGCAATCTGACAATCACACCTCCTGCCTTACATGTGTAGCATGGCAGGAGGCACAACTGTGGGGAGCATGCATTAGATCCAATTGTGCCTTTACCTGAATGTGTAGAGGGGGCCCTGGAGTTTGAACACTGAACCAGGTATATTTAGAGTAATCTATCACCCATTCATTATCCTCCCTAGCATCCACCATCATTGGGTTAGAGATGTCAGAAGTCATTGTTTTAGCAAGGGTGAATGATGCTTATATACCACACATAAGTGTCATACAAGTACTAGCATTCAAAACAAACAGAAGAGAGAGAATCATGCAAACATTCTGAAGTTGTTTAGTAGGCTTAAACAAATACATACTACTATTTTAGAGAGACGTCACTTCAACGTCCTCTAGATGGATATTTTACAAACATGCATAAAATACTGTCCTCCATTTTTGATTTGCATATAAATAGCATGGAGATTACAATAACTATATGTACACATGTCACTAATAAATAACACTGCATTAGAAAATAAATTATGTTTACTAGAGCAGCTAGAATATGGTTTGAAAGCACATTTTTTGAAAATCCAAATTTTGTTTTCCTTTCACTGACTCTTCTAGCTCCACCCTGTCTTCCCCCAAGGATGGCTATATGAGTATTAGACAATGTTTCACTGATTTAGGAGGGTTGAGGTAAATGAGGGAAATTTACCATATTATTGATAGTAAGTTCATTGAGGAAAAAGTCTGAAAGCTATCCAGAAGAAAGGAAGATTGATTAGATGGTTTAACTGTCAGTTTCTGAGTTTGCATTTGGAGTGTCAAAGATATTTTGTCTGTTTGTTTCAAATATACTTGTTCTTTTTCGATACACAAACAGAATCTGGGAGACTAAGAAGTATAGAAATGAGAAGAAATAATGTTCTAATCAAAAGAATGGAGGCAACAAGAACAATTACTGGATCGACAATTTAGAAAGTTTCATATTCTATTCATGGTTTCTGAACAAAAACAATCAGTCTGTAACAAGAAAGAAATGTTATGATAGTAGAAATAGTTGATGAGTCATAAAAGATAAAAACCAAATATTTAGCACTATCTGTCTAATCCATTAGTAATTATTTTGAGCTGATTGAAAAATGTAAAACTTATTTTTTAACAAAAAAACTAATCTTTTTTTTTGTTTTTTTTTAAAGAAATCATCCCCCTATGTCATGGTAAAAAACAAAAAATCCTACAAATTTATCTTCAAAAATATTTGAGAAAATTGTTTTAATTTGGAAATACACACATTTCGGAAGTCTTTAAAAAATACCTTCATAGTGGCTGGCCTTGTGTAAGGACTACATTTTATCCATCAAGACTCCCATTTCTGTTCTGACAACTGTTCTAATGCTAGTCATGTTCTAGTCTTTTATTTGGAAGTTCTTTAAAGTTACTTATAGAGTTCCTTTTTACCTTTCTTTGATCACCCAAAAATGAGCTCAAATATTTCCAAAACAAGCAACACATTTTCTTTTCCAAAAGAACCTTCAGTCTTCACTGACAGAGGACACATGCAATTAAAGCTGAATAACAAACACCAGTTAATACAACTCAAGTATGCTGTTGCACCTTTTTTTGCAAGAAGACCACACTTTTGGCTCATATTCAATGTATTTCATACTTCAAAGATGGACATGGCAGGGTGGGGGTCCTTTTCTTCAGTACTACAGCTTAACCAGTCATTCCCCAGTCTGTATATATGCATGCAATTATGCTGGCCCAAGAGCAGGATGTTGCACTTTTCCTTTCTGAATTTCATCAATTGTGCTCTAATCCTTCAGTATTAATTGCACTAGAAATATGCACTGAAAGGATTTTGAATATTGTTTACATGAAGAAATAGTCCCTCATGGCTAATAATTTGGCATGAGTGCTGCCAGAAGCTTTCGGAGAGTATTTCCAGAAGGGGTAGCATGGCAAAGTAAGAGCTGAATCACAGGGTATGCAGAAAAGCATTTCATCTGCCTTGCATCTGCGTATTACATTTTATCATTAGAGGTGCTAGGAACAAGAATGATCTGTGTTGAAAGGGCAATCAATACTAGGCTATTTAATTTTATTGTCATAAACAGGATAGATTCCCATGCAATTTAGATTTATTGTGAACCAGTTGCTGCTTGCTTCCCGAAGTAAATGATCGGGTTATTTTTTCTCTCTTTACCTCCCTATATTGTGTGATAAAGAGCTCATGATGGCATCCAGCATTGTTTCCCTAAAGTTGCATCAACTGGCAGTACAACACACAGAGCTACTGCAAACCTATTCCATGTAGGAATTAAACAGGCTTTATGTATTTTGGTGAAACTATGTTAATCTCTCTTAAACATAGCTCCTATTAAAACAGTTTTCTAACATGATTTTGTCGATCAGTGTGAATGGATTCCTTTGGCATCAGAAAAGACAGCTTTGCCTTTTTTGGTTCATTACATATAGGACAGCTAAATTATGTTGTTTTATTTCAGTCACCCCTAGTGCAGGGACATTTTTAATGAAAACACATACCAACAATTTCAGCTGAATCAATATCAAGAAAGTATCTGGCTATAGTAACTGCAATAAAATTCTCTCTCCACAGTTAACATGTTGAGCTGAAGATATGATTGGTCATAGCACACATAGCATAACAGATAGGCCCCTGTCAAAAGGGCCAATCTGTGTCTGTTCCACAAGTGGTGAATTAATAAAGCATACAAGGGGACAGTAGCATGGTAAAAGTTAAATGGGTAAACTCAGGAAAAGTTAAACGGTTAACCTCTCAGGTTTATGAATATGATCTTGAATTGACCATGAGACAGATTTGCTCATAGCTTGTGGAATTTATTGAGTAAACAATATCCTTCCTGAATTACTGAATTTGCAAAGAATCAATTCAATGTAATTAGCCAGTTAAAGCCTGTGATGCTCATTGTCACAGCTGGTTTAAGGAGCTGTTGAGAGCAGCTTTGATTATGGCTCTAAAACAAGTCACTCATGGTATTTTATATTCTTTGAGAATGCTTTACACCTGCAAATGGATGCTTTCTACAAAATATAGAATGTATGTAAATACAGAGTCTGATTAAATAAAATGTGACAAGATGAAAATATTGGGACAGGGAATGTGGTTATAAATGAGCAGGGGGACTGAACATCTTTCTCATAATATGGCTAAAATTGTATAAAAAAATTAAATGCAAAAATTCATTGATTTGAATAATATGAAGGCCCAGGAATGATTAAAATGATACATTAACCTAAACCATGATCCTGCAGGCAATGAAGCATGTCAATAACTATATGAGAGTGAATTTGGTGGAACTGCTGTGACATGTCAAGTGGCTCACAAGCCTAGGTATCTGGGGTCCAGGGTTCAGCAAGTTATTTCCAGGAAGTTGGTAGGGGCTTGAATCAGTATGCATGCGTTGGTATTTAAAAAATGTTACTTTTCAATGTCTTCCCAAAGTAAATATTTGTGTACTTTTTTCCCTCCATCTCTCTCCTTGTTATTATTTAACTACTTAGATTAGATTCTTTTCTGAATTGACACACACAACTTTCATTGAGTTTAGTGGCAGCTTGCCAAGGGACTTGCCAGGGGCAGAATTTTGCCTTTTCCCTCTTGCCTGCTTGCTTCAAGGATATCGCAAGTCAATGAGGACATGACAGTTTGTAGATTATTGGAAACCCCAAAAGTGGAAAAGCCAACCTGATTTAGAAGTAGAATTTTCTATCTTCTATATCGTCCATTCCCATGTATGAACTTTAAGACTTAAGTATTTAAACTTTAAAAATATTGAGCAACTTGATAATTTCACAAATTTAAAAAGTATTCATATTTTTTTAAAATATCATTTGAAATAGCATTCATTAAAGGTTGTGATGTGTAGAACAACAAATAAAAAAAATCCAAATAAGCCAATGTTATGTAAACCCTTCTATATCATTTGCTTTCCTAGCTTATATGCATGTTGGATTTCATGCTGGGCTTAATTTTTGTAGTTTTTTCCTACAATCTCTTTAGGGCTTGCTCATAATTAATTTGCTGAATGTCCCTTAATTTTAGACAATATGAGCATGTAATTAGTGGTGTTCAATTAGGTAACTGAGGAACAAAATGTGGGCTGCTCTGAAACTATTGTTACCTGTGGAGTTTTCCTCCAGATTCTAAATATCTGCTTTTGTAACCCACTAAACTGAAACCAAAGGGCACTTTTACATGTGATCCACAGTGGGGGGAGGGATTTTTTATATAGGACACTTTTAGATTGATTACAAACTGAAACCATAGGGCACTTTTACATTGATACAAGGCACTTTGAGTGGCTATTGGAGCTGATTTAATTAAAGCACCACCGCGTCTCTTGTATTAATGTCTCCAGGCTTCAAAATGGCAGTGGGGATGCTTTAATGAAAGCTCATTTAACGAGCTTTATTTCAAGTGACCCACTGCCATTTTGAAGTGCGGGGACACTGATACAAGAGACAAGAGAGGCTGCTGGAGCGCAGTAATTACCACGTCCCCACAGGCTTGATTAATTGAGTCTGCTCTGACGAACTGTAATTAAAGTGTGTCAGAGCACCCTGCATGCTCATGCACCCATAGTTATTGAAGGGAGCAATACATGATTTAATAGCATACCCTTTTCACAAGCCTGTGATTATAGTAAAGGGGGAAAATAAACAAGTCTGAGCCACGTTTGCTTCTTCTGCATAAGTAACAGTATGTGCAAAAGGCAATAACTTGAAAGTCTGTCCTGAGCATGTACCATCCCAACAGCAGTCATAAAGATTGAATTATCACAGCCACAATTCCTCCCTTACTGCCTAGGGAGGAGAAATTACTTCATTTACTTCTGTGGAGCAGCCTACTGCTGCCTCAGCAGCTCTGGCTAATGAGTGGGTATAGCCAGAGCTCCTTTCATTCACTGCTTTTCAACTCCCAATTGATCACAACAGGATGTATTAGGCCAGCAACTTCTGTGCTTTTCCTATCATCACAATCACATTCTTAGCAGTATGAGACAATCTTAGTCCTTTGTGTGGCCATGTTAGGGAAAAAATGTAGCCTTAAATGAGGTGCTAATAACAGTATTAATTTATTATTTCTTCTAAACCATAATAATTTGAGCTATCTATAGAAGGAAGTACCCTTCCAAGATACCCTTCCAACTATAGAAGAAAGTACCCCTCCAAGATAAATGTAAGGGTGTTGTTAGATGATACATGTCCTATGCAATAGATGTTCTTAAAATGGCAGTCTTTGCATGTTAAGGCAGGAAAATAATGCTGTGCGCCCTCTGAGCACCTCAAAATTATGCCTTTATGGGTGAACATTATCTCTAGTTGGTGTCAGGCAGCCTGTGTTGCAGTAATGTCAGTCTGCTTCATGGGGCCAATACCAGGAATCTGCTCCTCCAGTATTCCCAAGGTGCACTGCTTCCAGTCCCCCCCCCGCCACAAACTAACCCAGGGAGAGCCATGTAGCCAAAAGAGGGAGCCATGGGACAGTGAGCCACTGAAGAGCTGGGCAGCCACAGAGCAGACATGCCAACTCCAACCCCACCCTGCCTGCCACCCGTCTAGCTTGAATTCAGAGCTATATATGTTAGAGAGGGTATTAACCCTTAAAGTGCAACTGTTCACAGCACATGCTAATTTTAATACTGCCTAACATTCCTTAGAGTTAGCACATGTGAATTGTAATATGTAACAACACCCCAACAGATATGTAGGTTATGTTCTTTTATATAAATTCAATGAGCATTGAAAAATGAAAAGCTGAGTTTTACTTTCTATTTATAATAGAAGTATACATATGGAATAAAAAATAGTGAGAACATGTTTTATTATTTGAGTATATGTGGGGGGGTTTCTCTTGTTCCCTCTCCCCACCAAACCCCCCTGCCACATTGATTTAAAGTTTCCTCACAAAATACAATTCCTTCAGCTTGATCTAAACCCCAAGCAGAGTAGATAACCTGGAATATAACTTCAGCAAATGGAAAAGTACTTATCAACTTCACTTTTTCAGTGAAAACTGTTATGCCAGATGTCTCAGCCACTAACAAGGGTATTAAAATACCTGCTCTCACTCTAAATGTCCACAATTCAGCACTACATCAATCATGCACAACTCCAGCTTGAAGAGCTAAAGGGGGAACATGTGAAACTACAAAAGGACCGTGTAGATTTCTGAGATGCCAGTGATTTACTCTACATCACAAAGGAATTTAAAGAGCCATTTTAGTGAGTTTGGACAACCCTCTTACAGACAGGGAATATACTTTTGTATTATTGTTTGATTCATCTATTAAGTTAGCTATGTGCAGGAAGCGTTCTTTCTTTCTTTTTTTTTCTTTCTTTCAAGATGGCCGCCGACAGCTGAAGCCCTTCTAAGCTCCTCCAGCTCAGGTGCTTTCAGCTCGTTGCCTCGCACTCCCTGCCCCCCTTTTCCTGTCCCCCCCCAAAAAAAACCCTTGCCTCTCCCCACCCTGTCCCTGAGGACCCCCTCCCTGCCCCTTCCCCCCACTTTATGAGCCTTTTCCCCTGGGCTCTGGCAGCCTCGTTTGCCTCTGCCCCTCCCCCACCCCCGCCTGAGTTCTCCCTGTGATTCCTGCTGCCTCCCTCCCCCAGGGCCCCTTCCCTTGGTCCCTGCCATCTCCCCCTGCCTTGGGGCTTGCCCTGAGCCCCTGCGGGGTTGCTCTGCCCCCCCTCAGGCCGATTTTGGGGCGTTTTCAGCCCCCTCCCAGTCCCGGTCCCCCTGTCAGCCTGAGGCTTTTTTTTTTTTTTTTTTTTGCTGCGCTTCACAGTTTAACCCTGTCCTGGCGAGGAATGGCGGCTCCTACGCCTGGCAGCTGGCATGAGGATGTCTCTCGGGACCTCCCACTGTCTCATGGCCTGAGGGTTCATGCCCCTGTCCATGTGGGGCTCGAGACTTGCGTGGAGGCTCTGGCCGCCCTCCTGGGATGGGACTCAGGCAGTGAGGGTGGTGATTTCCAACGTCCCACCGCACGTTTCCGATCGGGAGCTGGCCAGGGGACTCGAGGCCTATGGGGTTCCTGCGAGTCCTTTTCGCCGCCTGCCGATGGGAAACAAGAACCCTCAGGGCAAGCACGTCCTGTCCTTTCGGAGGCAGGTCTTCATGCTCCTCAAGGAGGGCCCCCAGTCGCTGCCTCGCTCCCTGAGCCTCACGCTCGAGGGGCGGCGGTTTATTATCTATTTATCTGTGGGAGAGACCACGTGCTTCAAGTGCGGGGGCTCCTCCCACCTGGCCGCGCAGTGCCCTCGGAGCAAGGCGGCCGGACCATCGCCGCCTGCGGCAGCGCCGACAGACGGCGCGTCGACCTCTGGGGCACGCGGCAGGCCCAGGGAGGCTGGGAGCTCTTCCTCCCGACCTCCTTCCCCCCCCATTCCATCTCAGGGGACCGGGGTCTCCAGCGGGAAGCCATCGTCCAGCCGAGGGGCTGGTGCTACTACCGTGGCCCCACCGCCCCCTCCCCCGTCTGTGGCGCCCCCTGCCCTCGGTGCGGCAGCCCCACCAGGTGGAGAGGCGGACGCCTCCCCTTGCCCCCTGCCTGCCCCGGCCGAAGTGGCTGGGGTGGCCGGGGACTGCGGTGCTGGAGCCTCATCGGATGATGGGGCTCGGGCATCCTCCCTACCACCTGAAAAAGAGAGGGAGATGAGGGGGGCCTCTCAGGACACCCCATCCCTGACAGACCCCTCCTCGGCCAGTGCCGAGGACCCCCCCACTACAGAGCCGGACCCCGTTCCGGCCGCCACACCACCCGCCCCGTCGGATGTAGCCACCGACGAGGCAGACTTAGCGGGTGGGGGGGAGGGGCCGTCAGGGGTCCCCCTCCCCTCGCCTGTCCCCCAGCCTCCGGAGTCAGGCGGCAGCAGGGATAGTGGCGAATGTCTCTCTTCCGGTGGCCTGGCCCCGGGGGTGGCGGGAGAGCCCGCTGCCCCTTTGGTCACGCCCCAGCCTACCGGAGCAGATGGGGACGTTAGCGAGATGGAGATCCAGCTCTCGGAGTCTCGCAAGAGACGTCGTGAGCGGGATGGCCCCTCCCCCCCCAAGAAGACAGGGAATGTCCTCACGGAGCCGGTCCTCGACTCGGACGACGAGAGGCGGCTGATGTGCCTGGACATCGAGGGGGTCGACGCTGCAGTTGCGGGCGAGCTCCCGCCGGGGGTGCGGCCTCGCCGCTCTTCCGTGGGCAACATCCACCCCAAGCTGGCGGAGCCCCCCTGGGTCTCTCCTGACTATGGGGGACTCCTGTCCTTGCTGAAGCTAACCAAGGGGCAGAAAAATGTAGCGGGGCACATCACCCAGTGGTGTGCGGACCCCAAAGTGTTTGTCAAGGCTGCCAGAGCGGCAGTCAAGCTCATGAAGCAAGATCGGGGCACACGTCAGATGGCCTACCGTCTGGACAAGCTTGCCCAGAGGGTGAGAGTGGAGTGGGGCCTGGGCGGGTCCCTCGACTAGAGTAGGGCACGGTAGGCCTTCCCTGACCCGTCTGTATTGCCTTGCTCTGCTCTTGGGTGCTCGCTCTTCCACCCGCACTCTGCTTTGCTCCTCCTCTCCCACACCCACCCCCATGGCAGCCACAACCATTGGCACCTTCAACGTCAACGGCTGTCGAGACGCGGTGAAGCGCGAGGCCGTCCTGGAGCTCCTGTGACAGAAGAGGCTGGCCGTCGCCTTCCTACAAGAGACCCACTCTGACAGGTTCAACCAGGCGGCCTGGCGGGCTGCCTGGCGAGGACAGGTGTTCCTGAGCCACGGCACCAGCCTCCGCGCGGGGGTCGCGACACTCTTATCGCCGCAGCTGCAGCTTGACGCGGCGGTGCCGCGGGAGGTCGTCCCCGGCCGCCTGCTGACCGTCCGCGTCACCCTCGCGCAACACCGTCTGCTGCTCGTCAACATCTACGCGCCCTCCGATGGCCAGGAGAGGGTCGCTTTCTTTGAGAGCTTGGCTGCCCTCCTGCGCGACGCTAGCGGGGATGATGACCTGCTCCTCCTCGGGGGCGATTTCAATTGCACCACTGCCCCGCGCCTCGACCGCACAGGGCCTGAGCCCCACCTGCCCTCCGCTCGCAAGCTGCAAGCTGCCCTGGAGGGGGCAGACCTCGTGGACGTCTGGCGAGCCCTGCATCCCGATGCGCGCCAGTACACCTGGGCCAAGACGAGTGCCGGCGGTCTCACCATGGCTCGCCTCGACCGCCTTTATATCACCAGGCACCACCTGCCACTCCTGCGCAGCAGCCGCATCGCTCCCTCGGGTCTATCAGATCATGGCCTGGCCTTCAGCGAACTGAGCCTGCCGGGGAGAGCCTGTGCACGGGCACCGTATTGGTGTTTGAACATCAGTCTGCTCCAGGACTCTTATTTCCGGGACTGCTTTGCCCACTTTTGGCGGAGGTGGGAGGCTGCGAGACCGAGCCACTCCTCCTGGAAGCTGTGGTGGGACGTGGGCAAGGTCCAGACCCGAGCCTTCTGCCAGCAGTACACCCAGCTGGCCGCGAACGAGACGCGCCGCCGAGTCCGGGAGTTGGAGGAGGACGTGGCGGAGCTCGAGGCTGCTCTGCTGGCCGCTGGCAGCGATGCGGCACTGAGCGAGAGCCTCCGGCTCCGCAGGAAATGCCTGCGCGACTTGGCGGAGAGCGCGGCCCGCGGCGCGAGGATCCGCGCCCGCTGCCAGGAGCTGGTGGAAACCGACGCCCCGACCCGCTTCTTTTTCGACCTGGAGCGGCGGCGGGCAGCGAGCAAAGCCTTGGACCATCTCAAGACTCCTGAGGGCCGGGTCATTACAGAGCCGGGCGAAGTCCGCGAACGTGCCGTCGCCTTCTATCGCGACCTGTTCGCGGCCGAGCCGTCGTGCCCCGAGGCCACGCGGGAACTCCACGAGGGCCTACCGCGTCTCGATGCCCTGGAGGCCGGCGAGCTGGAGCGGGACTTGTCCCTGGAAGAGCTGGCGGCCGCCACGGCCGGCCTCGCCTCCGGCAAAGCCCCGGGCCTCGACGGGCTGCCTGCCGAGTTCTACAAGACCTTCTGGCCTCTCCTCGGCCCCAGCCTCCTGCGCGTTTTCCAGGAGAGCCTCGCCGACAAGGTCTTGCCGATCAGCTGCCGCCGAGCGGTGCTGACCCTGCTGCCCAAGAAGGGAGACCTGGGCTACATGAAGAACTGGCGGCCGGTCTCCCTGCTGTGCGCGGACTACAAGATTCTGGCCAAAGCGCTGGCCACCCGCCTCCGCGCGGTCATGGCCTCTCTCACCGGGCCCGAGCAGAGCTACTGCGTGCCGGGCAGGACCATACAAGACAACCTGTTCCTGCTGCGGGACCTGCTCACGGCCAGCGAGCTCTTTGGCCTCGACGTCGGCCTCCTCTCTCTCGACCAGGAGAAGGCCTTTGACCGCGTGGGCCACGCCTACCTCTTCCGCACGCTGGAGGCCTTTGGCTTTGGGCCCCTCTTCACCGGGGCCCTCCGGGTCTTGTACCGGGACATTTCCAGCCTGCTCAAGGTGAACGGGGTGCTTTGCGCTCCGTTCCCCGCGCGCAGGGGCATTCGCCAGGGCTGTCCGCTGTCGGGCATGCTCTACGCCCTGGCCATCGAGCCGCTGTTACACGCGCTGCGCCGCCGCCTGAGTGGGGTGGCCCTGCCATCGGCCACGGGCCCGTCCGCTGGCCCTCGTCTCCGGCTGTCGGCCTATGCGGACGACGTCACCGTCTTCCTCGCCACCCGGGAAGACGTGCGGGCTCTGGCAGATTGCCAGCGGGCCTACGAGCGCGCCTCCTCCGCCCGCATCAACTGGGGCAAGAGTGACACTCTGCTGCTTGGCGCATGGACTGGCAGGCCTCCGCCGGACTTGCCGGGGGGCCTCGCCTGGCGCCGCGAGGGCCTCAAGGTCTTGGGCGTGTTCCTGGGGCCGACGACCTTCATGGCGCGCAACTGGGACGGCCTCGAGGAGGGAGTGGAGGCCCGCCTGCAGCGGTGGCGCTGGCGCCTGCCCAGCCTTTCCTACCGGGGGCGCGTCCTCGTCATCAATAACCTGGCGGCGGCCACCCTGTGGCACCGCTGCGCGGTGCTGGACCCTCCGCCGGAGCTACTGGAGCGACTGCAGCGGCTCCTGGTCGATTTCCTGTGGGACGGACGCCACTGGCTCCCACGAGCTGCCCTCTACCTGCCCACCGGCGAGGGGGGCCAGGGCCTGATCGATCTGGCCAGCAGGGTGGCCGCCTATCGGCTGCAGGCCCTCCAGCGGCTCCTGTACACCGAGGGCCACCTCCCGTGGCGACAGCTGGCGTGCCGATTCCTGCGGCGAGTGGGGGGCCTCGGCTTTGACCGGGAGCTGTTTCAACTGGACCTCACCTTCCTGAACGGGGCGGTCCTTCCCCCGTTCTACCGCAGCGTGGTGCGGGCCTGGCGGGCGGCCTTCCATCTCTGTCCCCAGGCCAGGCACCTGCGGTTCCCGCAGCTCCTTCGAGAGCCCTTGGTCCACAACCCGGCCCTGCACCGTGTCGTGCCGAGCCTGGCCTCCGCCAGCCTCACGGCAGCTCTCGTCGAGGCGCGCTCCACCCGCCTGGAGCACCTCCTGGACCCCGCTCGGTCGGACTGGCTGTCACCCGAGGCCCTGGCTGCCCGGCTGGCGATGCGCTCCGTCCGCACCGCGGGGCGGCTTCTGCGGGCCGTTAGGGCCGCCCTCCCGACGGAGGCAGCGACCGCCCTGGAAGCCCATCTCCAGACTCGCCGGCCCCTCCCCACCGCAGACGCCGCAGAAGACGCCTTCCCACCGCTACCCGTCATCCCAGCGGTACCCGGCGAGCTGGCCGAGCGGCCCAACACGCTGCTCAGGCTCCCGGTGCCCCCCAGCAGCAATACGGGCTGCCCTTTTGGCACCCTGCCCCGCAAGGGCCTCTACATGTGGGTGGTGCGCACCCGGCACGCCCAGGTGCTGGCCGGCCGCCCTGACACCGCGTGGCGGCGGCGCCTGGCGCGGCCCGGGACCCCGGCGTGGCGCACGCTGTATAAGGCGCCCATCGCCAAGAAGACCGGCGACCTGCAGTGGCGGCTCGTGCACGGCATCCTGGCCACCGGCACCTTTGTGCGTCACTTGGAGCCAGCGGCCTCGGCGGCCTGCCCCTTCTGCCCGGGGGTGCTGGACGAGGACATTTTCCACGCCTTCCTCGACTGCCCCCGGCTGCAGCCTCTCTTTGCCGCCCTGGGCGCACTGCTTCGGGTACTGGGCCGAGACCTCTCCGAAGACGCCTACGTCCACTCCTTTCCGTACCGGGCGGCCGAGCGGGCCACGGTCAGCCTGGCCAACTTCCTGCTGGGCCAGGCCAAGATGGCCACCCTGAAGAGCCGGCGAAACCAGCTCAGCGGCACCGGGATGGTCGACGCCCTGCAGCTCTTCCGCCTGCTGGTGCGGGCCCGCCTCTCGCTCGAGTTTGAGCACGCTGTCCTCCGGCGGACGGTGCCCGCCTTTGAGGAGCGCTGGGCCCTCGAGGGGGTGCTGTGCCGGGTCGAGGCGGGACGCCTGATCCTCGCTCTGTGATGCCACCGGCTGCTCAAGCCGCAGAGACGCGTCAAGCGGGCCGAGGCCCTGGACTTTTGCTCGTGCGGGTCGACCCCGGAGGCCTCCATGGGTGTCCCTGCTGGCAGAACTGTAAATACTGTAAATAGTCCTTAAGTTTCTTTGTGTTGGTTGGTTTTTTTTTTGTCTAGAGTGTACGGGCAGGCCTTGCAGGCCACGAGCCCAGGCCTTGTCCATGAGGCCCAGAGCTTCGGGCGTCCTTGTACATGCTTTTGACTGGCTCCGAGTTATCACCCTCCGGGGAATAAAGGTCTCTTAAAAGTCAAAGTCTTTCTTTCTTTCTTTCTTTCTTTCTTTCTTTCTTTCTTTCTTTCTTTCTTTCTTTCTTTCTTTCTTTCTTTCTCACTCTCACTCTCACTCTCACTCTCTCTGGTTTCCTCCATGTCCTCCTATTGAGGTTTTTGCTCTTCTCATTTTCTCTTCCCTTTTCTTTCTTTTGCATCTCCATGATTTCTTCCTTCTGTTTCTCCCTTGCAATCTCTCCCAAGGGACTTTGTCCCTCTTACTGCATAGTACTCCAAAACAATAAATCCCCAGGCAGGGTTTAGTTCTGTCATGTTAATTCAACAGCCAGCTTCTTCATCTTCACTCTTTCAAATGATGTAGATACTCAGGGGAAGGGACAGCCAGAAAATGCCCTAAGTGACGATGAAGTTGCTCATGTAAACAGAGAAGCAGCAATAAAACAGCACTCCATAGTGGAGTGAGACTAATGAACCTGGATTTTAATATATCACACACCTCTTCTGTTAACTGTCCACTGAAGAACAAATGTAGGAATTACTACTGGTGCCATTGAATTAATGTATAGCACCAGTAAACCACTTTCAATATATGTTACTGAATGCCAAGCCAAGGATTCTTTGGAGGGAGGGGCTGAATGGCAATGGGCATTAGTAATGAGACAAGAAAGTTTGCCTCTACATTGTTTCTTCTAATCCATCCCAGGTGTTGGCTGTCAAGAGTTGAACTATTTAGGAAGAACAATTTGTTTTGAATTTGCGATTTTTGAAATTCAAAATTCAATATATTGGTGGGGCATTAGATATATGGTTGGATTCTCATTGTTGCAGTTGTTTTGTGGATAAATACAGGGTTCCAGTACCCAGAGCTCTGAATCTAACACTAAATTCACTTGCAGGGCAAATTCAATGCACTGTATGCAGCAGATTAAAATGAGAAGCAGTGCAATGTGTATAATAAATCTACAGAACACATGTAAAAACACACAACACATGTAGGCAATCTGCATTTTTGCATATTATGGCTTTTGTAAGGTGTTTTGAAGTTTAGTATGATGTTAGTAGAAATATTTTTTTCTGTTGTATCAGCCTGTTAAATACTGCTGATGTGCTATATGATTTTTTTCCCTCATTTTCCCTGCACCAGATGGCTATTCCATGGAGAATGGCATATTAGGTTTGCTGCAGACACTTTTCCATTATTGCATACACTGGGCAAGGAAAAGTCAAGGTTTCTTTTGTCTGACATGGATGAGCAGTTGATACGAAAAATAAAACTAAATGCATTTTCAAAACCAAATACAATTACATTTTTAATTCAAGTGTAGCAAGGTAACGGATGTAGGGAAGTGTTTAAACAAGGAAAAGTTTTCACACAGATACAGACTTACACTGTAGCTTACACTGTGGTTTTAGAGATTTATGAAGTAATGGCAATTAGTCATACACTCTTCTTTTCTATTGAATCTATTTATCTATTTTTGATTAATACCATGGTCAGTAATGGAAGTGGCAGTAATGGAAGTTGTTCTAAAAAAAGGAAGCTCCTTCTCAATGAGCACCAGATACAGAAAGGAACTTAAAAAAACACTTTTTCAATATGTGGTGTGAACAACAAAAGAATGAAGAGCTTTAAACACACATTTTAACAAGTGAAAAATTGCAATTAGTGGATAAAATACAGAAATGGGATGGCAATTATGGGTCAGGATGCAGTGAAAAATTGTATAGGATCCCTGATTCTATGAATGTGATCAGCACTTTCTGAGGCTGAAAGAAGAAAGTCTATTTTCTGCATGGTTTGGCATCTCTAATGTTAAAAACTATTTTGTATTTTTGTTGTGTGTTTCCAAAGGCTTTGTGGAGCTCTTTGGAGTATACCTTATTCAGGAGAGAGTCTTGATGTCTGTTTTTTTGTTCCTGCCCTGGATTCTTCAAAATAACAGAGAAAACTTTTTCAGGCATGCAAAACATTGCTGAGTGCTTTGAAATTCCCAGTGACTTGTAGTGCTTCTGCAACTGAAAACTGTAGCCCTGGTTAGAACCAGGCAAAGAGCAGACTGGCTTTTGTGTAAGCTTCTGGACATAGCTCTGACAATGCACCTCTATCTTGACCTGTAAAACTGTGCTGCTTCTCAACAAAATCAATTACAGTACATTTCTATGGTGCATCTGTGATCTGGACAGCTGCTATTTGGGAGCTAAATTCAGCTTGCCAGGCTCCTTTCAAATGCTGCCTAAGGTAGAGCTAGGGAGCATAGAATTATAGATATGCCTCTTAAAATTCTGATGTCAGTAGGAGGCAGAGTGAGATGGGTTTTTCTTGTTTTGGGTTTTTTTCCCCCCTCCAATGGACATATGAGAGTGGGAATATTGGGTGTATAAGTATTTTACAAACATAGAAGGAAGATAAAACCAGCATGTAGACAGAATTCAAAAAGTGAATGAAACTATCTATCACAAATTTGTCAGTCTTCCCTCAACACCATTTTAAAGAAAAAAAATGAATAAAGATCAATTAAAGATGTGGAAGTAAATGTAAAATGCAGTAGTGGTTTACCAAAGGTATATCATGCCGAGCTAACCTAATGGGTTTTTTTTATTAAAAAAAAAAAAAAAACCTCCTGATTTTTTAGACAAAGAAAGGGTAAATCCAGCCTCATTGAACATATTAAAGGATTAGATTTTTTGACATATAAGAAATGTATTAGTTAACTTGAAGAAAATGGGGTTTCGTATAAGAAATTAAAAGTGGGTGAAGACATGCAAAAAAGGAGACACCGGCATTTAGTGCCTAAAAAGTATTAAGGTAACAGGAAGACTATTCTCAAAGACTAGTCTTGGGGCTAGTTTTTTTTTTAGAGTTTCAATAATGACCTTGGCACAAAATAAAATGAAAGTTACTGATGACAGAAAGTTTGGAAGCATCATTGGTACACAAGAGCACTTCATTTTCAGAAAGAACTGGATGATATTCAGGACTAGAGTAACACAGATAGGATGGCATTTACTTGTACAGAGTATGCAGTCATGCACTTAGGAGTTACTAACAAGAATTTCAGCTGTAACTGGGGAGTTTGTCAGTCAGAAATGAAAGACAAGGAAAGCAGGCCAGTGTATATTAATCAATTACAAGATTACTATGTGCCACCAATATGCAACAGTTGTGAAAAAAGGCAAATCTGCTCCTATGACGTATTAGGTGAAGCACTTTCAGCAGAGAAAGAGAAGTATTAATTCCATTGCATGAGCATTGATATGATGTCATCTGATATAGTATGTTCAGTTATGGTTGTGTATGTTTGAGAAAGCTTGTTTGTGCATCTGTTTCAGATTCATTCACCATTAGGAAGATCCATCAGCAAAAGGGAGAGTCTGTTTAATGCAAAGAGGCTAAAGGAGTTTGGTTTGTTTAGCCCAACAAAAAGGAACCTTAGAGAGGACCAGACTGCTGTCTATAAATATGTTAGATGGGTAAATACTAGGGAAGAAGAGTAGCTATTAAGTTACAGAACAATTCTGGCATAGAAAGCAAATGTGCATATGACCATGGATAAATTTAGGCTGGAAATTAAGAAAAACCTTCATAACAGGGCAGGTTGTGGAACAGCCTTCTAATAAGAGAAGCAGGGTCAAGAAACCTTAATTTAAAGTTGGAGCTTGGTCACTTCATGAAGGGGATTGTATCAGGTACTTGTCTCAGAAAGAAGCAGACTGGACTTAATGAGTGAGGAGTTTCCTCACTCAAGGAAATGAATGAATAGACAAAAAGATGGATGGAAAGCTAAAATAATTCCCCTTTTAAAAATAAATTTGCAGGATAATTCATTCTAAAGATAGGTAAGGCATGCACCTAACGTGTACCCTAAACCTAACTCTAACCCAATAGATTTTTGAGGGTCTTCGGAAAAGGAAGTGTGTGTGAAAAATTACAAAACTGTGAGCTCGAATTGTGGGCCAAATGATCCAAATCATCACCTAAATCACTTTCTTTGTTTATCAGTACACTTCCTGCCCCATATCTTTTCTGGGGTGTAAGTAGAACTAAATGAAATTGGCATTTTTGTCCTGTGGACAATTCTGTTGTTTTAACTTGTTTTTTTTCCCAGTTAGGAAAAACTTAAAAGTATGTAAATATATATAAAATAATATAAATAAATACATTATAAGTAATATGTGTATACGTGTGTACGTATGTATGTATATATGTATGTATGCATGTATTATTTTTACATAATAAAAAGTTCCAAAAGTGCATATAGTCAGAAATGTCTTGTGTGTTTTGTTTTGGCTCAATGTAATATTAATCTGCCTCTTCTTCTAATATCATAGAGCATCATGGAAGTTGTAGCATAGGTGTCTTATACTCAACTTTCCCCATATGGGTCAGATTTCCCCAGGGGGACTGTATTTCCTATAGTGCACTGCAATGGTTTAGCTGGAGTGGAGAACCTAGAGTATCCTTGGAGGAAGGGAGGTTCCATGGCTATAGCTCTAAACTAAGGACTCATGGGAGTGAGCTAATTGGCACTCTCACTTAGCAGTGTTTAATTAGCACACCTGCAGCACCATGTAGAGAGGATTACATTACTTCTGATTTATAATGTAGCCTGTGCAGAGTACTGAGATGTGAATGAGGTGCAGTAAGGCACGTATAGGCGCCTTACTTCTCAGTAACCCTGTTTATGTGGACTGATTTGAGAGTAACTTTATTCCCAAGTTGGTGCACACATAACGTTACTGAGCTGTAAAGCCTATACATGTAGATGACAGTTTAAAAATGGTTTACTGTGCAGTAACTTACTGTGCAATAAGTTACTGTTCAGTAAATACATGTGTAGACATGACCAGTCAGTCCATACAAGCAGGATTACTGCACAGTAAGACGCGGGAGCGGCGAGAGACGCGCGGGTGAAAGCTTGCTGCGCCCCCGCTCCCCCGAAGCCCCCCAGAAACCCTCCAGCAGCCGCGGAGCCCCCCGCTGACCCCCAGCGCAGCCGGGGTAAGCGGGGCCCGTGGAGAGAAGGGGCTAACCCCTTAGTGTGTGTGTGGGAGGCGGCAGCTGAGTGGAGCCGGGCCGGGTCAAGCCCCGCCCAGGCCCCTACTTCGCCCAGCCCCCCAGGGAGCCACGCGACCGGAGCCGCGCGACCAGGCTGCACAAACAGGCGCGCTTCTCTGCTGGCGCGTGAGTTAGCGCGGAGTTCGTGCGGGTGGGCGCCGGACCCTGCCTGCGCACCCCCCAGGGTAGACAGTCCCAGCCGTAGCCAGCCTACCAGAGGCATGACACGGATGGGCATGCGCCGCACCCCGAGGGTCCCCTCGGGCTCCGCGGCCCCCCCCTCTGGCACCTCAGAGACGGCCACCCAGACGGAGCCCCTGGTTCCGGGCTCCACGCAGATGGAGCCCCTGGCTCTCGTCTGCGGGGGCTGCCTGTCCCTTTTTCAGGCTCTGGGGCCTGGGAGCATGGCGACCTCCCCTTGCGGGGTCTGCTCCCTTTTGGGGTCTCTGGCGCACCAGCTGGAGGAGCTCCAGGCCACAGTCCACAGACTGCGTGCCATCAGGGACTGCGAGCAGGAGATAGACTCCTACTGCCAGGCCCTTCTCCCCTGGGAGGCAGAGGATAGATCACAGTCTCCCTCCAGGCCAGAGGAGGACTCTGGGACCTCCTGCTGTGTCCAGCCAGGGGCATGGACCAAGGTGGTCAAGGGCCCTAAGGCCCGCCGCACCAAGGCCCCACCCCCGCCACAACTGAGCAACAGTTATGCACCTCTTGCTGCCCCAGCAGAGCCTGCTGAGTTGCCGGCCCCCACAGGCAACATGGGCTCAACTGCAACTCCCGCCCCTGCTCTCCCCAAGACAAAACGTAAGGTGTTTGTTGTGGGAGACTCCCTCCTCAGGGGGACGGAGGGGCCAATCTGCCACCCTGACCCCTTAGCCCGGCAAGTCTGCTGCTTCCCAGGGGCCCGCATCCGGGACATTGCGGAGAGGATCCCCAAGCTCCTCAAACCCACAGACCGCTATCCCATGCTCCTTATTCATGTGGGCACCAATGACACGGCTCGGAGCACTCCCAGCCAGGTCATGAGGCGCTACAGGGATTTGGGAGCGGGGCTTAAGGGTCTGGGGGCACAGGTGGTGTTCTTGTCGATCCTCCCAGTCTCAGGCTATGGGCTGAGAAGGGACAGGACGATCTATGTGGTCAACCAAAGACTGCGGCGCTGGTGTCGTCAGGAAGGCTTTGGCTTTCATGACCACAGCCTGCTCTTTGGCGAGAGAGGCAGCGAGCTGCTGGGAAGAGATGGTCTCCACCTCTCTCACCTAGGGAGGAGGCTCTTCTCAGCCAGACTGGCTGACCTGCTCCACCGGGCTTTAAACTAAGCCCGCTGGGGGACGGGGGCACGACCGCCACTGCTGGCCCGCTGAGCAAATCTTGCAAAGCCAGCGGATCATGGCACACAAGGGAGCCCGCCCCAGCCCCAGCCCTGGTAAAATCTGTGGGCAAGGAAGGAGCCCCCCAGGGGGCGCTTGCCTGCCTGTACACAAATGCCAGGAGCTTGGGGAATAAGCAGGAGGAGCTCATCCTCCTACTCAGTGCAAACAATTACGATGTCATAGGGATCACGGAGACCTGGTGGGACTCCACCCATGACTGGACCACGGGGATAGATGGCTATACCCTGTACAGGAGGGATCGTGTAGAGAAAAGGGGCGGGGGTGTAGCTCTCTATGTTAAGGAAAGCTACGTGTCCCTGCAAGCCGATATTGGCGACCAGGGTGGACGGCTGGAGACCCTCTGGGTTAAAATCCGTGGGGAACACGGCACAGGGGACACAATGGTGGGAGTCTATTACAGACCTCCCACCCAAAGTCCTGAGCTAGACCAGGAGTTTGCCCAGGAACTGGCTGAGGCAGCTTGCTCCAGGACCATGGTTGTCATGGGTGACTTCAATTACCCAGACATCTCGTGGGAGGATCGCTCAGCAAAATCTGAGCGGTCGCAGAGCTTCCTCTCGTGCGTGGACGACCTCTACCTGACTCAAGAAGTCTATGGGCCAACGAGAGGCAAAGCGCTGCTCGACCTGGTGCTGGCTACTGGGGAGGACCTAGTCGGCGACCTAGTGATCGATGGGAAGCTGGGTGACAGCGACCACGAGCTGATCACCTTCACCATCTGCCGAAAAGCTGGCAAGTCGGTCAGCAACACGCAAGTCCTTGACTTCAGGAAAGCCGACTTTGACAAGCTCAGGAGGCTTGTCAGTGAGGCCCTAAGGGACTGTGACCGCAGGGAGAGGGGAGTTCAAGAAGAGTGGTTGCTCCTCAAGGGAGCGATCCTCAAAGCACAAACTAAGTCTATTCCATCTCGGAGGAAAGGCAGCAAGAGGGCACAGCAGCCCCCCTGGCTCTCCAGGGACCTAGCAGACCTGCTGAGGCTAAAAAGAAAGGCCTACAAAGGATGGAGGATGGGAGTCACCTCCAAGGAGGATTATTCTGCACTGGTCCGGTCCTGTAGGGAGCAGACCAGGAAAGCCAAGGCTGCAACTGAACTCCAGCTAGCTTTGAGCATCAAGGACAATAAAAAGTCCTTTTTCAGATATGTGGGGAGCCGGAGGAAAAGCAGGGGCAACGTTGGACCCCTGCTGAACCAGATGGGGCAACTGACAACTGACGCCCAGGAAAAAGCCAACCTATTAAATAGGTACTTTGCGTCGGTCTTTCATCAGCCCCATGGGACGCCTGTGCCTGCTACAGGGCCGGGAAGTCCGGGTGAGGGTGATCCCCTGCCCTCCATTAATGCTGACTTTGTGAAGGAACATCTTGAGAAGCTGGATACCTTCAAGTCAGCCGGCCGTGACAATCTTCACCCCAGGGTACTTAAGGAGCTGGCGAGCATCATAGCCCAGCCTCTAGCGCGGATCTTTGAAAACTCTTGGTGCTCTGGTGTAGTGCCCGAAGACTGGAAGAAGGCCAACGTGGTGCCTATCTTCAAGAAAGGGAGGAAAGTGGATCCGGCTAACTATAGGCCCATCAGTCTGACTTCTATCCCGGGGAAGATCTTAGAAAAGTTTATTAAGGAGGCCATCCTTAATGGACTGGCCGACGCCAACATCTTAAGGGATAGCCAGCACGGGTTTGTTGCGGGTAGGTCTTGCTTGACCAATCTCATTTCCTTCTACGACCAGGTGACCTATCACCTGGACAAGGGAGATGAGATTGATGTCATATATCTTGACTTCAAAAAAGCCTTCGATCTGGTGTCCCATGATCGTCTCTTGGAGAAACTGGCCAATTGTCGCCTTGGGTCCCCCACGATCCACTGGCTGGAAAATTGGCTCCGGGGTCGGACCCAGAGGGTAGTAATTGATGGAAGTCACTCATCGTGGTGTCCTGTGACCAGTGGGGTCCCCCAGGGCTCTGTCCTTGGACCCATACTGTTCAACATCTTCATTAACGATGTGGACACGAGTCAGAAGTGGACTGGCCAAGTTCGCCGATGACACCAAACTTTGGGGCAAAGCATCCACGCCAGAAGACAGGCGGGTGATCCAGGCTGACCTGGACAGGCTCAGCAAGTGGGCGGATGAAAATCTGATGGTGTTCAATGCCGATAAATGCAAGGTTCTCCACCTTGGGAAGAAAAACCCGCAGCATCCTTATAGGCTCGGCAGTGCTATGTTGGTTAGCACTATGGAAGAAAGAGACTTGGGGGTCATCATTGACCACAAGATGAACATGAGCCTGCAATGCGATGCTGCGGCTAGTAAAGCGACCAAAATGCTGGCTTGCATCCATAGATGCTTCTCAAGCAAATCCGGGGACGTCATTCTCCCCCTGTACTCGGCCTTAGTGAGGCCGCAGCTGGAGTACTGCGTCCAGTTTTGGGCTCCACAATTCAAAAAGGATGTGGAGAAGCTTGAGAGAGTCCAGAGAAGAGCCACGCGCATGATCAGGGGTCAGGGAAGCAGACCCTACGATGACAGGCTGAGAGCCCTGGGGCTCTTTAGCCTGGAAAAGCGCAGGCTCAGGGGTGATCTGATGGCCACCTACAAGTTTATCAGGGGTGATCACCAGTATCTGGGGGAACGTTTGTTCACCAGAGCGCCCCAAGGGATGACGAGGACGAATGGTCACAAACTACTACAAGATCGTTTCAGGCTGGACATAAGGAAGAATTTCTTTACTGTCCGAGCCCCCAAGGTCTGGAACAGCCTGCCGCCGGAGGTTGTTCAAGCGCCTTCATTGAACACCTTCAAGATGAAACTGGATGCTTATCTTGCTGGGATCCTATGACCCCAGCTGACGTCCTGCCCTTTGGGCGGGGGGCTCGACTCGATGATCTTCCGAGGTCCCTTCCAGCCCTAATGTCTATGAAATCTATGAAGTCTGCACATGCCTTACTGCACAGTAACTACTCAGCATCGTGCAGGTAGCAAATTTACTCCTGAGTTGGCAGAAGTTGCCATAATTACTGCACAATACAGGTGTGCACATGTAGATGTGCTTCTGTACTGCACAGTAATTGTTGGTTAAAACCTAAGTTACTGTGAAGTAATGTTGCATATGTAGATGTGTCCACTTGGGGGTAACTTTACTCCCAAGTCGGTGTGCACACAGAGTTACTGCACTGTAAAGCCTACATATGTAAATGCCTGTCTAAAAATGGCTTACTGTGCAGTAAATGTATGTGTAGACATGCCCACTATGCCATATGTAGAACAGGATAGTGTTACATTACATGAAAGGCTTATTGTGAGCAGAAGAATATTGAATTATAGGAAAGGTTCAGGTAGTAGGATGGCCACATCAGTACTTAAAATAGATAGATTGAAAAATCCCCTGGTACCTCAGCAAGACCAGATATGACCAACAAAGCCCAAACAGTGAGTTGTGACTGGTACTGAAGCCGTGGCTAGTGCAATTGTATTAGACATTCTAACAGACCTCCTACAGGCACCCTGACTCTGGAACTATCTTAGGGTACGAGTACATTGAGGTCAAGGTGTCATTGCACCATATGTAGTCACACCTGAGATAACTTTACCAAGCTAACTAAGTACCAATAACCATGAAGCCATTTCAGAATGGGCTTCAGCCACTATAGAAGCTCCAAGTGCCCTCGGCAGGTTTGTGCAACTCATTCTGAAGTCTGTGCTGCTGCAAGTATCCTGCTATTGGTACCTGAACTATCTAGAACAAAATTAGTTTGAGTATGCTTGCACAAGTTGAAATGCAATGTAGCCATAGCCCATATAGCTTAGCTAGCCATCAGTATAAGACAAACACATAGGCTAGGAGCAGGCATTACACATAAACCAGTTTAAGTGATCAGAAATTAGTTCAAACTTGTAACAGATGTTCAGTGCACATAAACCAGTTTGAGATAAACCTGGTTGAATATAGTATCAGATTTATCTGATTTGGCTCAAACCAGTTTATGCAATGTCTGTCTCAAGCCCCTTGCTGGTTTAAGATAAACCAGGCACCCCCAGCATCCCAGCATGCTCTCTGGGCTTGGCAGGGCTCTCTGCTTTACAGCAGGGCTGACCCATCCTCTCTACTCTTTGGCTGCAGTTCCAGCAGAGACTTGCAGGCACAGAGCATCTGCCTGGCTTCTCCCTGCTAAACAGGGATTATTCTCCCCTCCCCTCTGCCTTACCCAGACACCTCAGGATTAGCAAGCATAGCACATGTTGGCTACAGTCTGTGCCGTGGGAGACAACAGGCAGACAGACTTTTTGGAGTTAATCAACAGGTAGCTTAATGTCCTTCTTTGGAAGAGCTGTTTAAAAAGAGCTCCATTAGTTAATGGAGAGAGGCTTTGTTTTCTTAATGGGTTGCTAAGCACTGAGTTAGGGGTGATAAACCTTCCCTGCTGGGCTGTGTGGGGGTGGGGGTGGTGAATAATCAGAGCATCCTGCTGAGGTCTGGCCACACTCCCTCTCAACACAGCTCTGTGGAACTGAGGGAAGGGATGCTCTAGTGCCTCCCAGCTTCTAGCTTGAGCCACTGAAGGCATGTGTCTGCATTTCTGGGATGTCTGTCTGGTTACAAAACTAATTTAGCCTAGCCAGGTTAGACTAACCTGCAAAGATTGAATCAATTCAGGTTTAGGTTTTTTGAATGTCTGTCCCTAACCATGGTTTCACTAAGTTACATTGCCTGACAATTGCACCAAGAGTCTGTTTTGGAAAACAGGGATCTATGGGACATAGGCTGCCCTGACCACAACAACTTTTCATTATCCTCACCCTCTACATTGCAGTAGAGATGCTGTGTAATGTATGAGTAGCTATAACTATCAAGGAAGTGGGATAACTGCTCAGGAGGTCAGCTTTATGACAGCTCTGTGCAGCTGGAGCACCTCAAAGTAGCTGGAGCAAGACCAGTCAGGCCCAAAGTGTCCTGCTGTGCCATAACCCAGTACTCTTCTTTTCCTGCTGGCAATAGATGTACAGTTGATGTATAACAAGGAAATAAAGGACAATTGTAACAATTTAAGACTGAATGGTATTGCATTTTACCAGGTGAAAGAGGAAAAACTGAAAAAAAAAGATATGTTGTTTCACACTACTATGAAGATAAGACTGATTCCAGGATTTTTAAAAATAAAGATTGTGAATACACTCTGTTTATATTAATGACTCAACATTGTCATTCAATAAAAGCATGAAGCAATGAAGCTTTGGAATCTAGCTAGAGTCTCTGTCTTTGTGGTTTTTATATTAGGTTTGAAATAGGTAGACCTCACAAGTTCAAATCCTGGTAGTGCCAATTTAGCTTTGCTTTATTTTCTCAGGCAGATAAATGGAATAGCATAAAGTTTACTGTGTTATAGGTTTTTCAAATAAGACCTTTAAGACTTTCTGTTCTATGTGGTCATAAAAAAGATCCCATGGTATTTTTATGTAAGTGGAGAGATTTACTTCTCTGTCCTTGCTGAAACTTCTCACTTAGTACTGAACATTGCTGGACTTCTGTTCTGTTCCAGAGGTGGCTGCACTCACATCTTTTGTGAGGAAATGGGTTTTTAAAATATAAATTATTATACTGGTATTAGTGTATTATTTAAAGTGCTGGATAGCACTGACAAATGAGTAGCTATTGTCAAACAATAATCTGGGGTGAGATTTCATGATGCGGACTGTATTTGGTGTACCAGATATTTTGATGCCACTAGCTGGGTACAGGTTGGAGAAAAGCTGTCGGGCTGATTACAGTTTCTTGAATCTGACGTCAGTGTTGCACCTGACCTAAATGAGCTTTAAGCAATCTGAGAGCTCAGCTAAACTCTGGTGGTTTTTTATAAACTCCAAGGGTGCGTCCACACATACAGCCATGTGTGCTTGCAGTAGCTCAAATAGAAGCAGCACTTTGGTGTGGGGCAAGTTGTGCCACTTGGGGCAAAATAACCATTCCCAGCTCCTCCCGGATCTGTAGCCAGGGGGAGCTAGAGCCTGGGATCAGTACCTGTACTGCTGGCCCCAGAAGCATAAAAACCTGCCCTGGCAAGTAGCTCAGGGCTACTTGCTCTCAGGAGCTTCTGGGGCCCCCCACCTTTTTGTTTTTGGTTACCCCATCCGTGGCCCCACCAAGTCCCAGGACCTTCTGGTCAACCTCCTCCTTGCCCTGGCCAAATGGGCACTGTACTTGGCCAGGAAGGAGGCTCTGGCTGGGAAGGTGCCCAGAGACTATGGGGCTGCTTTCCTCTCACTTGTCTGTGCACCTTTTTGGGCAGAGCACCAGTGGGCAGTGTCCACCGGCTCCTTGGATGCCTTTGAAGACTGGTGGATATGGCACACGGGGCTTTGCTAGGTGTTTTGACCCTTTGACCCACACAATACTCCTACCCTGGTTTTTTTTTTCATTAGATGTCCCAAGTATTTTGTTGTAACGCTCACCCATTAGCCCCCATACAATACGGGCTACTCGTTAGCCAGGTGGGCCTTAGGCCTGTGGTATTTTGAATGTTACAAGTAGACAGGAGCTTCTGGGGCCTGGCCAACTGGTATCTGGGGGCACTACCCATTATGCCAGCTGGCCTGCTGAAGCAGCCCTAAACTGGAGTGGCCCCTGCCACCTTTATGCACTGCGGAAGTCTGGCAGTGGGAGCTGCTGCCTAGCTGTGACCTGCTGCCATCTGTTACAGCACCCACCTCCTTGGACCTACAGGCCTCTGTGGACCTGTAGCCTGCCAGACCCAGATGGGGTGCCCCCGCTCTGCCATCTGGGCAACTATCACCCAGAAGATGTGCTTCTGGCCGTGGCCTGACTGTCCAAGTGTGTCCAAGTGTGGCCCCAAATGTCCAAGAGGTCAGTTACCTTGTCTGCCCTCCAGCTGGGTCCCCAGTGCTGGCCCTGGACAGGCTCCTCTGCTCAGGTCTCACCACTTGTCTCACCAGCAGAGATCCTGGTGTTCCCTGTTTAAAAATTGCAATTTCTCTGATAAGAAACCCAAATTATCTCATTAAAATACCTAAAATAGTGTTCTTTCATTATTAAAATGAAATATAGAGAGAGATCAGCTGAGCAAAGTTTACTGATATATTTACAAGTTTAAAGCAATTTGGAAGCCTACCTGTGCCTCTGTCATCATAATAAAATGAATTCTAAATATCTATATACTTTGGCATTGACTTTTGGCTACCCCCTTCACTTCCCAGGATGTGTACCACTGATATGCCAGTGCTCTGCCCCTGCCCTTCACTCTCAAGCCACAGGCTGCTCCCCACCCCTGTTCCCTCATTTCTGATCCACAGGGCCAGTTATATGTGTGAGGGGTTTGTGGGGGTGGCTTGGGGGTGTGGGGTCTGTGGGTGGACTATGGGGGGTCTGTGTTGGGGGGCTGCTCAAGAGGGGTGCGTCCCTTGCTCCACACAGGGCACAGCCTGCCTGCACTGCTCACAGACTCCCCCCCCAGGGGCCACAGCCCCTCCCACAGGAGCCATAGCCCCCCACAGGGGCCACATGCCCTCCTGCCCTCTCAGTGACCACAGCTCCCCCCAGGGGCCACAGCTCCCCCACAGGGCCCCAACCCCCCCACAGCAGCCATAGCCCCCCAACAGGGGTCACAGATGCCCCCCACAGGGCCACAAACCCCCACAGGGGCCACAGTCCCCCAACAGGGCTCATATGTCCCCCACAAGGCCATTATGCCCCCCCACAAGCCCCAAATCCCCCTTGCAGGGCTCACACACCTCTGCAGGGCCTAAAGCCCTCTGGCAGGGTCCAAAGCTGACCTGCAGCAGCAGTGGCCATCAGGGTTCTCAGGGCCCTTTTGGAACAGCTCCCCCCCCCCCACCCGTGTGGCTCAGCCCTGGCCACCTGGCACCCGGTACTGCCTGTGCCCCACCACACAGGCCTGGCCCAGTGCAGCACCATGCACCTTTAGGCAGCTCCAGGCCACTTGGGCTGTCACCCAGGGCCCTGTGCTAGTCACAGGGACTGCTCATCACGTCAGGCTGGGTCCTGCATTCATGGGCCCCATGTGCCATCAGGTTGTGCAGGTTCTATGCATTCAGGACCCAGCCTGGCACAACAGATGGTCTCTGTGAGCAGTCCCAGCCCCTGGGTGGCAGCCTGAGTGGCCCAGAGAAGCCTGAAGGTGAATGGTCCCGTGCCAAGCCAGGCCATGCCCACATGATGGGGTACAGGCAGTGCCAAGTGCCAGGTGGCTAGGGCTGAGCCATGCTGTCCCACACCTCTTGGAGGGGCTGTTCCAGGAGGGCTCTAAGCCCAAAGGCCCCTGCTGCTGTGGGAGGGGGGGAGGCTGGAGGGGCACCCACCCCTCTCAAGCAGCCCACCCTCCCACAGTACCCTCCTCCTGAGTCCCCCAAAATCCCATAGCCCTGGCTCTAGTTTCCCCCACCCCCAGTCCCTACTTACCTAGGGATGGAGCCCTGGTCCAGGTCCCTGCAGCCTGCACTGCTCCTTGCCCCCCATGTGCTGCAGCTGCAGCACCGGGGCAAGGAACAGCCATAGAGATGCTCTGGCCGGATACCAGAGCATCTCTTCAGAGGACCCAAGCCTCCGGTTGCCCTGCTTTTTTTCTGCAGGTTTTTTTTCATACCTAGATATCCAGGTATCTCAAATGGCTTTGAGATGCGGGAAGAGGCATGTGTGGTCTCTTCTGGATGTGCCCCAAGAGGCCATTTATAGTGGAAGACAGCCAGAGCACAGTGCACCTCTGCAAGCAGAGCATGTATATTTTCTCATATGTGTGTATTTTCTCCTAGCCTTCTCTCATCACTTCTATTGCAGGATGAACACAAGCCATGAGTAAAGGCATTGCAATTTAGCCAAGTAAGTCATTATGCTTTATTGAATTCTGCTGCTTGAAGTTGCTGCAGTTCCCTTATCATAAATGAGTGAAGCACCCATTAGGCTACACCAAGACAGGTCTCTCCCCATTGTGACCAGAAATTTCATCTGGGACCTAAGAATGCTTCCTAAAGAAGTTTTTGCCCAAACTGATTCCTATCCATGAAAAGTCTTAATTTAGACAAATAGGCTCTCTCAATGAAACATCAGAAACTTCACTGAAAATTCCCAACCAGACAAAAAGAGCACGTGTTTTCCATATTAATGAGTACAGTATTTGTATCATCATTTAACATATGCAACATTCAGAATAGCTTTCAAACATGGCCTCCTTCAAAAAAAAAAAGAAACAAAGAAAGAATGCGCTGATTTTGAGTTCACAATATGTATTCTGAGCTACATGTATTCCAAGCTGCAGTCCTGGCTGTCTAAAGAATGTCTTATTATAGTAAGAAGTCTATTTTCTGGCTGAATACAGTGATCTGTTTGCATAAACACCAGTGAGAGTTTACAAAGAATCCAAATGAAAAATAGCCAGAAATTGACAGCTTGAGCACCAGTAAGCATTAACACCCTCTTTGCTAATTGCTGCCATCACAAATTCATGGAAGCCTTTTAAATCTCTTGACAGTGGTTATGTAGGGTTCCGTGGTTAAGGAAACTCTAGGTAGTACAGAACAGATGCCATCATTAATATGCAACTACATATGCTTCAAATGTATATGTTTTTACAAGTTCCTTTTTTCCTTTTCTTTTCTGCTTGTAATTAAGTCTTCAGAATGGCTGGTCTGTGCTTTTCGCTCTGTGTCTAGTAGTAAAGTCAACAGTCTTAACCCTTTCACTTCTGTTAGAACATATATGGGAACGTTTTATACTTAACTGCTCTAAGAAATCTGACCGTCAGATTTCCAATCAAAGATGTTAACTTTTAGCAATGCCCCTTTTTCTGAATGACTTAAAAAAATAAAATAAAATCTTAGGAATCCATGTATTCCACATACCCCACTGTGCTTCACTTCTAACTTCCCCAAGGCTTAAAGCCTCTCCTGAACTTCAGTTCTGTTTATTCAGGGAATTCATCTTTTATTCTTTCAAAGCTTTGTGGGTTTTGTTTTAAATAAAAGCAGCTGCTGCTTTTATTATGTGACTATAGTCAAGTTAACAGGACAGAACAATGACTTTCTCATTTCCTCTCCAGCTCTAACAGGAACTATGATGATAATAAAGAATCCCACTGGAAAAATCGAGGTCAGTTTAATATTGTAACATTCCTTACAGTAAGGAATGTTGTAAATAATACCTTACCATTCCTCTTACCCAGCTCCCTCCCTTCTTTCCTCCTTTGCAATGTCTTTGTGTGAGTGAGGATGTCTCCTTCTTGTTACCTCCTCTTTTCTTCCATTTCCCATCTTCTATTTTTCCCCTCCACCAACCAAAGGTAGTCAAGCCTAAGAAAAGCTGTAAACATCTCTTCTTTCAATCAGACAGAGTGCACCTTGGATTCTCAACAGGGAGTTGATGTCACTTCTCTTGGTGGAAAACAGCTGATGTGCATCTGCCTTTGGGACTCATACATTATCCCTGAGTCACTGCTGGAAATCTGACCAAACATCCGTGAATTGAGGAGGAGACATGCCGGGGAACCATATAGCAGAGCTCAGGCAAGTGTTCCATCATTCTCAGCTTCTTTCAGGTCACCTCTTCTATTTTCTCTAGATTGCATTTGGAATATCTAACTACTGCTATCTAGGTTTTATGTTGCAGAAAACATGGCACCTAGCAAGGGCTTGAATCTGAACAGTGTAGTGCTTATTTCTGAGCCCGGTGTATGTAGAGAACCCTACAGGATGTTTAGTTTAGGATGATTAATCACAATACTCTCAGTAACTCCTTGAAATCTATTGACTCCTCCTCACTTACAGTATCAAATGCCTCATTCTTAAAATGACAGGATAATTTTTTTAAAGCTTTCCTCCCCTATTGAAAGTGAAAGTTTCAAAACAAGAAAGGGAAATGTGGTCAAAATATTGATGATTAGATTTTTTTTATTAAAATCTTCATATAATTGAATTATTCAATATAGTTCTCAAAGGTCCTATATCCCTACCAAGCTTCAGGAGAATATGTCCTAGCTGGGGACATTTTAAAAAGGGTCTCTAGCAGTCTCAGTTGCTTAGAAACCCTTAGACGTATACCCAGATTCCAGCTGATGTAGTGACCTCTACCAGAGTTTACAGAGAGCCTGAAGCAATAGATCTATAATTTGAAATGCCCTAATAATTTTAGACAGAATTATCATCACTGATGCAAGTGAAGATAGTTTAAATGTCAACTTTGTGAACAATATTATTCTTCATCATAGTATGCAAGACAACTGAGGAAGGGGTATCTTATCAAGGGTTACATACTCTATATTGAGTATTGTGTCATTTTAGGCAAAATTTGACAATATTATTGAAAAGCATACGATTATTCTCATTTTCTTGTAGGGTGGCTTCAAAGATTTTGGAGTGTTGATTTAACCTTAAACTAGTTATGTAAAAAAAAAAAAAAAAAAAAATCCACTTGTGATTATTTCATGGTCCTAAATGCACAGAGATTAAGTAAACTTCCAAAAAACCCAATATATTTTTGTAATATAGTATTATAAAATAAATTATTATCATAACTTCAATCATGCCTATAATAACATAGTTGTAAGTTATTTAATATAGTTCATATAGTGGTTTCAAAAACCTTAACTTCATTTTTGGAGAGGCATACATTTCCATACCATATATGATGACAACACTTTTTTCAACACTTCAGCATCAAATTTACTCATCTGTAGAGTTATTTCACTCATAATGTAACTAAAGTTTCCATTTAAAGAGGTTTGTATGTGAGAAAACTTCAAATATAATTTTTCTAAAGAAACCATATTCAATTGTACTCTGAGATACCTATGGTCTTTATTAAGAACTCATACTGAGATGTCAGTTCAGCAAGATCTTCTCTTATTACCCTGCAGATTATTTTATAATATATTAAAAAGCAATGCTATAATAACATTAAGTTTGTATCAAATCAAGTACTCAGAGGTTAAAAAGGCCCCAATTAATGGGGGAGAGCAGGTGACTTTAATTCAGCCCCCTTGTGTGCATACATGGCAATACCTGAATCTTTACTTATAAGATTACATACTACTTTTCTCTTGACCTGTCATATATAATTGGCAAATTCCTTGGACTTCCTCCTTTTTTACTATAACTGTCACAAAAACTTGGGTAAATAGTGTGCAGATATGACATGAATTTCATATTTGAAAATTACAGCCTAGCAAACAAAGTATCTGAACCTGAAAAAAAATATGCTTTTTCAGCAATTTCAGTAACAAAAATTGTTCAAATTTTGGCACATTATATGACAGAAAAGATATTAGCATCTAAATAAAAAAGAAGGGGTATTTGTATTGTTCTCAATCACACGGACACTTTTGAAAATCTCATCTTGTGTGTTAGACCACAAAATAGAATGCATAGGTGGACAACAAAATTAGAATGTGTGCACTAAATGTGCGTACTATGATGTAGTTAAATGTGAAATGATAATACCTTTGCTTTTTTGTGTTCTTTAAAAATGTTGTGGGTTTGCATAGAGAAGCTATGTTTTCAGAGTTGCCATTCTCAGTGCAGAGAAGAGTTACATAATTCTATGTTCCACAGACACTTTACATTGATTCTTTAGGACTAGAGAGAGACATTCAAAAAGGAATTGATTCAATCTTTGCAGGCTAGTCTAACCTGCGAAGCTTGAACTGATTTGGAGGTGGAGAGACATTCTCTTTTCATTCTAGAAATGCAGGCACATGCCTGTAGTGACTCAGGCTAGAAGATTGGGGTACTAGTGCAGCCCTCCCTTCCCCTCCTGAGTGCTGAGCTGAGGAACAGCATGGTCAGGCCTTGGCAGGATGCTTTTATTCGGGAGCCTCCTACCCCAGAGCAGCTCAGCATAGAGTAGATAATACAGTATTTATCACCCCTAACTCAGTGTTTATCAGCTCATTAAGAAAACAAAAGCTTCTCTCATTAGGTCAAGCTCTTCTTAAAGAACTTTTTCCCAAAGAAGGTATGGAGGGATTCATAGATTCATAGATGTTAGGGTCGGAAGGGACCTCAATAGATCATCAAGTCCGATGTTCCAGACCTTGGCCACTCGAACTGTGAAGAAGTTCTTCCTTATGTCCAGTCTAAATCTGCTCTCTACCAGCTTGTGGCCATTGTTTCTTGTAACCCCCGGGGGCGCCTTGGTGAATAAATCCTCACCAATTCCCTTCTGTGCCTCCGTGATGAACTTATAGGCAGCCACAAGGTCGCCTCTCAACCTTCTCTTGCGGAGGCTGAAAAGGTCCAGTTTCTCTAGTCTCTCCTCGTAGGGCTTGGTCTGCAGGCCCTTGACCATACGAGTTGCCCTTCGCTGTACCCTCTCCAGGTTATCCGCATCCTTCTTGAAGTGTGGCGCCCAGAATTGCACGCAGTACTCCAACTGCGGTCTGACCAACGCCCTATAGAGGGGAAGTATCACCTCCCTGGACCTATTTGTCATGCATCTGCTGACGCACGATAAAGTGCCATTGGCTTTTCTGATGGCTTCGTCACACTGCCGGCTCATGTTCAACTTGGAGTCCACTAGGACTCCAAGATCCCTTTCCACCTCTGTGCCACCCAGCAGGTCATTCCCTAGGCTGTAGGTGTGCTGGACATTTTTCCTCCCTAGGTGCAGCACTTTGCATTTCTCCTTGTTGAATGTTACCAGCTACCTGTTGATCCTCTCCAAAAAGCCCTAAGCTCACACTGTCCTGTCTGCCTTTGTCCTGTATCCTACAGTACAGACCATAGCCAGCATGTGGTATGCTAACTAATTCTGAGAGGTGTCTGTGTAAGGCAGAGGGGAGGGGAGAATCCCTGCTTCAGCAGGGAGTGGGGGGGGGGAGGCAAAAAGCAGGGGGAAGCCAGGCAGACCCTACTGTATGTGCAGTCTCTGCTGGAGATACAGCCAGGGAGCAGAAGGGAGGGGCCAGCCAAGCTCTCTGAAGCAGAGAGCCCCGCCCAGTCCAGATAGCATGCCAGGATACTGGGGGACTCTGATTTAACTTAAACCAGGAAGGGGTCTGGAACAGACATTGCATAAACCAGTTTGAGCCAAATCAGATAAGTCTGATACTACATTCAACCACGTTTATTTCAAACCGGTTTCAGCCATTTTCAAGCTGGTTTATGTGCACTGAACATCTGTCCTGTTACAGGTTTAAATCAGTTTCTGATCACTTAAACCAATTTATGTGTAATGTCTATCCCTAGCCTAGGTGAGTGGTCAGCACAGTTTTGGAGCGATGGGCTAGACCAACTCATTTCGGGTCCAAGGCAGGTTGGTGTTCTCATACAGCCACCACCACACCTCACTACCTGGCCCTGGCAGGGACAAAGCTTCCCACTGCTGGAACACTGCCAAAATCCCCACACACTAGATCCAGTAGATTCATAGATGTTAGGGTCAGAAGGGACCTCACTAGGTCATTGAGTCTGACTGCCTGCTCTGGGCAGGAAAGAGCACTGGGGTCAGACGACCCCAGCTAGGTGTTTGTCCAGTCTCATCTTGAGGACCCCCAGGGTACTTCCCCAAGCCAGATCCATCCCATGGGATGTATGTTGCCAATAATGGTTTAGGTAGCTTTTTTGGATCTAAAATGCATCATCTCGACTAAAAGCAGTTTTGCTTTATGTGCAAAAAGAAATAAATGTTTGCCCTGGGCTTATAAAGGCACATTTAAGGAATTACTGATGTTTCACATTTAATCTGTAAAACTCACTGTGGCTTTAGATGCCATCATAAGCTGCCCAGACACCTGTAATATCATGAGAGAAAAACAGAAGGAAATTATAAAAGGAAGGTTGCCTGAGAATAAGCAGTAATTTGAGGAATATACCACATATTGAAGTGTTGCAAATGCAAATGTAAAAACCTCTAATGTCTTTGTATTGTGAATTAAAATACAGTGATGATATAAAATAATCTACTCTTACAAAATAGAATATGGAAACATTGCACATTAATTGTGTAATATAAAAATACTCAGTGACTATAACAATATCCATATAATGCTCAATAGCAACACATTTATTTTCAAATCATTTTTATGCTGATGCAGCCTACTGTATGCTTTCCTTTGGGTTCTTCTCATGGAATATCAGCTCCACTTCAAAGAAGAAATATGATTTCTGTAAATATTTGTTAAGTATCCTGGAAACAAATAGTGTAGAAAACATGAATCCATGACTTGAAATGTTCCGTTTCTGAAGCTGAATATCATGCTGGACTCAAATGAAATCATAACTTATGCTCAACTGTACAAATGATATATGAAAGTAACTCTTCTCACTATGATACCAATATTCCAGGTTCCTTAAGGGATGAGGAGATGGAAAAGATAAAAGCTTAGCATGTGGGCTATAGGAGACATTACATTCTTGATTGTTATTACCTTCCATTTCCCCAACCTCCTCCCTTTCCATGTATACACTCACCTACCTACACAAATCCATGTAGGTATGATGATGCCAATAGGTAACCATCTTGCCAAGAGCAACAACAACTGATAGCAGCATGAGTTTCATTTCAGTGGCTTTACATCACCAACACAGCTTAGTTCATTTTAGCCTTGAAGCAAACAATTCTAGCTTAGTGGTACAGAGTACACACCCTCCATCTCCCAATCTGTATGTAATATCCTGTAAGGTAACAAGTGAGGATTCTGATTCACATCTTGGCCTAAAATGTGTTACTTATTCTATACATTTATTCATTTAAGTGATATTACTTTTTAAGGACTGAAATCACTGATACAAATCAACAGACCAGACCAGACCAGACTAGAAGAAACAGGAGATATGGAATGTTCATTTACTCTGGACCAGATAACTTGATACTCCTCTGTGCTGTATTTATTTAAAAAAACCAAAAACAAAGCATTTGATTTCTCAGATATTTCCCTGCAAGTCTGATAAGCAGAATAACGGTTTCACTTGATTTTTTAAAGGAGACCAAGGGAAATATGATTTCTAGTCAGAACTAATCAGGGTGTAGGCAGTTACTCTGTAAACCTGTCTATACAGCATCTCACTCCGGACCTGCAATATTCCTACTACGATGGTCTTCAGTTTCACCTGGGCACTGATTGCCAACCATAGTCTTTGTGCTGGTGACAAATTACCCACAGGAATTAAGCTGATACCACTGAGTATATCTCCCTTGTGACCTAAATCTAGACTTGCCTCCAGCATGAAAAGCTGGTATATTAACCTGATGTGCCATATAGCCACACTCCTACCTCAGGCAAACTAATGAATGATTCAGATTAGTTTTTCAAGGCTCCAGATCTACATTCTATTTCTGCAGCCTGGGATACAGTTTCAAAATGTTGCATGTGAAGAGCATACACAAAATCTGCTCCTTATTAATGCAATTTATTTACTGTGTTCTGCACACATCCATTTCCTATTTCTTATTGTTCTGATATTGCAGTTATCATAATGTGCTAGAGAAGCTAAGTGAATTCATGTTCTTTTAGCACAATGTTGACCTCCATTGAAAATATATGCTCTTCAAGCACTACCTACCCATGAATAAATTATTTCCATTAACAAAATATGAAGAAAAATTATTTTAGATTTACAGTTTAATCTGTTCCAGATATCTATGATTTAATATTTTCTATAGATAGTACTATGGAAACAATCATTGCACAGAACTATATTAGATATACAGACATAAAAAAAATAATTTAGATAGCTCTATTTCCATTTTCTCTCTCCACCTAAATGCGGTGCCTATAAACAAGAAATTTCCCATTACTGCAATTCAAATATATGAGATAGAAAGAACAGCATTTCAAATATGAGTTATTGGAAATAATTCTGAGCTTTACTAAGGTCAGGGTTCATTTCCTGCTGATAAAAAACAGTGCTGTAGTGAAGGCCACCGCTTATTTTTTCCCAACCGTATCACTGGTCCCTTGGTGACTAAAACAATAAAACAATCAAGTAACATAATAAAAAGGTGATCATTTTGGATAGCACATACAAGGACAAGACATTGTAGAAAAAGCCACAAAAGATTTTTCAAAAAGGAAATAGGGAAATTAGATTTTTCACATTCATTGGCTTGCCTATGGAATACAGTATCTAAATTCTTTAGGATCTTTTGAAAATTACATTCGTTAACTTTTATCAGTCACATATCCCAGAAAAATTGGTCATACCAAAGATTTTCATGGATTTAGCCAGGGAATCTCTGCCAGCTGCATGTGGCTTCCCCTTAGGTTGTGAAATACTTTTTGCATCCCCCTTTCAGTAGAATGGGTTAGCTTGGAATATTACTTACCCAGAGCTCACTCTACCACAGATAGTAGGGAGACAAAACAACAGCAGGATTTATTATATAGAAGAAAAGAATAATACAACAAAACTTACAATTGTTTGTTGAAAATAGAAAAAAAAGATTCTTGCTCAGTCATCTGGCCCAGTCACCTAGCCCTTCTGAGTGTCCTGCCAGTGTTTCTAGAGACCAGTCTTCCTGCTGATCCTGCCATCCCTCACCATTGGGGACCTAGACTTCTTTAAAGCCTGAGAAAATCCATTGACCAATCCTATCATACAGCACTGACCTAATTGTCCCAGAGTCTAAGAAAGCACCACTTCTTTCTTTTTTCCATACAGCCTGCCTGCAACTCAAGAGTGAGCTGCCGGTAGGTCAAGCAGCCCCTACACTGTGGGGGTCCCTGGGGATGGATATATCACAGCAATTTGTTATGTGGCAAACTAAAATACATCAGGATGTGCTTTAGTTTGCTATATAACCAAGTCATTTAATTTGCAATATGCTGCCTCATGTAAAGTGTGATGCAATTAAATCCCTAAAAAAGGGCAATTAAACCACTAAAAGGGCAATTTTGTCATGTGTACAAGTGCCCTAAGTCACTAGGAACAAATGGGTATGAACTACTAGGAAACTAAACACTTGGAGTCAGATGCTTACACTTAAACAGGAAAGCATCTATCCTGTTGAGTAGCCTCCTGAGTATTGAAAGGGCTGCTGATTATAAAAAGGCAGTCACACTCATACAGTTAGCTGGGGCCAGCTGGGGGTCGTTATGCCATTGGCAACCAGACCCACTTAGGTAATAACCATTTGGAGACAATATAATCTGCCTGCTGCCTTGGCTCCTGAGAAAAAGCTAGATGGTTTTTAAGTTTGTATGAGTAAGGTATGCCTTATCCACCAGCTTTTGCTATCAGGAAGGAATAATACTCTATGGTCAGACAGGTATGGAAACATCTTCTCCCGCTCTCTCTGTAGCTAGGAGCATGGTCCTTTTCCTTGTATCTCTTAGGTCCATCTTAATAACCCTTGGACACTGACATCCCTTCAAGACCTGCTTTACCTGTGGGAGTTTAGAGTGCTCTTGGTCTTTCGGGGCAGTATGCCTTGTAGTTGCATCATGGGGTTGATTAGGCCACAGCAGAAGTGCTTACAGTGTAGCCTGTCAGATTCCAACAGATTTGTGAATTCTGCTAAATACCTTGTCACAAGGACATGAAAAAGGAAAGGATAGGGTTGATTGTGTGGTTTTAGGAATAGTATAGACAAGCACTTGTATGGGTTGGTTTGGATATGGATAATCCTTCCTTGAGCAGAGGGGTTGGATTAGATGACCTGAAGAGGTCTCTGTTGGACCTCTAGGGACCTCTTGAGGTCATCTAGTCCAGTTTGTATGATTCTATTGGAGTGACATGGAAAGTATCACATCTGGCTATCTTTGACCCCTCTGACTAAGGGCACTTGTACACACCGTAGGTTTTAATCTTCATTAAATTAAATAGGTTTATAAAATTTAAACTTGTTTATTTTGGAGTGTCACATCAGTGTTTGCACACACTAGGTTTTCAAACAAATTAAGCTTTGGAGCATTGCATCTGCGTTTGCACGTACTAGGTTTTTGAATAAATTAAACCTGGTCCCCAGCCAGTGCTGCAGGAGAGGGGGGTGGCCCAGTGCTGTCCCCCTCACTAGTCCAACGCCACCCACCCACCCACCTCGTGCCCATTGCCCATCCAAAAACTACACAAGAAAAAAAAAAAGCGGCAGCAATTTGAAAGTGAAAGCAATGCAAATTGGCGAACTGCAAAAAAGTCGCAGTGCCATCTGGTGGACAAAGAGGCTCATTACAGGTCTTTGAGTGCCTTTGTGTTTGCAAGCAACGAATCCATGGATACAATGCTTTAATTCTTGGTTAGCTAAACTAAACTATGTCTGAGGAGTTTTAGTTTAATGCACCAGAAAGACTTTTAAAGAGTCCAGAAAACCTGCTCGTGCAAACAGTCATGCAGTTGTAGCGCAAGAAAGGGCAAAACACATGGCATATACAAAGGCCATAAATGATCAGGCCCATATCCAGAGCTAGGCTTCCGGTAGCAGACTTTGGTACAAGTGTGGAGCAAGTGTTATCAGCTAAATACCAAGTAATACAAATTCTACTGTAACTACCCTTTGTTAAATTCCTCCATAGTACTTCCTTTTTGAATTCCTGGAGCTCTTAGGAATAAAATGCCTTCTGTCCAGACTACAATTACTTGGGCATTTCTTGTTTGTTTGTTTGTTTTTCTGGGAACAGTATAGACTTTGAACAAAGGTAGGAGAGATATCCTTCTTTAATATTTTTCACCAGTCACAAAGGAAATGAAGAGAAAAGCTTAATTCCTTCCAATCTATTTTTGTCTAATTGACCTTAAAAATCGAGCCTTTCTTTTCCTGTAAAAAGTTGTATTTATATATTGTTGTAATACATTGGCTGTTTCCTGTAGTTATCCAATGAATACATTGTTACAAATGCTATTGTCAGGCCATTCACATTTTCTCAGTATGCAGCAGGTTTTACATACATAGAATGTTTAATTAATTTCCTGATTAATGTTTTTTTTTATTATGCTGCTGCCATTTGGCAGCTGTTTTGACAAAACTGCCTTCCTCATTACAGAAGTTCTACTTGTGAAAGGAAGTCAACCATAGCAAATGGGCTTATTGAATTATCCAGCTCACCAATTATATAGTATAAAATTATTCATCCTGATATAATTTGATCAGGAAAAATCATTTATCTTTCGTAACTGTGTTCAATTAGATATTATTCTGCTGGATAGGTGCAATTTTGCAAGTGTCTGTAGTTAGAGAACTTTTTAAAATTTACTTGAACACTGAGTTATTGCCTATTTTCTGATTTCACTTCGTTATCAAAAAGGTTAGTTTCTGACTAATCGCTCCACTGAGCCCAATTCATTCAAAGCTTAAAAAGCAACACTTAGCCATTTCAGAATAAAATGCCAGATTGGTACAGATCATTGGTAAAACAGTTTTGAAAAGAGCTCATTCCAGATATATTTCAATGTATTTATAAATTAATTAATTCCAAATCAATATTGTTGCTGCTTACTTGAACTAGGATGATTTAGCCGTATGCTTTACATGGTTTTTGGCACAGCAGTAGCTATGTTATAATTAAGGCTATGTTAATTTTAATTCTAAAGTTTTATTTTATTTATACTTTCAAATTTAGAATGGATCTTACTCTCCAATGCATTTTAAAAAACTCCACTAGATATTAAGTAACTGGTTATTTACTATACATAAACTTTTTTTGCTAAAAGACCATCCTTCCCTGGAACCTATACAGAAAATCCTCAAACAATTACAGCGCATACTAAAAGAAGACACAACTCTTAAAGACATCTTTCCAGAACCACCCATTCTAGTCTTTAAAGAAACACTGAACCTTGCCAACTTCATAACCAAAAGCAAACTTTCTATGGCCCAAAGCACACCGAATGGACCCAGACCATAAATGGAACAAAAAAATGTAAAACCTGTCAACACATCTCCACCACTGCCACAATAACTACACCCCACAACAGAAACATCACCATTTCTGGATCCTACACCTTCACTTCCAGAAATGTAATCTATATCATCCAGTGCAGTAAATGCCCTGATGGAAAATATGTAGGAGAAACCAAACAAGTGTGCACCAGAATGAATGCACACTGAAAATCTGTCAAAGACAAAAATACCCAAATACTTGTGGATGCACACTTCTCACAAGGTAACCAATCTCTCAGTTCTAATCCTCAAAGGGAATTTTCAAAACACTTTTCATAGATGAGCCTATGAATTTAACTTCATAAATCTACTGAATTAAAAAAATCACAGACTAAATATAGACATTGGTTTTATGGCACATTATAACCTGCCATCTGATTACCCCAGGTAACCTGTCTGCATTTTACCAGTTACATTTTATCACCTTATCCCTCCCCCCCCCCCAAACTGCCTTTTTTGCCTCTATTGTCTCCCATTCCCTTTGAACATTACTGACACACGTTTGCAATTTCACAGACCTGTATTTTGCATTTTGGCTTCTATTCTACCCAGGAAAGCACACCAATACCAACAGACTTTCCCTAAGCCTGGTACAGGATGTTTGTGCCTGAAAGCTTACAAAGAACATTTTTTCCAGCTATTTAGTTGGTCTAATAAAAGATATCACATCTACCCAAAAAACCTTGTCTGCCTATTTCCTAAAAGACAATGCTTGATCTGTATGGCAAATACTGGTAGAATGCAATGGCAAGCCAAATGAAGCTAAAACTATTTTATGGGCAAAATTAATTTTCTAATGTGCTACACATGAATACTTTAAATATCAATGATGATTTTGAAAGTGTTATTAGTATTTATCTTATGATTCAGTGACAGGATTTTGATTTATTTCAGGCTGTAAGTAGGTCAAGCCAGTGAAGTTTGAACTACTAGAGAAATTGTTTACATCTGGCTTAACCACTATAGAAAGATGTTCAGGTAAGTAAGCAGAATCACATTTCACTGGTGAGCCTTAGCCCTATCCCACCATGTGCTTACTTACTGAAAATATACTTTTAACATCCTTGGTTGGCACCTTTTTGGAGTCACAGACCACAACGACCTAAGTCTGGTCTGAGTTAGACCAGTGTTCTGACCTGGCCACTTTGGCTTTTCCCAGCTGTTGCTTTCTGCACCCCCTGGCTGCTGTACAGATGGAGCTCCCAGCTGCCTGGGCCCAGTCCTGGCACAGGCAAACCTCTCCATTGCCAGAATGGTGCTGACCACTCCTCTCTGCTGCCAACCCCCTGCACTGGATGATGCTCAAGAACTTTCTGAACATCATTAAGCTTCCCAGAACCCTGGAAAGATAAGAAAGTATTGTTAGGTCCAGTCTACATATGAGGTAAGTGATAGTGTCTGTTTGCAGTGTGAGTATGTGGGCACATGCAGACGCACTACTCAGCTCCATTAGATCTGAGCATTAATCCACCTCCTCTTTCAATTACATTCTAAAATACGTGGTTCCACAGACCTCAACAATCTTTTCAATCAGCATAGCTTTATCTATTCAAGGGGATTCCCCCACCTTCTACATTTATTTACCCTGTTCACCACTTTACCTCAAATACAAATGCTGTTAAATGTATTGTAGCAACTATTTCCCAGGATGAAATTGGGTGGATTTCTCTGGAAAATGATAACTCTTATGAACATATTGGGAGGTTAATTCTAGGCTACTTACTGTATATATATTCACTAAATTAAATAGCCTGCTTTCCAAAACTACTGAGAAACCAGGATCCATAGAGTTGAAAACTCTTCACTTTTGAAAATAAGGCCATTTTCCTTTTTTTTCTTTCTTTCTTTCATCCTTTTGTTCTTTCTTTTCTTTTCTTTTCTTTTCTTTTCTTTTCTTTTCTTTTCTTTTCTTTTCTTGGGATGGCTTTGCCTCCTCCTCACAGCAGTGACATCCTGGTCCTAAGCCAGGACAGACCTGTGATCTGGTGCCTGCATGGCCCTGCCCAGAACATGCAGGTTGCAGATTGCAGCTATCTCCTGGCACTGGACCATTCTGCTCTCACTGCAAGATCCCAGCGGCTCCAGGGCAGCCCCTGCCATGCCCTGCCACGCACCCTGCCAGTGTGGGTGGGGCATGTCTCCATGGCAACCCAAGCCTTGAGTTATCACAGGGCAGCTATGGCTGGGGTCGCCATGGAGATTGGCCCCGGTCATGCAGGCAGGGGCTGCTGGGAAATGGAGTCCGCTGCCAGCCACATCTGGCCCGCAGACCGGACTTTGCCTACCCATTCTATAAGCATAACTCTTTGGTTTTTTGAGAACAACATGATCACTAGCACTGTCCCCTTCATCACTCATCCATGTCCTAGACTTGCTATTAAAAGAAGATGTCGGTGTGCATCTTCTTTCATTATGGGGATATTATTGCATATCAGTAACCACACAATACTTCACAGGAAAGGACACCTTAATTTGATGATAAGGAAAACCTAGGTGACCAGAGACTTCTATTCCACTGCAGCCTTCATCTGACTTTGTAGGCATTGTGAAGTACTCTTTCTTTATCTGCCTTCTCCATCGTTGGGAACTTTTTTTTTTGGATTGTTATTAGTCAAGAAATCTTGCTCTCAACCTTGTTGCCGTGGGTGACCTTATAATGGCTTCCTCTTATCTTCCCTAGTAAGTTCAAGATGTACACTCATTTATTTTAATTCTCCATTACTCTTGCCTGTCTTCTGCTCTGCTCCTAAAACAAATGTTGCTTGATGTGGTTTTCTTACACTTTCATTTTTTATCATTTGTGACAGATTATGGGAATGTCTATACATCAGTCAGAGATGTGATTGCAACACATGTAGATGTACAAAACCTGGCTCAAGTACCAATAGTAGTAAAACCACAGCAGCATGGTTTTGGTACTGGCTGTAAAAGCTTTCCCAAGAACCTAGGAAAATACTTGAGTAGTAAAGCTCTTGCAACCAGACATCACTGCTATCGATACCTGAGGTACCTAGGTACAAACTAACTTAGGTATTTCCACCTGTGCTGCAATCCTATCTTTGACAGCAGTGCAGATGAACCTAGGAAGCAAGTGGGAGTCAAATTTGATGAGGGACCAGTTTACTCATGAGTAAACTACTCATGAGCATAGGTGCGGGGGGGGGGGAGCGGGCCCCCCCCACCCCCAGAATTGGCTGCTGCCAACACTGATGCTGGCATCTGTGGGTGGTTGCTGCTCGCCACGCCCTGCATCGCTGCCGACACCACTGTAGTGACCTGTGGGTGGTGCCCACTCGGCCTGCCCTTGCTACTAACATCACTGTGGCCACCTGCGGGCAGTCCCTACTGCACTTGCACTCACCACCGATGTGACTGCAGTCTTCTGTGGGCGATCTCTGCTTGCCACCACCATGCCCCTGCTGCTGACACTGCTGCTGCTGCATGTGGGCAGTCATTGTGCCCCCCCCTTGTCTGGGAGCTGTAGTCCAAATCCAGCCAGGAGGGCTCCTCCCCTGCTGTCACATATTCACACTTCAGTGGAATTACATTATATGTCCATAGCTTACATGTGAATTTCCCCCATTCAGTCCTTCATGCTCATGAGTAAATGCTCCTGGGAACACATCTACACATGCAGGGAAGTGGGAGCAGGTTTGCTGCCAATGGCAGCAAGCTGCTCCCACTTCCTCGGACCCTGCAATGGGCCCCTGCTGCCACTGGGGGGTGGGGGTGCTCAAGGCTCTGGAAG
Source organism: Alligator mississippiensis (assembly GCF_030867095.1). NCBI lineage: Eukaryota > Metazoa > Chordata > Crocodylia > Alligatoridae > Alligator > Alligator mississippiensis. The sequence continues at coordinate 105,320,113 of NC_081826.1, forward strand.
TAGCTACCTGCAGCCAGCAGCTCTCTTGAAAATCTAGCCTCACTCTCTGCTCCCTGGCCAGCTACTTCCCTGGCCAGGAGCAGCATTCATAGCACAGGTACAGCATGCAGCAGTTCTCTGCTCACCATCTCTGCCACATCATGGCTGCTCCAGTCCCTACCCCCAGAAGTAATGCCCAGTGCCCCAGACTCTTGCTGGCCTTGCTAGCCCACTATGCTGACCACCAGCTGACTCACGGCCATCTGAGCCCTCCCGGCTCCCCCACATGCAGTAACCACCTGGCAGGCCACCATGCACCATCCCAGGGCCACCATTGCTGCACACTACCATCTAGACCCTATCTAGCTGGATGAACCCTGGCAGGGATGCTGATGATGAGCTGCTGGATGCCACTGCTAGGGCCACCGTCACTTTCCTGGGCATCCAGCCCCACCAACTCTGGGTAAGCCAGGGCAGCCAGGATTGGTGCAAGTTGCCCAGCAGACCTGGGATGATGAGCAGTGGCTGGAGGCATTCAGGATGACCTGGGTCATCTTCTGGGATCTTCTGGAGCAAATCCAGCTACACCTGGAGCGATAGAACACTAGCATGCAGCCACCCCTCCCCATGGATACCCAGATGGCCCTTGGCCTGTGGAAGATGGCTACACCCACCATCCTGCTTTATGTCAGCCATCTCTTTAGCATGGGCAAGGCCACCACCCTGGTGGCTGTCCTGGAGGTGTGCAGTACCCTCCAGGATGTGCTGAGGCACAAACCCCTCATGGTAGTGGCAGGGTTCCATGCCATGATTCCTGTTTCTTCCAGAACTCTGCCCTGGCCGGTCCTGGTGCAGAGCAGCTGCTTGATGCTGGGGGTGGCAGAACTGCAGCTGGGTGCCATGGTGGTCCCTTCTCTCCTCATTGGGGACCCTGCCTACCTGCTTCTCCCATGGCTTATGTAGCCCTATACTGGCCAACTGGACCTCTGCCAGGTCCATTTTAACCAGTGCCTGGGCTGGACCCATGCCCTGGTGGATTGCATCTTCAGGCACCTCAAGGGACACTGGTGTACCCTCAACACCCACTTCAAGTTCACTGAGAACAACCTTCCCCAGGTCACTGTTGCAGCCTGCGTGCTGCACAAGATCTGTGCGGCCTACAGGAAGGTCTTCCATGTGGCTTAGGTGGAGTAGGCGTGGTGGCTGGATGACACTTGGCAGTGGAAGTACCACTTGTGGTGGCAGCAACAGTAGTGGTCATCCCCCACCAAGGCCCCAGGAGAGCTGCACACTGACCACTGGGGGCCAGGGCACCAGGTGTGAGAGGTGCTGGCTGACCTCCTCCTTCTGCACTCTCCCTTTTTTAGCCTGCCTGGACTGCTGCTCATGGATCTGTCCCTCTGCCAATCCCCAGCACAATGCTCACTGCAAACACGTCTCAGAAGAACAAGTTTAGATTCCTCTCACATCAAACAGACCCCGCACTCCTCTCCCCAACAAGCAGAGCCTGCCCTGTTCCCTCCCCACCAAACAGAGCTTCCACCACCCACTCCACCCACCAACAATAAAACACACTCTTCCCCATGCAAACTGTTTACACTGTGCTCTGTATACTGTCCAAGGATGGTGGGGCCATGGGGTTAGGGTGCCTAGCGGGCAGGAGAAGGGAGCTGTAGATTCTGCTTCTTGCTTTTAATGCCAGTTATACATTTTATCCAATGACTACTTAATGCAAAATTCATCAATATCATTGGGAACAGGGGCTAGAACTCAGGACTCTTCTCTTCCCCTGGGAATTAGGAGATACAGGTTAAAGCCCTCCTCTGGCTGATTTAGAACTAAAGCACAGGTCTCCCACTTCCTAAGTTCCCTAAACACTAAGATATTCGGGGGAAAAGGTGGTGTGTCCTGCTCCTCAGCTTCCTTCTGGTACAATAGGATTGTGAGATGGTGGAGGAACATACTGAATGGGGGAAATTCACACGTAAGCTATGGACATACAATGTAATTCCACTGAAGTGTGAATATGTGACAGTAGGGGAGGAGCCCTCCTGGCTAGATTTGGACTACAGCTCCCAGAGATACTGGGGCTGGAAAGATGCAGGAAGAGGAAGCAGAATAGACCAGGTCTGCATGTGAAAAAGCTCAGCAGAGGGGAGACATGGGGCGTGAGTGCAAAAAGGCAGCAGCAGTGCTAGGGCTGTAAGTGGCAGCAGTGGGCTCAGAAAAAGCTCAGACAGAGGGCCACTAAGCATTTTTTATACCAGAGACTGGTTTGGAACCCCTCCAGAGTTGTGGTGGGAGTTTAAGGTTTCTCAAGTGTATATAGCACAGTGCTGGCTTGTGACCCTATTCTCCAGCATCTTCTGTATAAAATTAGGAATGATTCTTTTGAGTTCCTGTGCCTGTTTCTGGGATTGTTGAGTTGATTATACACATTTATCATTGGTTGCTTGTAGAAACTTCCTGCTTGTGCTTATATGGCCAGCGAACAGGGACTGCCAACAGAGGAGCATTTGTGGGCAGGTCACAGGCCAGTTTGTGGGCAGAAGTACATGGGAGCTTCTGACAGAGACTTCAGGTAAGTGAATGAGGAGGGTGGCTGCTATGGGGGAGGTGACACAGAGCACAGCCAGGGACTCTGCCCTGCTGCTGCCTCTAGCCCAGAGCTCCTGTGAGGCCTCCACCCAGACAGACCCCTTGGATGGAACTGCAGTGCTCTGACCCCTTGTCTGTGGGAGTTGTCTGGTGGCATCTCTGTCGGGGTAGTGTGGGGGCTGGGTGTTCCCTTGCCTGTCCTACATGTGCCTGGATTGAGGCCCTGGAGGGGCAGGTGAGGGAACTCTAGGCAGAGGTGAGCAGGCTGCAGGGGATCAGGGCTGCAGAGAATGAGATTGATGGATACTTTCATTCTCTGCAGGACCAGACACCTATTGCAGAGACATCACAGGAGAGTCCCATGACAGCTGAATGGAGGATGGTCACCTCCAGAGCTAGACCACATGTGGCTGTGACTGCTTCCCCAGCGCAACTGGGGAACAGATACATAGCCCGAGCAGCACTGGAGGATGATGCAGCAGAAGAAGCCGCAGGAGAAGACACGTCTGCAACAAACACCAGGCAGGCTGAGTGACAACCGAGCAGCTGGAGGAAGAGATGCTGGGTCGTCATGGTGGGTGATTCTCTCCTGAGAGGCACAGAGGGGCCTATCTGTCAACCGGATCCCATGGCATGAGAGGTTTGCTGCCTACCCGGAGCCAGGATCCAGGGCATCACAGCAAGGATTCCCGACCTCATCTGGCCCTCTGATTACTAACCCCTTGTCCTTATCCATGTGGGCATAAATGATGTGCCAGGAGTAATCCAGACCACATCATGAGTGACTACAGGGCTCTGGGGACCAGGCTTAGGAAGTCAGGGGCACAGGTGGTCTTCTCATCCATTCTTCTGGTTAGCATCAATGAAGTCAAACTGCAGTTCCAGAGTTGGTGCTATCATGTGGGTTTTGGCTTCTACAACCACGATCCACACTTCCATGACAGAGGCATCCTGGTACGAAGTAAGGTAAAAGGTAAAGGTAAAAGTAAAGGTAAGGATCTGTTCTCTTACAGGTTGGCTGATCTCCTCTGAAGGACTTTAAACTAGGTTTGTCAGGGACAGGGAGGCAGAGGGTAAGGAGAACCTAGGATCAGCAAGCCATGAGCAATGCACTGGATCAGTCCAGGTAAGCACTAAGGTAACCACTAAGGGGCCCAATAGTCAACAGGATAGTGGGGTACCAAGGGCACCAGTCGGGGGGGGGGGGGGGTTAAATGTCTCTACACTAATGCTAGGAGCATGGGGAACAAGCAGGAGGAATTTGCACTCCTGCTTGCAAGCAACAACTTTGATCTGGTTGGATTAACTGAAACCTGGTGGGACCCTACTAATGACTGGGCAGTAGGCATTGAGGGCTACAGGTTGTACAGATGGAATAGAGTGGGGAAAAAGTGGGGGGGTGTTGCTCTCCATGGTAAGGAACAATATATATCCTCTATAATCAAGATGGGATCAGAGGAAGGCCAAATCGAGGTACTGTGGATCAAGATACAAGAGCGGGGGGGCTGGGGGGAAAGGGACTTGATAGTGGGGGTCTACTATAGACCACCATACCAGGAGCATGAACTAGACCTGGAATTGTTCAGATAGCTTTCAGAGGCTGTACAGTTGAGAGATATGGTTGTCATGGGTGACCTAAACTACCCTGACATCTGCTGGGAGGAGCAGTCAGTCAAATCTAATCGCTCACATAGGTTCTTAACCTGCATACAGGACCTCCACCTAATGCAGGAGGTATACGATCCCACTAGGGGAAACACCTTGCTGGACTTGGTGTTAGCTGCAGGGGATGACCTGGTAGGGAATCTGCAAGTACAAGGTAACTTAGGAGATAGTGACCATCAGTTGATTGAATTCATTATCTGGTGAAGGGTGGGTAAACTAACCAGCAGGGCCAAAGTGCTAGCCTTCAGAAAGGCTAGCTTCAGTGTGCTCAGGAGATCAGTTAGTGAGGCATTAAAGCTCAAGAGCATTGGTGAAATGGGGGCCGGGAAGGGTGGTCGTTCCTCAAGGGAGTGATCCTATGGGCACAGAAGGAGACAATCCTATTGTGCATAAAAGGGGGCAAAGGGGCCAAGAAGCACTCTTGGCTGAACAGGGAAGTCCAGGAAAGCCTAAGGGCAAAGAAAGAGTTATATAGGCTGTGAAAATAGGAGGTAGCTACCAAGGAGGAGTATAGAGCCCTGGCTTGCTCTTGCAGGGAATAAGTTAGGAAGGCCAAACCAGGATTAGAATTTAGGCTGGTGACAAAAATTAAGGACAACAAAAAGTCCTTCAGGTATATAGGGAGCAAAAGGAAGGCACAGGATAGAATAGGTCCCCTACAGGACAAACTAGGGCAATTGGTGACAGAGAGGGTGGAACAAAGCTAAGCTCTTCAATAAGTTCTTTGCATCTGTATTCCTAGACACAGACCAAGACAAATCTCCCAGTTGGATCACAGATAGGCACAGGAGGGACACCAGCCCACTAACTGTTAGCACAGACTTAGTGAAGGGGCACTTGGAGGGACTGGATGTGTTCATCTGGATGTGCCCGGATGAACTTCAACCAAGGGTGCTGAAGGAGTTGGCCATTGTCACAGCAGAGCTGCTGGCACAGCTGTTTGAGCACTCATGGTGCTCCAGTCAGGTCCCAGAGGACTGGAAAAGGGCCAGTGTGGTCCCTATTTTCAAGAAGGAGAGGAGGGATGAACCAGGAAACTATAGGCCAGTTAGTCTCACCTCTATTTTGGGGAAAACTCTGGAAAAAATTATTAAGGGTCTTATTTGTGGGAGCCCAGCAGGGGAAATAATGCTGAAATGAAATCAGCACGGGTTCATTGCAGGTAGATCCTGCCTGACTAACCTTGTTTCTTTTATGACCAGGTCACAGAATGCTTAGATGCAGGAGTCGAGGTGGATGTCATCTACTTAGATTTTAAGAAGCCCTTTGATATGGTATCTCATTCCATTCTCGTAAATAAACTGACAGGCTGTGATGTAGATAATTACACAGTCAGGTGGGTGGCAAATTGGCTTAGGGGTTGCACCTGGAGCGTGGTGGTGGATGGGTCGATATCGACCTGGAAAGATGTGGGCAGTGGAGTCCCACAAGGCTCGGTCCTTGGACCGGTGCTATTCAATGTCTTCATCGGTGACTTGGATGAGGGCATAGAGAGCACCCTGTCCAAGTCTGCAGATGATACCAAATTATGGGGCAAAGTTAACACACCAGAGGGTAGGGAACGGATCCAGGCAGATCTGGACAAGTTGGAAAAATAGGCAGAACGAAATAGGATGCAGTTCAACAAAAACAAGTGCAAAGTGCTGCAACCTGGGCAGAAAGAACCACCAACACACTTACAAGCTGGGGGATGACCTTCTCAGCAGCACAGCAGTGGAAAAGGATCTTGGAGTCATAGTTGACTGCCTTGTGGCTGCCTATAAATTCATCAGGGGAGGGCAGCAGGGAATAGGAGATGCTCTATTTACTAGGGCACCCCCCGGAGTAACTAGAAACAACGGCCACAAATTGGCGGAGAACAGATTAAAGTTGGACATTAGAAAGAACTTCTTCACAGTAAGGGTTGCCAGAATCTGGAATGGACTTCTAAGGGAGGTCTTCAAGAGGAGACTGGACAAGCACCTAGCTGGGGTTGCCTGACCCCAGCGCTCTTTCCTGCCCAGGGCAGTAACTCGATGACCTACTGAGGTCCCTTCCCACACTAATATCTATGAATCTAGAAAACTTCCCATTTGCCAGAGTGGAGTAGAAGACAATTGACCTCTGGAGGAGTGCTAGTTTACCCATGGTCAGAATAGTATCAATCTCCTGAGCTAAATGTGAATGTGGGAAAGGCGACTAGTAAGGTTTAGGAATCTAGTAGGCAGAAAAGGTTTAATGCCTTTGTCCTTAATCTACTAGAGTCTAGGAGCTAGAGCAACAGTTCTGGGTCAAGTTGACAATAACCAAACCATGACCTCCCCCACAACAAGTTTAAGGAGTTATTGAAAAAGTATCTCACCTCATTTGTATTTATTAGGTTAGAGGAAGTTTCTTTCTGGAATGGAAATCTATTTGTGGCAGGAAATGCATTTCTTTAAAAAAATAGTCTCAGGGCAGCCAACATGGGTCAATGTAAAAATGATTCTAAAATAGTGGGTAATTGCAAAGTTTTTCTCAGCACTTTCACTCAGAAATAATTCAGTCTAGCTGGCCATGGATTATGTAGACCTGTTTAAAATAGTGAAGCTCGAAGGGATTTCTTCCTCCCCATCTAATGCTTCAAGTTGGGAATCAGTCAAAAACCATTTTAAAGGCAGTTAAGAATCTAAAGTAGTTTTAAATGACCATTCTTGCTCCTACCTACTGGATACAAAAAAGGAAAGCAGTGAAATGTCTTTCATAGTCTAAAAAATTGTGCATTTTAATGTCACTTAAAATTTCAAAACCCAGATGAAAGGGATCTATCTGTATAATCTCTGAATGTACATTAGAGTACAGGCTGTTCATTTAGAACACTATTCTGTCAAGTCCCTGAGTGCACTGTAAAAAGGAAGGGTTTTAGGCACTTCCCCTTTCATTCCCCCAATTTTTTGTAGCTTGCATAATACCTTGGCAGAATTATAGCTTCTGTATTTAGGGAAATTCAGGGATTGTTACCTGATTATTCCCCAAGGTGCTCTGAAAGGGATAAGGAGAGTGGTGGAAATGTGGCTTTGCCCCTTCCTATTGCTATCAGCAGAATTTTTAGATTGTTAATGATACTGGACTGTACGTGCACAATGTAACACAGAGTGAATGATACTACAGTGTACTACACTTAGTACATGTGTAAGTGACATAGGGAACAGTTGTGAATGCCAGATCCTGCTGCATTGGCCATTTTTAAGTCAGTTAGTGATAGATAGATTGTTTGATCAAGCAAAGCCCCTTAATAGCCTCCCACAATCTCTACTCTGGTGTAAGTGGTTGTGTGATGGTAGACTAATTTTGTTCATCATGTAAACCATATCCCAAACAATTCTAGAGTTGATGTCATATTTTATTCCAGAGAGTTAAAACAGAACAAAGATGAACTGAATGATAAAAGCGACAAGAGAAGTTTTCATTTGAGGTATCACTTAAGCCTGGAGGTCTCTTTTGTTTTTGAGAAATAGAACTGAAATACCAAATAACTTTCTTAAAAATGTACAGGTATTTTAAGAATACTTATTTTTATATTTCCATATAAAAATATGGAAATAATTATGTGGGTTTTTTTGGGTTTTTTTGTAATTTTTTAGATTGTAAATATCATAATAGGTAATCTTCCTTTTTCTAATATGTAAATACAAAGCATGTCTACGTGAGAAGCTACAAAGCACAGTAAACTAATCCTACTGTGCATTAACATGGCGGGCAAAAAATATGCTAATGCGCTAATGCTCAGTAGAATTAGTTTACTGTACATTAGCATCACAAAAAAGCATGCACTGATGCAACTGCACACTCATCGTGCATTATATTAGTACATGTTATTACAGGTACTAAACTTAATTCACTGTAATTATGGCGCTTTAATGCATGTGCAGTTGTGCCCACTATCCCCTTTCCAGTGTCACTTAGAATTAAGGACTGGACTGCAGCATGCTTACACAGGTGTAACCAATGAAAAGAATCAGGGATAAACCATTACTGGTGTAAATTACAACAGTTTAGGTATTACAATCTGCCTCTATCAAAATGCAGTTGTATGATAAAAAACAAAACAAAACAAAACTGTCTATTACTGTACTAGCTCTCCTGCTCCTTAGAGATGAGGGACAGTTAAAAAAATCTAGCTGAGGGTAGGTATCCCAGGTCATCTGTCTGTTCGTGATTGTGGTGTACTTTATATTGGTTTGCAAAAGTGATTTACGTTACTCTGGGTATGTGATCCAGAGCCTTGTCTAATAGCCCATCATAAGAGCTGTGTGTGCTTTTAATTGAGTCATGTTAATTAAATTATCTAATTTAATTTTGGGGACCTGAAGTATAGAAAGAAAAAAAAATCACCAGCAAAAATGGAAGACTTCAGAATGACAGTGAAATTTCACAAAAAATAAAGTACATAAACAAGCTCAGAATTACACACCTTCTTTCGGCTGGATAACCCCAACACCTTTGCACCAGAAGGAGTGATATCCAGGAAAAGGTGTAGCCCTCTGTGTGTGTGCGTGCGCATATGTGTGTTTTACAGTACTCTATGTGCATTTTTGTGTATGGTATAACCATAGGAAGAGCAAGAATTAGTGTAAGAGCTGCAGATGGAATATTGTGACACTCAAAATTTCAAATTCAGTAAAACTCAAACTTCAGAAACTTATATACTGTATCAGGAATTTAAGGTACATGCCCCACATACAGCCTTTTCTCTGCCTCTTAGAACTGGCAACAGCCAGTGGGAATGATCTAGAACAGGCATTGGCCAGTGGGAATGATCTGTAAGCCTTTCAGCTGTATTTAGTGTGTTAAATGTAGCTGTACTGAATGGTAGAGGGATTCACTGGAAAGTTTTGACAGAACTGTACTTGTGGACTGAGGTTACCTAGGAAGACCAGGCCCTTCTGCCTGAACCCTTTAGCTCTGAATTGTGGAGGTTGCGACAATAGCAAGGCAATTCTGTCATTTTGCCATGAGAGCTGTCAGCAACCAGTATGGTCCGTTGCTTAATAGGTAAGTGAAAGCATGGGGTTAGACAGCATGTGCATAAAAGTGAGGGGGTTGGAAGGGGCTCAGAAGTAGATTATTTGCTTCACTATAGAGCATGTGTGAGTAGCACTGGTTTTGTGCAATCCAAAAGCAAAGTAAAACTCTGTGTTATACTTTGTCATAGAATCATACAAAGTTAGGGTTAGAAGGGACCTCAGAAACCCATTTAGTGCAACCCCCCTGCTCAAAGCAGGATCAGCCCTAACTAGATGGGCCAGGCTATTTCAGCTGTTCAAGGGTTAACAGGCAGATTTGACTGCCTCCACAGCGGGGACTAATTTCTGGCCCTGCTACACCTGTGCCTAACAGGCTTCAACTCAAAATGGTGGGAGAGTGCTTGAGGAGAGTGTCTTAAGGCATTTGGAGCTTTGCTTGTAGAAGAGGAATATATAAAGGGAAAAAAAGATTTCTTCTTGAGAGGAGGTGAGTAGTAACCTTGAGAAGTGGTAAAGGATTAAGAAAATCTGGTTTTGGTTGCTTTATGCTAGATTTCTTGGCTGGGGCTCAGAGGAGTAGACTGGATTCCCCTATATACTAACACAGGGATTAATACAATTGTAAGAGACAAGCTCAAGAGGGAAGAGAAGGTTAGCAATCCAGCCAGCCTTTGGAGCAATACCGCACCATCCATAGTGAAAAAGTTACTGGTGGTCTAGAAGGGAGAGCTGAGACTAGAATAGCAACTTTCTACAAATGTTGGGGGGGGTGAATCACTGCCAGGCAATGTTAACTCCTTAATTACGTTAAGGCTTTGTAACTGCACTTCATAGTTCTTTTGATTTTTTTTTTTTTTTTTTTTTTTTTTTTAATTTGTTTGGCACTCTTTTTATGGAAAAAGAAATACTTTGTAAGCATTTGTGGTTATCTATGTAACTGTAATAGTTAAGCTTCCAGGTAAGATGTTACTGTGGCTAAATCAAGGGAAAGACATGATTCCTATGTGCTCCTCCCTGTTCCTGTACACCTTCTATTACACAGGGATGGGGATTCTAACTATGCTTTGAAAACTTTGGAGCATAAAGTGGCTAACTAGGCCAATGAGACATCACAGGCATACTCTGCCCCCAATTCTTGATGGTTTTGCTGTGGTAATTTTCTCAATGTGTGAGAATATTTTTCCATTCCCTGCATCAACTATGACATGCAACTCCCACTACTATCACTTTTAGGTTACTATTTCCTTCCCAGTTTATTAAACTGCTAGTATTTTAGAGCTACTAGCAAGTAAAGATCTTCTTACTATCTGGTACACACTACTACTTCATATATATATATACTATTTTATTTATATATAGGTTGTATACTGTACTACTTGTATATATCAGCACAGCCTATACACTATATGTGTATAACCCTCCAGCCATCAGCTGCCTGGGAGATTTTATATATATATAATCTCCCAGGCAGCTGATGGCTGGAGGGTTGCATGCTTCCTTGGTTTTGTAGCCTGAGAGTCTTATATACCAAACTGAGCTGAGCACCTTCCTCCTCCCCATCCTATGGATTCTTTCCCTCTGTTTTGTCCAGACATGTCCCTGGCCTCTTTTAGACTCTGTCCCACTGCCCCACTCCCCCCTACACCCTGTTGACTCCCTTTCCCACTGACATAATCTTGTTCTGTGCTAGTCCGCTATCTATCTAGTGCTGGTGCCCATGAAGGCTGAGGCAAACTTGTTTCCATAACTCCTCACACCAGATGCAGCAGTATGTGCTTGGTACTTTCTTTCAGCTTGTGAACTCCCAGCTTCTCAAATGGAGAGGTGCAAGGCATTCCCGTGTGCTAGGGAGAAGGGACCAGGTACTCGGAGAGGGTTGACACCCCTGAGCCTGATACGGGCAGATAGTCATGCTTGGCACCTCTCCAGATTCTGATACCCAGTATAAGAGATGTCAAGATGGGGTTGAAAGGGCTAGGGTTTCACATGAATCTAGAAGCACAGGACTTCCAGGTCCCAGTTGATAGGGGGGAGCAGGGTGAATAGATCGGAAACCCCCAGAGGGGATTTAACAGTACAGATCTTGGTGCTCAGTGGGAAGGAGAGTGTCCATCTGAGACGATCTGATTTTGACATGAGGTTTAACTTCCTTTGTATAGGGGTTAGGTGTGGACAGATGGAGCCATGTGAGCCTTAAGTGAAATCTGAATCTTTGTATCTGGGGCCTCCTTGAGTTGAACCTTCCACTTCAGCTTCATGACACTCAACAAATTCCAAGGCAATCTGAAAGCACTTGGAACTTAACCTTTTTAAATGAACGGATTTCTTGACCTTAAGCATACCTGAGCAAAAAAGTAGCTTGTGAATTAGGACCTTTCATTGTGTGAGTCTTCTAGATATAATTGAGTACTATTATAATGCATTCCCAAAGGAGTGAAAGTATGTGGTGGTTTAGATGAAGTGGTCTTCTGTCCCTTTGACTCTGCTTTTATGAGTTTGGCCTTAGGGTTGTAGTAAATATAAGTCCCCAGAAGAGGTTCTGCCATGGACACACGCAGGCACATATCAAACAACTAGCGTGTTGACCTAAAGTGGCTGTATGGATGAGGACAATTGACTTGGTAATATCTGTCATCCAGAGGAATTGGGAGGAGGGCACCTTCTGAATTTTCTATTTATTTTTGCCAGTCCTCTCCCTGTGTACCAAAGAGAAGGCAGTTAGGTAGTAGGTGACTTTAAATCCATTTTGAACTACCACAACAAAGGGAAGCAAAGTTGAAGTGGAAGGCATAATCTCTGAAGAGTGTCATTCTGGTATGGAAGTAGCTAGGTCATCTAAATTTCAACCAGGATCCTGCCTGCTGTAAAATCTGAGTATCACTGTTTATGATCTGGGAAGCTTTGCCCTAAGGGAAAGACATGTTTCTGAAAAACAAGTAAATACTAGTTTTGGTATACCAACAGTATCTAAAGCATATTTGTATATTAGCTCTAGCATTGTCAGATGTCATAGAAATCAACTGAGTGGAAGCCTAAAACACTTCCAATTCTAGATGTTATCTGAATATACTAGAAATCCTATAGAGCCTCATCTTATACTCTTAGTCTTTCCCTAGTCCTACTTGATGTTAGCTTGCACAGAATAGGGCAATATCTAGTTGTCTTAAATCTAGTCTGCTACTTCCTTGGTGCATCTACACATGTAATTAGCATGGCTGAATAAACTTCAGCATAGCTCATGTTGGAGTTTATTGTTCCTGAGTATAACATTTACGCATGTGCCCGGGACTGCAGCACATTGAGCCAGGGTGGTACAGCCATGCCTGGCAGGAGGTTTGGGAGGGAGGTGGGGGGGGTCAGCCTGCCAGCCAGCCAGCCTGGAACTGCTCCATCCTGGCTCAACATGCTGCTGAAGGGCTGGCTGGGGCACGAGGGTGCTGCAGTGTGGAGCTAGCTGGCAAACAGCCTCAGCACTATAGCACTTTTGTACCCTAGCCTGCCTTGGTCGCTGTCTACACATGCATTGCAGCACACTAAATAACTGCTGTAGGACAGTACTTGTGTTGAGCAGTCCTGTCTTGTGGTGGAGTTGATTGGTTTACTCTGGCATACTAGCACCACATGTGTAAATGGTGATGCTTTACTGCAGTGCTAATTAGTCTACTCCTCAGTAAAGTGCACATGTTGCTGTCCCTTCTCTGTGATAACTTGCTCTGTTTGAAGAGCTGAATAGGGACATTTGCCACGTACTGCATATGTTACTTGACAAGTGGTACAGCTTCTTATGTTGTTGTAGAGTAGCAGAGGAGCTTCCTATGATAGCTGACAAGCTCCTTCTGGCTGGTTCTGAGGGAGAAAGACAGTGCATCTCATACCCCCAACAAAATGTCTCATGGCTTCATTCTTAGTATTGTCTTGACATTCAAACTATAAATTAAATATGCTAGGTGCAATGCTGCTTTTTGTGGTACGTATATGAGTGAAACAAAGATGGCTTTATGCTGTTTATTCCAGATATTGGCACAGCATCCCTAACAGCACTTTTTCATAGGTTACACTATCTTGTCAGCAAAAAAAAAAAAAAAGGTACTAAAGCATTTATGCAATCTGATGTGCAGCTACTGCACTCTAGAACAGGGGACTAGGCAAGTTGGCAGTAGGAGACCACAACATTACTTGCAGAAGACAGTTGCTTATATGCACTCTTTGCTTTCATGTTGTTTCTTTGCTCATATCTGAGGGAACTGTGTGGTGTTTTTTTTTTTTTTTGAGCCCTGATGGGTGAACTCTGAAGCACTGAGAAATGGGCACACAGGTTTTATTTCTTTAGGTTTTGTGACCCTAGCTTGATTCCAAAAGGGAAGATGAGTTCAGGAGTGACTTGAGGGTGTTTTGGGGTACCGGGAGAAGGATTGCTTTCTGTTGATGTACTTGTAAATGAAACATTTTTGTCATTTTTTTTTGTTTTTGTTTTTGTTTTTTTTTTAAAGATGGGATGAATCTATTCCACAAGCAAGAAGATTGTATAAAGGGAGGGGGTACAAGAAAAATATTGCGTGGGGCTGTTGGTTGGCTTTCCCCACCCCTCCATTTGCAGAATATAGTATAAGGAAAAATTCTTTCCCTGGTAATGGTGACAAGCAGTGTGGGAGTGATGGAGAACTAAGGAACCTCTCCCCAAAGGCCTCATGTCAGTGAATGGAGCTTATGAGAAAAAAGAGATTGGAGGAGGACAGCTTTTACCTAGAAGGATGCTTCTAGCACCATCTGAATCAGCAATGATCTAGTTTCAGGGTAAGAGCAAGAACACAAGAACCAGAAAGGTTAGTTTTGATCCGATTCCTCAAATCTGAATCTGCTTAACACATTTCTAGGACAGGGAAGTTTGAGAGGTACAAGGTGTTTATACCAAAGAAGGGATTCAGTAGTAGTGATCAAACTGTTCTGTGCCCCTTGCTCATGCACAAATGCACTGCTTGCTTTCTTTTTTTCAGTATAGGGTCACTTTGTGGTGTGTTTTTTTTTTTTTTTTTTTGTTTGTTTGTTTTTTAATTCCTGCAAAATTAATTATTGATGAATGGTATGTATTTTGGCAGGGTCCACTTAAAATATCTTTGGAGTTTACCACTCATGGAGGTCCAAGTGTCAAATACTGTGATTGGATTTTAGAGTCAATAGCCTATCATTCATAACAGCCTAAAACAGCGGGGGCCAACCTCTTTTGGGAGATGTACCACAGTTTAGCTCCATACCCTGCCCTAGTCATCACCTTCCTCTGCTGCTTTCTGTTCTCTTCTTTGTGCTCCCTGCTTGATCTGCTGCTTTGCTTTCTGTCTCATGTCCTGTGCTGCCTGCTCAATTTGTTCTGCTCTGTTTTCTGCTCCCTGATCTATCTGCCACTGTGCTACCTGTCCTTCTTGCTGATCTGTTGGCATGACCAGCCTCTGGCATGGCATACAGTTGGGACACCCATGCCACAAGTTGGTCACTCCTGGGCTGAAACATATTTCTTCAGGACTTGAAAAATCTTCCTTCTCTTGTGTACAAACTTGCACAAGGTTTTAAATGAATTATTATTGTATTTTATTGTATTTTATTCATAATAAAATATAAACATTAACTTGCTCTACTGGGATGGGACCAGGAAATGTAGTCCTCTTAACAATATAACTGGTTGTGATTAAGTTACTGTATTTGATAGTACAGTGGTCTGGTCTGGTTTGGTCCAGTACTGCAGATCTGTGTGTGTGTTTAAATTAGAGTTTTTTTACTAGGAGTGGCATCTGTAACTTTACTTCATGTACCATATAGGTGACTGAAGTCTTAGAGGTGAAATTAGAGGTTAAGAATTATGCTATTACTCTGTATAACTGAGTTGGAAGAGAAAGCTGAAGTATTTGAAGGCAAGATGAAAACAGCAACTTAAAAATGTTCAGCATATTCAACATGATGCAGATATCTTAAGGGTGTTGTGACAAAAGATGTTGCTTTTATTACAAGAAAAAGATCCTGAAGCACTTAAAGTGTGTGGGGCAATGTGGCAGGGTCAAAGAGAATTAACTTTCAGAGTTGGTTTCCCTCCTCTGCTAATTAGATTGAAAAAATGTTTGATTCCCAAATGAAACCAGGAAATTCTGAAAATGCTTCATGTACAGATCTGCTTATGCCAATAGAATTCCATCATTGGTAGGCCTTGATCCAAAGACCATGAAATCATCATGAACTGTGTCTGAAAACGCAAGTTAGCTTTTAACACAAAGCTGTTCTTGTCCTATCATACTTGAATCTAGCCCTTTCCTCCAAATATCATGGCAATGTGGTTTGAGGTAGGGAAAAGACTGAAGGTAACCTGGGGGATGATGCTACAGAAAGGCTGAGTCAAATGGCAAGTGCAAACAAAATGGTTTTAAACTATAATATGGCTTCAAATGCATTTTTATAAGGACTTTCTTAGTTTGCATTAGTAGGATTGCTGATTTTAATATGTTCAAAATGGGGTAAACCCAATATTTGCTATAAGATGCGGTTCTGGGGAAACTGAAAATATGTGGGAACTGATTATTGAATTCAGGAAAAACCTTTTGGCTGAAAAGAGCGTGTTCATTTTCGTTGGTGTTGAAATAAAAGTTTACTTGTTTTGAAAATATCTTCTCCCTGCCCCCTTTCTCCCCCCCCCCCATTTAAGAATTTACCTCAATTAAATTACTCTTTCCCCCTGCCCTCCCTAACCCCTAAATAGATTTTCAGTTGGTAGGTCAAACGAAGCATTTTGTTTAATCAAAACACTTCACTTCTTGTCAAGCAAAAATACTCTGGAATGACCCATTTATATAAAACTTTTATTATTATTAGTTTCTCTACCCCCTCTTCACTCTTCTCAAATGTTTTGGAGCCTCTGACTCTCTCTTTATGCCTTCTCTTCTTTATCTTTTTTTTGTGTAGCCTACTAATTAGAAGAGAGTAAATAAACCATGGATACAGTTCTGTTCAAAATAAGTGTTTTACTTGGAGTTCATTCCTACTGTACAGACTGATATTACAAAAATTAGTTAGTTGCAGCTGTCTTCCAGTTAAAGACACTTGCTTTTGCTGCTGTTATCTTTGGCACTCAGCATTTATTCTTAATGGTCTAACTTTTTATGCATTTGTGCTCCTGCTGACCAAAGACTTTTTGATGTGCTGAACTCGCCTAAGGTTCTTGGGGGTGGGGGGGGGGGACTATTCAAAATGGTAGCCTTTGGCAGTGTCACCTGTTAATTTTTTATTTTTTTTTTTTTTTGTTGGCAGAATGTTCTGATTATTGTACAGGAGGAAAGATCATAGAAACCATTGCTATCCTCCCCCCCCCCCCCCCCCCCCCCCCGCAACTGACATAGATTGCTGGGTGTATTTTATTTATTGGCCTACAGAGTGAATGGTGGCTTTGTTAGGCATAGCTGTTTGACCAATTTTAATTACACTTTTCAAAAGTTTACAGAAATTAATATAAAATGATAATACACACATTTTATAGATGGTTTGTCTTCCATAGAATTCAATAGGGAGATTAAAATAATCTGTAGAAAGGATTTCCTTAACTTCTGTAGAATCTGAATTTAAATGCATGCTCAAGTATTGTGCTAACTGGAATCCCAGAGACAATTATAGTTAAAACAGGCTGCTAGCTGAAAAACAAACATAACTACTTATTATTTTAATATTAACTTTCATTTCCTTTCCACTGCTTTTAGAAATAATTAAAGTTAATTGGTCTCAAAAGCCCTGGCTCCTTCAGTAGGAATACAATATAATTTTCTTTAAAAATAATAACAAAAAATACAAGTTGCTACTACTTGATATCAAATTTAAAAGTTGGCAGGGTGTTTCAATCAGTGAGAAGAAAAATAAACATTGCTATTAAAAAGTGTTCAGATCACTGAGACTAGTTCTGTGATATTCGGAAACTATAAACATCCTGCTTGTCTGAACTGTGGCATAAACGATGCAGAAAATGAGAAGAAGGAATGTAGAGCTAGTTTGCAGACAGAAAGTGGATTTGCCTATTACAATGCACAGACTTTTTGAGTTTGAGCAGTGTTGTCCTTTTAGTGACTAGCTGACAGCAAGAGAATGCTAGACTTTCTTCAGCTAAAGTGGTGGAGGCTAGTGGCTTTTGTAGAAGATTTCAAAGCTCAAGTCTCAGCTCCCTAGGTGTATATGAATTTAACATAGTAATTGTAATAATGGAAGGAACCCAAAAGGCACAAAATTACTATGAAAATATAAAATAATTCCACTGAATACAGAGAATCTACTGCATTAATGCCAGGAGATCTATGTTGTTTGGAACTTGAAGAAAATAAATATTTCACATTAGTAACTTGGCTCACTTGTTTGTTGATTCTAATTCAGCTATGTATCTTGTGATAGTAATTTTTTTTTTTTTTTTGCCTTGTCTAACTCTAAATGCCATGTACTGCGACTTGAGTAATCAATTAATGAGATACTGGATGGTAAAATATGTAAGGCTTGCTTATTTATGAAACCATTAATGAATATATTCACAATTGTGCAGTAAACTATGTAGAATGTTAGCACTGAGGACTGTAGTACTTCACCTTTACAGGAGATACTACTTCAGTGATCCATCAAATACAAGAACATTTCAGATGTCCTAGCACAGTTGCACTCCTGTTCCAGGCATATGTAGTGTTATTGTCCAAAATTTTCATTATCAGATTATGCTTATATTACATGCTTCACTTGTTCTAAATCTTCAGGATAAAATATAATGGTTTTAAAAGGACACAGCCAGAGGAGAATGTTTCCGAGGTTGATTTCTATGTTCAGCTACCTCAACAATGTCCTATTAAATGGACGGTATATTTATCTTGCTCTCTCTTTATTTTAATTGTTGTTTCTGGATTTTGTGCTTTAGAGAGAGGGAAAATAACAGCTACCCTGTCCAAAATCCACACCATGCCAGATAGTTATGAGCAAGATGTAAGTGCTGGTATGCAGAGAGGAGAATATATATTCACGTCTTTCCATAGGAAGTAGTAAAACTGACTTGCTGACTAGAGATCATTTTATAAAATGTGTCAAATAGTAAATCATATTGTGCGCATGCTCATGCATTCTTGCTTGCTCTCATACACACAGAAAGCCAATCTTTCAGAGGCTCCATAGATTTCATAGACACTAGGGCCAGAAGGGACCTCTAAGATAGAGTCCAGCCCCTTGCCCCAGGGGCAGGAAGTCAGCAGGGGTTGTAAGATCCCAGCAAGATAAACATCCACATTTCTCTTGAAGGTGCTTGAACCACTTCCGGCGGCAGTCTATTCCAGACCTTGGAGGCTTGGACAGTAAAGTTCTTCCTTATGTCCAGCCTGAAACAGTTCTGGAGGAGTTGATGACCATTTGACCTTGTCATCCTTTGGGGTGCTCTTGTGAACAAACATTCCCCCAGATCCTGGTGAGCACCCCTTTATATACTTATAGGCAGCTACCAGATCACCCCTAAACCTGCGCTTTTCCAGGCTGAAGAGTCCCATAGCTCTTGCTTTACTAGCAGCAGCATCACATTGGCTCATGTTCATCTTGTGGTCAATCATGACCCCCCCCCCCCCCCCCCAGTCCCTTTCATCCATAGTGCTAACCAGTGTAGCACTGCCAAGCCTATAAGCATGCTGTGGGTTTTTCTTCCCAAGGTGGAGAACTTCATATTTTTCAATATTAAACACCATTAGGTTCTTGTCCACTCACTTTCTGAGCCTATCAAGGTCAGCCTGGATCCACCGTCCTGTCCTCAGGTGTGGATGCTTTACCCCCAAAGCTTGGTGTTGTTGGTGAATTTGGCCAGTCTGCTTCTGACTCCAATGTCCACATCACTAATGAAGATGTTGAATAATATAGGTCCAAGGACAGAGCCTTGAGGGGACCCCACTCATCACAGTGCACCGCGATGATTGACTTCTGTCAACAACCACCCTCTGGGTATGACCATGGAGCCAATTCCCCAGCCAGCGGGTCGTAGTGAGGCCGAGGCTGCAGTTAGCCAGTTTTGCTAAGAGGTGATCATGGGATACCAGATCAGAGGCTTTTTTAAAGTCAAGATATACAACATCAATCTCCTCTACCTTGTCCAAGTGATGGGTCATCTGGTTGTAAAAGGAAAAGATTGGTCAAGCAAGACCTACCCATGTTGGCTATCCCTCAGGATGCTGCCATCGGCCAGTCTGTTAGAAAAGATTATCAAAGAGACCATTCTTAAGACCTTCCCTGGGATAGAGGTCAGGCTGATGGGCCTGTAGTTTGCTGGATCCACTTTCCTCACTTTCTTGAAGCTAGGCACCACGTTGGCCTTCTTCCAGTCTTTGGGCACTTCACCAGAATGCCAGGAGTTCTCAAAGATCCGTGCCAGGGGCTGAGCTATGATACTTGCCAGCTCCTTGAGTACCCTGGGATGTAAACTGTCAGGACTGGCTGACTTGAAGGTATCCAGCCTCTCAAGGTGTTCCTTCACAAAGTCCACATTGATGGAGGGTAATGAATCTCCCTCACCCAGGCCTTCCTGTTCCATAATGGGTAGGGGCGTCCCTTGGGATCTGGTGAAAAACCCACACAAAGTACCCGTTTAGCAAGTTGCCTTTTTCCTGGGTGTTGGTTGTCCCATCTAGTTTAGCAGGGATCCAATGTTGCCCTTGCTTTTCCTCCGGCTCCCTACATATCTAAAATAGGACTTTTTATTGTCCTTGATATTTATAGCTAGTTGGAGTTCTGTCACAGCCTTGGCTTTCCTAGTTCGCTCCCTGCAGGTCCGGATCAGTGCAGAATATTCAAAAGCAACTAATAACTTGAGTGCCAAATTTAAGATGTCAGCTGAAAATTGCAGTCTTTCAAGTGGTCTCAACTGGGTACCCAAAACCTGCTAATCTCCCATGTACATGGTGACAGTAATACCATAAATCTTACTGACCATGTACCTTTTTTGATGCCTTCATTGATTTAGCAGATGCTATGCAAAAGATTCCTCGTGATGGGCCAGATTTTCAGTCATACATTCTGAGCAACAGTCAACTTGTATTAAGAAATAGATCTCACTTAGCATGTCCAGGGGCAGATCCAGAGGGGGTACAGTGGTGTGGCTGCATCCCTCTTTTGATTGGACTGTATCATGGAAGCCTTCAGGGATTGTTTTAAGCCTTTAAAAGAAATTAAAATCCCTTTCTCCTCCTCTTGTCCTCCTTCCCCATCTGCTGTTGTTGCTCACCCCATGGTGCTGGGGGAAGCATCAGAGCTCTTTCTGCCTGCCTCATCTGTGCTGTACATGGGATGGGCTCAGCTGGAGATGAAAGTGGCAATGGGGGTGTGGGTTCTTCCCTATGCCTGTTTCTGGGGGATGGGACAGGGTAATTAGAAGTGGCCAGCTGCTCCTCATGAAGGTGTCTGGGGCTGCGCCAAGGGTGAGGCAGTTGCTGGGAAGGGCTTCCCAACCTGCCAGTGGATGCAGCAGCTGGAGAGGATGAGGGGGCACTGAAGGCCTGAAGTCCCTTCCTCTTGTGACATATCACCAGAGGCATCGGGGCAGGGTGGGGGCTCCACCAGGCCATGCCTGCTGGTGGTGCTCTTAGAGGTGTGGCCTGGCTCCCTGGGCACCAAAATGTGGGTCAGCTACCCCACAAAGGGCATGACCAAACTGATTGAAGTCAGTTTATAGCCATCCATTGTGCCTGCAAGACCCTGACTTTCAGGCAGCACTGGTGCACCAGCTGGGAGTCCCCTTGCTCCCGCATCGCACCCAACAGGGCCTCAAATGTGTGCATCTGAGTGCCCACCCTGTGCAAACTACTTCTGCACATTGGCACAGCCCCAGAGCACCATGAGGTTGTGCACATCCTGCCAGGTCCAGTTGGGGACCCTGGCAGTTGGCACAGGCATGTGCATGCTGGCAAACCAGGGCTCGACAGGGAGGATGATGATGACAACGTGGTCATCCCACATCAGCTCTCTAAGCCCCTGTAAGGCTGTCCTGATGTAGCTGGCCCTGGAAAGCTGCCAGAAGTGCCCCATGCAGGGGCATGCTGGTACCTATGAAAGGACCTACAGAAGGCCATGAGTTTCCCATGGAATTCAAAGAAATTGGAGGGAACTACTTAGCAGCTCTCAGAAGCATGCAATAGCATCAAGCCCTTATTCCAGGGCAGGTCCCATCTAAAATAGTTCAGATTAAATTAAGTGAGCAGTTATGTAAATTGTTAGGCACATAAATATTTTTTTCACAATAATCTTCAGCAGACAGCAATGTGTGTCCTAATTTGCTAGGTATGATGCTCACCAGCTGTTGATGACTCAAATACAGCATTTGCTTCAAGTTCATTCTCTTAATTTTCCAGAAACCAAACCTAATAAGATACTCGGCTATGATCAGTCCTGAAACCCAGATATACTTCAGTGCATCTCTAGTCTTGTATTTCATTTAATTAGAAATTAATACGTTCCCAGATTTTTTTTTTTAAATGAACTGATCAAAAAATTTGAAAGCAAGCAATGGTCTGATAACCTACTAGCAGACCTGCTTGGATGTTGATCTGGGGTTTTCCGAGGCAGGTCAGAAGCAGCAGTCTGGACCACAGGGGTGGCTGCATCTTTAGCTCCCATTCTCCTCCATCCACACCACAGGAGCCTCCAAGGACTTCAAGCAGGTGAAAATCCCTGCTCTTCTTCCCTTCTCCTCTTTCTCCCCACCTGCTGCTGTTCCTTTCCCTACTGTTCTAGGGGTGAGGGAAGCACCAGAGCTGTTCCTGCATACATCATCCAGGCTGCACCAGGGATGGGCTTATCTGGGGATGGTGATAGCAGCAACAGCTACACCTGTGAACACCAGGTGCACCTGGACACCATTGCCAATGGGGAGGCCTGTGCTCAGCTGCCAGCCTTGCCAGCCCAAGACACACGGTAAGTTCTGCACTTCTGCTCCCCCCCCCCCCCCACATGCAGACAGGCAGGGCACAATTCAGAACTTCATTGAGCAGCCCATGCCCCTGCAGCCAAGTAGGCATGGGACTCTCGCACACCAAGGAAGAAGTTGATGCTGATGCTCATGCCCTCCTCAACAACAGGGAGCAGGGATGTGTAGCACTGCCACAGGTAGGCCTCCAAGGCATAGTGACTTGAGCACCCTTCAGCCTACACAAATAGCTCATCATGTACTGCCCAGCGCAGTGCAGCAGGATCATATTTTGGGTGCAGCAGCAGTGAATTAGGGGACCAGGCCAGGGGTGGCTTCCCAAAGGAGGCTCCTTGAGGGGAGAGCAGGGTCACAGCCAGCCTAAACCTGGGTGCCATGGGCTGGGCAGCAGTGCAGCAAAGAAGTTGGCCTGCAGGGAGAAGGGGAGGAGTGGGGTCTGGAGCTGTGGCAGCAGGTGCTGCCAGCAGTCTGGTCTGGCCCACCTTGGGGGGAGGGGGGGAGGAGTGGGGTAGGCTGCCTGCAGCTAGCACCCAGTGGGCCACCAGCTCCAGGAGAGCAAGGGAGGTCAGGGACTTGGCTAGCTGCTGCCAGGGCTCAGACCTGCCTGGCTGATTTTTATCATGGTTCTTGGGTACCCATGCATGGTCAACCCCTGATCTGAGGCTAGGCCGTGCATGGCCCCTAGTGTAAAACATCTTATCTCTGTCATGTTGCAAACTTTCACAAAAAGCTTCTTTTTCTTGCTTCTGTGGGGCCAACATCTGGATGTGGGGGGAGAAACCACCAACCCCAGTGGGGATGCTGCCACCCACTGCTGGAGCAGTCTGGATGCACTGGTGATGCATCAGGGACGTGACCCTGCTGCTCCAGTGGCTGGTGGTGCTGGAAGAGGTGCAGGAGGCATGGGAGCAGGCCTGGAGGGTGGAGAACATCACTTAGGAGGCATGGGATTGGGTACAGTGGGGCCACTGGGCCCACATGGAAAACCTGGAGTCTGAGCACCTAGAGCAGCTCCAGCATCAGGGGGATTCTGACTGGCAGGCCACGAGGACCTTCCTGGCCCTGGTCATTACATGCATGTCCCATGGCTCCTGGGTCTTGTCTGCCACACTATAGCAGGCCCCAACCTGGCCCTGAGAGGATGTCCTAGGGTGCCTCCTGCCCACCAGACCCCCTGGCTCTGGTCTCTGCCCTGGACCTGGACCCACCCCCAATCACTCTTCCCCTATACCACATGGCTGAAGACCTGGCCCTGCATGAGGCTGTGGTGTGTTAGGGTTGTTGCAGCCCCTGGACCTGCAGGGGAACATCCAGGGGATGGGGTGCTGGGCACCTTCTCTGGGGGTCTGTCCTCTAGCTCCCTTCTTCCCCCAACTCTGAGCTTGAACAGCCAAAGTATTATATGTTGTTGGCTTCCTATTATGTGTATGTTTGTTTTTTGTTTTGTTTTAATTGTTGGTGGGTGGTGAAAGGGCACTGTTTGAGTGGGGGTAGGGATGGGGATAGGGGTTGTAAGGGCAGTAGTTGTTGTGTTGTTTTTCAACCATGTCCTGAGAGTGGTGCTGGGGGGGGGGGGTAGTGGGTGTGTGGGTGGCAGGGCAGGTGGGCTGGAACAGGGAGTGCAGGAGGAGGGGGTCAGATGGGGCCTTCTGGAGCCAGTGCCCTGGCTCCCACTGGTGGGTACATGGCTGTCCTGGGGCCTGGGTGGTGTGGGGGCCTGCTGGGGCCAGCAGGGCTAACATCATGGCCAGCAGCAGTTCAGGGCACTAGTCATCACTGGACTGGAGCAGAGGGGTGCTGCTGGCAGGGGCAGTCCTGGCATAGGGAGAGAGCTGGCATATGTTGCCCATGCACTGGGCACATGGCTCCTAAGCAGGGAAGGGACTGGCTAGGGATCGGAGCTTCCAAAATGGCTGCCAAGTGCTGACAGCCATGTAGCCAGAGGCTGGAACTCCATCCGTGATAGCCACAGGGGCACATAGCAGAGCTGAAGGGACTTAGTCCTAACTTTAGTCCCAAATACCTGCACCTGTAGACACTTGACAAAAGTCCCTTAATGCGCATTAAGTTTAGTCATGCTTCTTTGCATGTGTAGACATGGCCTATACGCAGTAAATTGGTGAGAATAATTGGGTTTGGTTGTATATCACTGTCAAGCTAAATTCTTGACTTTGTCAGTATGAGAGCACTGTTCGAGTTGGTGCAGGCGGGCAGGATTTGCTTTGCGTGGATGTCTCGTGCATAATGGGTAGAACTAATGGAAAATGATGACTTGGTGTTTATCAGGTTTTATTCTGCAGATTGGTCAAAAATGGGGTGTTTTTTTAATTTTATTTTTTTGAACGTACTCCTTCTCATACCTTTGGGCTAAAAATGCCTGATCTTGTTTCAAGTGCCTCTTTAAAAGATCTCTCTAATTCACAGAAACAACAGCAAAGGCATTACTGTATATGAGTGTAGGGTTGCTCACAAGTGTTTTCAGGATCAAAACCCCTCTATGTTAGAATACAAAATCATTGTTGGGCGAATAAGTTTCTTTGGGTAAATCTGATATCTTTTATTGGACCAACTTAAATAGTTGGAAAAATTCTTCTTTTCAAGCTTTCAGGCAAATAGTATTTCAGGCTTTCCTTTTCTTCTCTGTGTACTCTTCCTGAACTGAGAAAAATGATGCTTATAGTATACAAGTTCTTAAGCATCTGATCCTCATGGTGACAGACCTAAGAGAATTTTTGCTCTTGCATTACTTTTTTGGTCTAAGGCTTCATCTTTATTGTGACTGCTGGGATTTGAAACAGTGGCTCCTGAATAATGTGGGTTGGTGTACTGGTGTATGAAGTTAGAGTTCTCTCTTACTTCTGATTCAAATTTCCTCTCTAACTGGGGACAAAATAGCAAGCAGCTGCTGAGAGTATCCTGGGAAGTCAGTAAATTGTCATCACAGTCAAGAAACACTGATTTAACATGTCGCCGCCGAGAGCCGCGGCGCGGGGTTCAGGGCCTTAGGAGCCCTAGTCGGCGGGCGGGTACTTGTGACGCTTGGAGTGGAATCAGGTACTCAAGCGTTTTGATTGAACAAAATAGAGTGTTTACTTACACTGCTCGTACAGTGCAGGCCAGAAGCTTGCTTCGATTACAGTTGTAAACAAAACTTGGGTCGGGCAGAAATTACAAAGTTCATTTGGTTGGTCTGCAAATGTGTTCGGGGTGTTCGAGCCGGCAGTCGTCTTACGTCTTGGGTGGGGGTGTGCTAGGCCCTCTTGGGTTGGTGACGGGGAGTCCTTAGTAGTTGATCAGGCCGCTAAGTTCACTCTGAAACACACGTGGAGTTTGCTAGGCTCCACAGTGTACTCGGAGTTCTCCACGAGGTGTGTGTGGAGTTCTCCAACTTGGGCGGAAACTGCTTCAACCTCTTATATGGCTAGCAAGCCAATCGCTAGTCGCCAGGTAGGAATAATTTAGAACAGTCCAATAGTGGGGTACGAATTTACATAAGATTGGCGGGAACTTTTTCTAGGTCATTAATATATAGTCACTAGGCTCTGGAGTTTTCCACTCGTGACCTACTTACATGACCTACTTACAAAATGATTGACAGACTGTGCCTTCTGTATCAAACTATGGAATTCTCCACTGTACTATAGGCATATGAACAATGGGTTCTGACATAACACAAGTGTTTGAAGGCTGGTAAATATAGTTGGCTTGGGTCCCTTGTAGCAGAAAATGTTCTGGGTGGGTGAGGTTGAAGTATCTAAAGTCATTTAGATACTTAGATAAAATCATTTGTTCCTACTTAGTTTATACTGTTCAACTTCCAATTCCCACCCCTAATACAATCAAAAAACGAGAAAAAGTGTGTGGGGGGAGAGGCAGGGATGTTCTTTGGGGTGATATGCTGCTTTCATTTCTCTCCCTTTCCTTGTGTCCCCCTCTTCCCTTTTGGAGTTTTTAAAATACACAGGATTTTTTTTTTTTTTTCTTTCTCTCCCTCCCTCCCCAAGTCAGTCTCATGGTTGGGATAACCACAAACAGCAGAAGACCTTGTTTTCTTTTGTTTTAACTGTAGCCGTCTGTCTGTCTCAAGACTTGTGCTGAGTGAGACATCTGCAAGTGTGGCTATAGAGCCCAATACTTGAATGACAGTCCCTTCTGCACATATCACATGTGAAGTTTATATGCAACAGTCCTGAAAGTGGTGCAGGGTTCTTCCTGAAGTTTCTTCTTTCCTTTGCCTGTTGGGTCCTCCTATCCTCAAAAAGCTTCTAGTCCTCACTTAGACTGTTTTTTAAGTGCCTTGATTCTCAGCAGTCTTTTCTCAGTCATTTGGCTCAATGTTCATTGCCTTCAAATATGTTTTCAAGATAGAGATATAAAGCAGAGATCAGGACAGCCACATGGCATTCTTCCTGTAAGGAGAACTTACAAGAGATCCTTGGGTATATGGCCAGTGTCCATTCTCTGCATGTGACCAAGCCATCAAAGCCACTTTTGTTTTTAAATGAAATGTAAAACTATGTTCTTGACCTATTTTTATTCCATTTCTCAAGAATTCTCCTTGGGGGGGGGAGGGCATAACATGGGAGGGAATAAATGATCCAGCAGGGTGCTGAATGCCTTGTTTAGATTACCCATCTGTAGTTGAGAACACTAGTTTTTCAGAAAGTACTCGGTCAAATCTAGAGGGAGAGCTTTTTAATAAGGAATTTTTGGTCCATACTCCCACTTGGCTTATATTTCATAACTGATATCTTAAAAAAAAAAAATACTGATTTTACTCATTTTACCTGTACAAAAAATAATTCACCACATGATTCAACCACATTACCTTTTTTTTCTTTTTTCTTCAAGTCAGCAGCATGCAAAAATGAGATGAAATAGTTTAACACCCCCTCCCCCCCTTCCACGTTTATCCTGAAATGATAAAACTTGTAAAGAAGACATTTGACTGATGGCTAAAAGAAGCTTCAACTGTCTGGCTGCCTGTAAGATTTTTTTTTTTTTTTCTGGAATTAGTTGTCATTCCACAGACTATTATTTAATGAGAGGGGTTTTTTATCATGTCAAAGTGTGTGATGAAGGGACACGACTGAGCAGAATATTGATCATCCAAGGTATATTACAAGCATTTCCTCCATGATATTACTGGTTTAGATTTCACTGTAGTGGATATATGTTTGGTGGGCCAACATGGCTGTATTACAGATGCTGCTAAAAATGAGTTTCTGCATCTGAAGCCTAAAAGATCTGCTATTCTATTTGTAGCCTTTGCTCTTACTTCTGAATACCTCTCTCTTGATACACTCCTACAAGTTAAATCTATGAAGTAACAGACTTCCAAATAATACAGACTTTCCATAACAACATAATTGAATGATTTCTTTGTTTTGTTTTTTTTTTTTTGTTTTTTCGGTGGGTGCATTTACACAGGTGATTTTAATGCGCACAAACTCTGAAGCATATTGTTCTGGAGTTTATTCATGCACAGCACATGAAGCCTGGTTGGAGCAGCCTGGGCTAGCAGGTGACCCATGCAGGCGGTCTACCAGGCCAGGGCTGTTCTGCCAGAGCTCCATGTGCTACAGAGGGGCTGGCTGGGGCATGAGGCTGCTTCAGTGCTGGGGTGCCTGCTGGCTAGTCCTGTGCTGAAGCACCCTGTACCACAGCCAGCTGGGTTGGCATCTACACATGCTGCTATGCACAAAAAAACTCCACAGCAGGTTACAAGTACTTACAAGTCCTAACCTGCTGCGGGGTTTATTAGTTGCGTGTGCCCCAATAGGGGTGCATGCATAGGTGTTGATGTTTACTGCACAGTAGATGTGCCTGGTGTGTCCTCCTTCCACTGTGGTTTTTTTTCCTTAAAGAAACCAAATCTGGGTTATATTGGAGTCAATTGCAAAACTACATACGTCAAGGGAACTAGGATGCTGCCCTTTCCTAAAATAACCTAGTTCAGCAACTGTTGATTTGTGGTTTTCCTTTTGTTTTTATTTTTGTTCAGGAAGATTTTGCCATTGTAGCTGAACCAATTTACAGCAATAAAAAGGTGATTTACTCTTTTCCCCCCCCCCCCCTCCTTTCATGAATGAAGAACTTTTTAGTTCCATTTCTTCTGTACCATGAAATGGCAGTGACAGCTGAAAAACATGGAGGCAGGTCTCCCTCTTTTCTCCCCTCTTCCCCACTTTTTGATTAAATGGATATGGCAGGTATGGGCATGAGTCTCCTTCTACAACACGTAAAGTAATACAACTTCAGGACTACATTCGCTGTTTGGCAGGTGTATAGTCTCCTAGACAGAGTATTTCTGGAATTTAGAAGATGGGACTAAATGAAGAGCAGACTGACCTTAGATTATCTTTGGAGTCTGCCAAAAGATAACTTCTGGTTTGTGTAGTGTTGATTGTGTGTGTTATGACTTGAACTATTGCCCACTGAGAACTGAGCTGGGCCAGCACGCTAACTGTGCATTATTTGAAAGAAATTAGGGAGTTAACCTGGAGCATTTCAGCACAGAACATGGAAATCCTGAGCAAGGACTGCTTGAGCCTGGGAAGTGTTCAGTTTTAGACTGGAACCCCAAAAGGGGAATAATAATACTACATCTTCTGCATATGAGCTGAGAACCAAAAGTGGAAGTGACAAGGTGACTGCAGTCTTGCAGCATACCACTGCAGTATATCCTACGATAGTATGTGTTTGTTTAATGGAATTTTTATATTTACTGTTGCCTGTTACTTAACCTCTTACTACTTAACTATCAGTGTTGTCCTCTGAATCTTAAAGGAATGTTAATCTTCTATATGTGAATTTCATGAAACACCTTGATAGAGGCGATTTTAATCTTTGGACAACTAGATTTTTGCAAAAAATTAAAATATTTGTAAGCTTTTGGGCACAAACACCCTTCTTCAGGCATAGGAGAAAAGATTGTAAAAGCTCTCCTGGGTAGAAATGAAAGTTCACATTTCATAGGAAGGTTGAAGGTGTGGTAAAATCTCCTCTTTGGAACAGTTAACTTCATGCACGTTAGGCTCGGAGAAAAATCTGTTTTTTACCTTGAAGTTGTTGGGTGGCATGGAAGATATTGAACTTTAGCCAGTCTTTGAAATGAGAGAACTTCATAATTTTGCAAGGAGGAAACAAATTTTACCACTTGAGACTCTGCTCCTGCCTTTGTTCAAGCTAATTTGCATCATCACAGGGCCCAGAGATACCTCACCACATAAGAAATTCCTGTGCAGAAAAGCATTCCATCTTTTTACCCTTCTGTGAAATATGAAACACCATAACCAGAAGGAAATATGACTAATATCCTGCTTGCCACCAAACAACTTTGAGATAAACGGACTATTCCAACTTTTTCTCTGAACCTAATCTGCATAAAATGAACTGTTCAAAACAAGAGACTTTATCACACCTTCAGCTCTCTCCTATGAAATATGAACTTTCGTTTCTACCCAGGAGAACCTCTTATACTCTTTTCTCCTATGCCTAAAGAAGGGTGTTTGTGCCCAAAAGCTTGCAAATAAAAATTTATTATTGGCAAAAATCTAGTTGGTCTAATAAGAGAGAGCACCCCTACTACAAGTTATGATTCCTTTTGCCTCTAGACCAGTATGGCTACAACCCAGATACATGAAATGCCTTGAGGTATTTAAGACTTTTTAAATCTGATAATGGGAGCAAGAAACTCCATTGTAAAAAACTATGGAACAAACAGCTATTTGTGTGCACAATTAGCATCTTATCTGTATTTCTGACTATATAGACTTATGCACACAAGAAGACACTTATTTTGGTAAATAAGCAGAGAATGTGTGTGCATACCTGCACATATCACTTGTGCATATACGAATCATCCAGCAGGTTTTGGCCTTTAGTTAAAAGCAGAGTTGGTAGCTATGCATATAGGGAAGACTGCCCAATGTTTGTCATTATTGAACGCTATATTTTCACTTTTTGAATGTAGCCCACATGCAAAAAATGTAACCAAGTTAGCTGAATTCCCAAGCAAAACAATGTATCTGGGTGTGGGTTTTCCCCCCTGCCCCGCATGTGGATTTTTTATTTCCTTTTATTTTTTTAAGGAAGGAAAAAACAAAGGAAAAGTTAATCTTTCTTTATTACTTGTCTTTTGATAAACTGTAATGCTTGTATTGTTTGGACCAAGACTTGACATTTGACAGAAGCCTTGTGTTGGAAGCTGAAGGACTACTTGTCAATATATCCATGAAAACTGTCCAGGTTTGGCTGACACTTTCATTACACTTGTTCTTGGTAATGGGCTATTTAGATATTCAGCATGGACAGAACCTGAAGAAACTTAGTGTTGCACAAATGGCCAATTGCTCAAATCATGAGTGAGACTTTATAAAGGGGGATAAGGCAAGGTGCCGCATTTACTGATTACATGAGTTAGAGGTTCAGGCACACCATTCATACAAATCATACACATTACACACAGGCATACACATACACAGAACAACCATTTCATCCACACATACACCAAATATAGTTGCTCAGTATCAACCCAGGGTGGCCAACCCAGGATTATTGAGTAGATGATGTTGATTTGAAGATATCAGACTTAAAGATAACAGCTGGAGCAGGGTGAACAGATGCATCTTCTCCAATGAAACAGCAGTAGAGAGAGAGACTCACCCAACTTGGCACTTTCAAAGTGTTCTTTTATAGGGACTGGCATCCTTTGTTTCAGTGCTTTTGTGATTTTTTTCCATACCCAGCTTCTGTTTTTGCTGTTCTTCTTTTGTCTTCAGCTTATCTTAGCCTTGGAGTGTTTTTTTTGTTGCCCGTCTGACAGAATTTCTTCTTCTGTTATCTCCTATGTGCCTTCGAGCTTCAAAGGGATTCTTCAGCCATTTGTTAGTTAGTTAGTAATTGTTAATTTACATTTGGTGCCTTGTTGCTTACATAACCAGTTAAACCTTCTTCAGTCTCTATGCCATTTTCTCACCATTCACCCTTTTACACAGACTCATACATAAAGGCTATGCACAGTTCATTCACTTATATGTCAAGCAGAAGGATACAAAATGGAGTTTTCAAGTTGCTTACAGGACAAGACATGGTTACATTTCACTATTATTAGACTCTGTTAACATCAGCTATGGTAATTCAGTTCATGCTACATTAGAAATACATATTTCCTTTTATGAAATTGCTTGTCTATATTCTGGAGACTCTGATGGGTCTACCCTCTGCAAGTGAAGGCAGGATGGTGCTCTCCTGTTTTCTTATGCTGGCACCCAGGGACAGAAAGAAACTGGCTGGGAAAGCGAGGGGGGGGGGGTGGAAAAAAGGAGAATGATCACTTGAGTATGTAAGGAGGGAGAGAAACTTGGCTGAGGGAGCAGTTCTGTGGGACAGAAGCTAAAGGATCTATAAGCAGATACCCTGACTTCTAGAACCTGGAACAGTACCCAGAAGTTATGAGTCTCAACACTTCTGCTTTCAGTAAATAGCAACAATAGCTTCTGGAAACATCTGTTTTCTCCACCTGTAGTGGAGAGCAGCCTGACCGCTACAGAATATTTTCCATTAACTCAAGTGATCTAATGGATCTAATTCATCTCCTTATGATTCATGTGTGGGAGATGGATCAGTAAGCTTGCACTTGTTTCCAAAAATAAAAGAGAAACCTTAAAATCAAATGGAAATACCTCACAAAAGTTAGCGAGTAGTAGAATTAAGGTTCCCTGTGCAACATAGTCATTTAAAAATAATTATTTTTTTTCTCTTAACTTTTCTAGCTTTAAATTATAGCATCCTAAATAAGTAGAGATTCTTTTTTCATTTTGTGTTTATTCTGTGTTTTACATCAAGATGAAGATAATAATGCCTCTTACACTTTACAAGAGTGTTGCAATGAGCAATTCACTAGTAATTGTCAAGCCCTGGGATACTGCAGTGAGCACCACTATATCAAAGCCATTCAAGAAATTAATGACCGTCTTTTGAAGAAGAGTTTACATGATGTGGGGTCACAGATTGAAAAAAGAGAATTAAAAAAAAAATGCTTACTACGATCTAATTAATGTGTGTTGTTTATCCTGTTCACTCAATTCAGCAAGAGTGGGGTGGGAGGAGCTTATTATCATGTAATTGAAGACTCTCATAATGCAGACACACATGAAAGCTGAAGTAAGGTTATGCAGGCATTGTTGTTTCTGGCATGTCCTAAATTTGAGTAGTTGACTTTTTTTCTGGTAGATATGTGCTCTACATTAAACAATACAGTGCTATGTGGCTCGTGGAGAATATGAGGGATCAAAGCCTCTCCCCTGCTCCAGACGGGAGTAGTAGGTCTGCAGGGAGTGGGTTGCCTTGTTGGGGAAAGGAGGTGGGAGTCAGACTAGCACAGCCCCAGGCATGGGGTGATGAACAGCTGGACTTTTCCCAGTTCCAGGACAGCACTGCAAATATATACAGGCACCTGGGAGATCAGGTCAACCCTTTTCTAGGTGACCCTGAGGTAGGTCAGGTACAAGAAGTTTCATACTGGTGTTGGGGCAGAATTGTACCCTGACTAATAAACCCCCTGTTCGTTGGCAGGACTAAGCAGAGTGTGCTATATCCAAATTAAAATGCCTACAAATGTGGTATAGCCACATCTAAAGCATATGTGCACTCGCTCTTCTGATGAGGGATATTTATCTACTATGTTAAACAATCATATCACAGTATGTGTATTTATCTTCAATGAACCTGTAAAATTAATTCACTCTTAATCTTAACATCCACCGTGATGGAAGAGAATTGAAATGAAATAGCTAGCATGTTAGTAGATCTCATCCTCCAGTTGGTCTGTCTATACGTCTCTCTCTCTTTATCTGTGTCATGCACATTGCTAGGATCTCAATTAACTGGAATGATTTGAGGGGGAGAAATTTATGCTTCAGAAAAATGTATGAGCAATTTTATGATGGAACATCCTAGGAATATTCTTAGTAGTAACCCTTATTAATGTAAGATTTTTTTTTTTTTAATCTGAATTTCTCTATGCTTCAGTGGATTTATGTGTAGTTAGATGGATTTTTTCCCCCCTAAATTTTAAACTCCGTTTTAGTTAAAAGGAAAAAAAAAAAAAAAAAGAAGCTGAAGTACTTATGTCTCTTCAGTATCATCCTGTTCCTTTCCACCACCACACCCTTTTTTGCAGTAGAGAAGATGGTTGCTCTTCTTTTGGTGTTATTTGTCTTCTCAGATTCCTGCTGTTTGTGATCCCTTGGCTTATGGGTAAGAAGGTGTTATCTAATTGCCATATTTGATCTGTGCATATTAAATCCACATCCCTCAGACCTGTAGCCACCTGCCAGGATGTGTTATCCATACAGTGCTAGTAAAAGCACTTAGGAAAGATTTTAAGACAGACCTTTCATAGTCCTGTGCCAGATTCTGATCTAGGGTATGTCAATAGTTTCACACTCCTAAGGTATGTACAGGTGTTACATTTAGATTGACCTAACCTTAACTATGTACCCATCCAAAATTAGTACGCCTTCTCGGGTACACTAACTAGATCAAGATTGGATTAACTTGGTCAGACTTGAAGATCTACAAGGTTCCTTGCATGACTTACAACTAGGGTGTCTTCCTCCCTTCTGTGGTACACAGTCCTTGCGTCAAGCCCATCCGGACTGGCTCTCTCCTGGAGCTCTGCCTCTGGCGAGTCCAACAACAAGACTTTCTCTTCTTGACTAAGCCCTGGGCTTTTGAGCCTCTCCCTGGGTCACCTAACCCTCTACTTCTGCCCGAACCCTGCCAATTGCTGCCTACACCTGTGCTGGCTGACTGGCTGTCTTATTTAGATCCTTTTTTACCATTAAACGTCTGAAAGGGGCCTTCTCAGTGGGCCCTGTTACAGTCCCCTTATTCTCCCTTAGAAAATTATAAAAAAAAGTTTTAGTCATATAACTTATTTTTAATTTTCTTTTTCAAGTCAATTTTAGCAATTCTGCAGGGTCTGACCTCTGTAACACAGCTCTCTGTTAACTAACGAATTCCTTTTTCCTTTTCTTACAAGCTGTTTGCTTACTCTTGAGTTGCCTATTCCTTCTTATCCTTTCACTACCACTTTTGGCTCTTGGGAAACAAATTCCAGATAGCATTTGCACTTTTGGCTTACAATTGTGGTGTATAATTACTTGTATGTTCCATCTCTGTCATTTGTGATCAAGCCATATAATCACTTTTATAAATAATACATTTCTGGTCTCTGTGAAGTACTTGGTGGTGCAACTGCATCATTTTCCACCATAGTCCTATAAGGCTCCTGTCTACACATCGGTGACACCTCTGAAAGCTTGGAGCACTGGTTATACCACCTCAATCCTGCAACCACTGAGTTTTTAAACTATTTTTTAGCTTAGTTGGGGGCTGATATCTGAAAATATCTTTTTACCAAATTTAAAGTTTAGCAAACTCTTCCTTGGACACGTACATGAGATGTTTATTGTGATGCTAACTAATTAGGTCTGTAGTAAATGTCTTGGTGCTTACATGCGCATTCCTATTAGGGCACAGGAAACAAATAAACTTCAGCACAGTAGTACTTGTAAATACAAGTATTACCCGGTTGCGGAGTCTTTTTTTTCCATGTGTAGTAGCATATGTGTAGATGCTGATGCAGATGGCTGGAGCATGAGGGCACTTCAGTGTAGGGGATACTTGCTAGCTAGCCCCACACTGAAACACCCTTGTGCCCCAACCAGCCCCTCAGCAGCACATTGAGCCTGGTTGGAGCAGCCCCAGGCTGGCAGGCTGGCCCGCATTGGGTCCCTTAGCAGCTGTTGCTGCTCTGACCTAGATCAATGTGCTGTGGTTCAGGTGCACATGTAAATGTCATGCTTGGGAGCAATGAACTCTGGAGTAATAAGCTGCACATTCAACTTCGGAGTTTATTTCTGTACATTAATGGCACATGTAGATGTGCCCCTTAGGTCTCAAAGTGCTTTATGCTAGCTTCCTAATAGAGAAACTCTGCATGGAGATAGGAGTAGTGTCCTTGCAGGGAACATTCTACAAAAAATTAAATGCTCAGATCCATTTTTGAGCACAGAAACAGGGGAATTAGGTTGTCTGATTTAGTTTTATAGAGCATGCAGTAGAGAACTGAGTGGAATGAAAGTTCAGAATACAATAAATTAAAATGCATCTGCTGGTTAAGTAAATAGGCTAAAAAGGGAATTTTGTTTGCAGTTCTCAAATCCTTTGCTGCTCACATAGCTTTTCATTCCATCCAGGAAGAGCACACACCAACTCCTGAAGCTTCCTTAGCTTGACGAAGGGTTTTTGAACCCGAAAGCTTGCTTAATAACTATTCTCCAACCATTTGGGTTGGTCTAATAAAAAATATCGAATTCACCCAAGGAACCTTTGTCTACATATTTTTGCAAATTAACAAGCACTGAAGGAAGAAATTGGATCTATACCATAAGAGTGGAAAAGATGGAAGGATACCTAATCCTGTCATATTGGTTCATGAAATGCTGACAGTATATGGTTGTGAGAGACATAATTTCAAGAATTTGAATAGGAAATATTTTTAACACAGTTCTCAGAAACATCTAACTCAGTTACCATGGTGATGGGTACAGAACTCCCCTCCCTCCCCTAAAAAAAAAAAAACCAAACAAACAACCCCCCCCCCCCCACAAAACCCTAAATCGATCATCCTCCTTATTACTTGTTCCTAGTGGTGATTTGAGAAAACAGTATTGGATTATATAAAAGTAGGGCTGAAAGTTACCTCACAGGGTCATCTAATTCAGCCTTCTGCTCAAAGCAGGGTCATCCCTGACTAAACCATCCCACCAAATGTCCTTCTAACCTACCTTTGAAACTTTTTAAAGCATAGAGATTCTACAACTTCTGTAGGTAGCCTGTTCGAACGAGAACATAACCACTTTCATACCATACCAACTAGCTGTTCTAAGATCATGTGAAAAACACCACATATAACCCATGCATATGTACCTCTAAAAATGTATGAGTGGTGAGCCCCTGACTTAATTGGTGCCTAATTAACAGTGCTCATTCAGCAGCTGTCCCCAAACCTGGATCAAAGTATGGGTGGTTTTTGGCCCCAGGCTCAATTAACAGACTGACCAGGGCTTATCTATCGCTGTTCAATCAGCTCAGGGAATATATTGGGAGGTGACTAATTAAAACCAGTTACTCAAATATTACAGTGAAATGAATTAAAGGTTTATTATAATATAACAACAAACAGGCTATCAGGTAAGTCGGTCACAAATTCACACTATAATCAATATTCCTATACTATCTAACATATACAATTATTTAGGAAGGGTGTAACTTTATTAAAGGAGAGAGAGATATATTTTATTAGACCATTTGCAGCTTCAGACTTGGCCTGTGCCTCATGCAGCCATTCTCAGCACAGTCTTCCAGTGACAGACTGGAGCCTTGGTTCAAGGAAGGAAGGAAAGGAGAGGGAGGAAGGTGATGCTTACCCGCTTGGGACAGAGGGCTTCTACTTCATGTGCAAGCACACCTGAGAAGAAGAATACTGGGGAGCCAACCCTTTCTGGCTGGGAGGGATGCAATGGGAGATCCTTAGTGGTGGACATCCTCAGGGAAACCTGCTGCGACTCCACACCACGGTCCATTGAACCACCCCCTCAGACTCCATATCACCGGTTCCATCTCTTGCCCACCAACTGATTCTCCCTCACTCTCGAAACCCCTCGGTCACCCCACATGTACCAAGTACCATACAGATACACTCACATCGGACAAACCCAGTCGCTCACCTGCACGCACACAGCTCTGCCCATACAACCCCTTGTATACTGGGTGTGCATATGACACTTCCTTGCTCTGCGCTCAGCTCACAATGGTGCACATGGGACTTTAATACAGACAGGTGACCCCATTCTTCATGGGTAGTTCACCAAAAGGTCACAAGATGACCTACTTACAGTCGTTCAGGGACAAGACATAACTGCAGGCCTGAAAATTCTTTTCTCTTCCTGAGGAGAAGTCAAGGCAGAGCCATGATGTTACTTCAGTGAAGTCCTATACTCATTATCCTTCCCTAGGGCACAGACGGATGGGCAGGCCCCTGCTCTAAATTATGGCACTTTACTGAAGTGCCATGAGTTACAGCATCCCCTGCCTCGATCCAACAGACATTTACAAAAACAAAGCCCACCTCACTAAGTTAGCAAGCCTGTGCATGAAGACACTTTTCTCTCTCTTCATTTGGTGTAGCCCATCTTTTCCAAACAATCCATCTTCCTGTAACACCACCCTGTGGTCAAAGAAACCAAAGCATAACTTGATATGATGGCTATGGTTATCTAGATTGGGATAATTTAGGGTTAGCAAGCCAGTCCATTGACCCATCAAATATTGTCAATTCCCAGTCAATTGACTGCATTTATTTTTTGACTGGTTGATTTAACAAATATTATAGCAGTTTTACAAAAAACCTACATTGTTATAGCTTTTTTTTGACAGAAATATGATTTTTAAAGTTTGTTTTCTGACATAAGCTAATAGAAGGTAAGCATAATCTAATAGAAGGTAAATTCAGGTTGGACATAAGAAAAATCTTTATCTGAAAGGATCACCAGAATCTGGAACATGCTCCCAGCAGAGAGAGTGCAGTCACCATCCTTGAAGGGTGTTAAGATGAGACTGGACAAGCACCTTGTTGCACTCATCAGAGGCCAATAATTTCCTGCCCATGACAGGACCAGACTTGATAATCTTGCAGGTTCATTCCAATCCTATGATACTATGGCATTTAATGGAAAATTTGTGTTTTTTTCTGTGTATTATTTGAACCTATTGGCCATTTTTTACAATTTTTGACTATTTGTCTGGTCAATTTACCAAACTTTGTTTGACAGGTCAAATACCCATCCTTAGTTTTAGGACCTGTAGTGGGGAACCCCATAGCCCATTACTGTATGGAAAGTGATAAACTCAAAGAGGAGAGAGAGGCTCCTTCCAGACCAGGACAGTTGTGCTTGGGGAGGGAGGGGACACGGAATACAAACCAGAGTGAAATAAAAATTGGGTAATGTGGCTCAGACCCTGAAGGAAAAAGGTGCTCTCTGGGCAGAACATGCTACACAGAGAAAGTGAGCAAGACCTGAAGGGCTAGAGTTGGCTATAGCTAGCATGAGAGGTGAAAATACACTTGTGAACTGGATTGTTTTTATTGGATTTGTGTTCTTTCTCTTTTATTTGTCTACTGTTTTGGGCAAGGTATGTTCCAGGACATAGAAGCCTTACCACAATAATTGGGACAGCTTGTTGGGAGAGAGGGAGGCTTTTAGAAACAGGGTGCATCTACA
Source organism: Alligator mississippiensis (assembly GCF_030867095.1). Lineage (NCBI taxonomy): Eukaryota > Metazoa > Chordata > Crocodylia > Alligatoridae > Alligator > Alligator mississippiensis. The sequence continues at coordinate 105,358,644 of NC_081826.1, forward strand.
CATGCTGATTTAAGGTGCTTTAACCTGATTTAAAGCACATTAAGGGTACATATATACATGTGCATACCCTTAATTGTCATTTTTATGGTGTGTTTTAGGCTATTCATGCCTAAACTTGATACTTGTAAAAGCAACGTGTAGATGTGTTAAGGCGCATTAACACTGTATGGATTGACTTGGGACTAACTTTAGTCCCACATTAGGCTGTGCACATGGCATTAATGCACTTTAAGGCATGTACATGTAGATGCAAGGGTGAATTGCCTTAATGTGATTAAACTACTGTGCATTAAATTTAGGCATGCCTAATGCATGTGTAGATATGCCCTCAATGTCCCCCCCCCCCCCCCGTGCTTTATTTCTGCTTCATCCAAACTTTAAAACTAACTGCCTGGGTGGGGCAATGGGATTTCTATTTAGTTAAAACAGAGAATGTTAATTGATTTCATGGCTTTTTATCATCTCCCTCATCCCTGGTAATCTCTCTCCACAGGTGTTAATGGCTCTCTGAACTTTTTAATGGTCTCAATTGTCCACTATTCAAACTATCCTTTATTCTGCAATGTTGCTGTCTGTTAGCCATTCCTGGTAATATCTGTTTCAGAACCCTGCAGACTATTTTTAGCTCCAGCTAAAAAAAAAAAAAATATTATTAAATCAGGCATAGAAATGACTGGCAGTGAAGTAGTAGAGGCACTGTAAAGATGCTTAAAAGGTGAAATTTTGTTTTATGAATCTGAATAAGAGATATGCTATTAACGACTTCTTTTGACTTCTTTTTGCCTATCGTGTGTGTGTTTGTTTGTTTGTTTTTCAGTTTTTAACTTTAAGATAAATTCTATCAAATTAGTGCACATTCCAATATTTATATATATATTTTTTTCACTTTGATCTTAAAATAATATAGTGCTAACCCCCTGGCAGTCAATACATGTTATGTTTATATGTAGTGATGTCCCATACTAGCTGCACCCCTCTCTCCAAAATCCTGTATTTTTTGCATTCTCCCCTCTTGGCCAGAAGAATGGTATTGGCCAGATAAATGCTCTGGTCTGTTGTTTTTGTATCAACCTACTTAATGGAGGTAATTGAAGGCTAACCGAGGACTTGGGTGGGCCTTCTTAAGGCCTTGCAAGACTGAATTGTGATAGAGGACTTGGAATGAGCTGGGGAAAGTGATGAGCCTGATTGGCTTACTAAATTAGTAGGTTTGAAAAACCTCCAAGCAACTTCTCATTGTGGCTTATTTCACAGTGATATCCATTGGGCTAGACTTAAGACAGTCCAGGGATGAATACTGTGAGGAGAGGCAGCTGAATGTTAACTCTGGCATAAATGAGGGCTTGCTGTACAAAACAGTCATAAGAACACAAAGGCATGGCAGGAGAGACCAGGGAGGCCAGTAGGGTAGTCAGATTGGGAAGGAAACCTGGGATTGGCTGCTGGGGGGGGCCATCTGGTGAAGCACCAACCTTGGTACAATATCCAATAGCCTCTAACTCTTTACTTTGAAGATACTCTCAATTTCAATCTGGAAACAGTTGCTGCCACTCTTATTAAAAGTCAGAGACTGATTCTGAAGTATACATTCAGTCTTTGGTCATGCAGTACTCCCAATGACTTCCGTAAGAGTGTTGCTGAAGCACAAGCAGTACAAGATGAAGTAATATGGGCCTAACAGGAGTGCAACCCTGATCTCTGAGCATGTTTGAAACAATGAAGCAACACGTAAGTAAATAAATCATGTTGTTGTTATTGTTGTTACCTACTGTGGCCTTGTACATTCATAATGGGCTTCATTTAAATTTTTTTTTTCTCATTGGTCCTGTAGTACTTGCATGGCGTATTTTATGTAATCTAATTGCACTTAACATACTTTGAAAAGCATAATTTGTGTTATTCAGCCTCCCTCCTGTGGCTACAGTCCAGAGCAGTACTCTATGTAATCTAAGCATCTGAAACTTTGATGCCCTATTCTATGGTGTTCTCATTTTAATTGGTTGGTTTAAAGATCCATTACCACAGCAAGGCAATTTATCAAGTTTCAAATATTTAAGTCTTACTAGAACTGATAGTAAAGATAATGACCTTTCCTTCCCTTTGATGTACAAATGAAAATAGCCTATGCTAAGTAATGAATATTGAAAACTATATCCCTTGCTTATCAGTAGAGAGATTTCACTTTACTTGTTAAATAGCTCTTCTTATATGCTTGCACATGCACTCAATGACTATATTAAGCATACACATTGCCCTGTGGCATCTGAAAAAGGACCCAGTTGATTTTAAATGTGTTCAGCAAGCCTTGAATACATTCTCATTCCCTTCTGCCCACTTTCGTTTCATTGAATTTGATGTGCACGTAGAGGTGTACTACCCAGGCAATAGCTTCCTGAGGCATGTTGAACGCAGTAAGAAGAACGTAAGGCTAACTCGTATTCTGAGATTGTCCAACTGGTGGCATGCGTTAATTTTTAACACTCAGCTTGTGGGCTCCTGCAGCCATTTCTTCTACTGCCATGCAGCAGGGAGGGATCTCAAGGCTTCCCTCCCCCCACAAGCACGTGGCCTGCATGGTGTGCAGCCCCCAGCCATACCCACATTGGATAGCCCTGGTGTATTGTTTTGCAAACGCCCCTTTGTCGGTATAAGAATGCTTTCCTGATTCAGTGGAGTTTGTCCCCTTTTCTTTTTCTGTTGCCTTTCCTTCCACTCCTTGCAGTTCTTAAGCAGTGACTGGCTCTGATTAGAAAAGCCACAAGGATAGGGGAAGAAAGCTCTTTTCTGGCATATCTTTCTAAAATCTAGCCTTAATCTATACTAAACCAGATAGACTGAAGGAGATTTGAGGAAAAACTAGGATAAATTGCACTGATTCCTGAGTATTCCTGTATATTTCATACTAACCCAAATGTGACTTGGAGAGAGAGAACTACATTGTGAGCTTGTTTGTTTGTTTTGTTTTTAATTTAGAAATAGTTTTCCATAATACATTGTTACATTAACTGCACTGCCTCATAGCACATAAATACATTTTGACCTCAAATCCTTTCCAACGAAATAATACTAATACTACTAATAATAATCCAAATTACTAATAATACTAATAACCAAAATACTAATAACTGCTTATTTATTAAAGAAATTAGTACCACTACCTGTTAAGGACTCAACTATCTCTTTATCTTATCCAAACTAGCTTCTACATAAGTTTCATTTTATATCCTGAGGGTTGTAGCTGCATAGCATAAATTGCTGGCTTTCTTGTTTGTTCTAAAACAAATAGGCAAACTGTTCATTAATTTTATTCTGAATGCTGGCTGCCTGCTTGGGTGCAGATTCATGACACATTTATGACAATGTAATCTGCCTTTATGACAGTGTTAAAAGAAAGGGGACACATGATGTACAACCCTATACAGAGTTAAGTTATGACTCCAAGATAAAGTTACCACCTTGGAAAGAACTATATGCTGATACAAATTACATTGACTTAAAGGTTGCATAGCCTCATCTTGACCTGTTTTCATCCCTGAGTAGCATTTTTATGCAATGCAGACAGGCTCATCTTCAGCCATCTACTATAGAGGCATTCTACTAATGCCTACTATGAACTGGACTTCAGGATAATTGGTCACTCATCCACACTGATATAATTTACAGAAATAATGTGTTGTATGTCTACAAGGCTTGCTTTTCCCCCTTGGTCAGCTCTGCTTTTCCTGAATACCCAGCAAATTGGGCTGGAAATGATGGTCAAAGAATTGTGCTCCCCCAGCTCATCCTTCTCCTTACCCTCTACCTGCAAATTTGGATTCTGGAGTCTGGCCAATGTGGAGTTCAGCGTAGTTTTATCACCTCTGGGTTAACAATCACTTATAAAAAGCTTGAAAAGGACAGCTGACCAGCCACAAGCTAGAAAATAATTACAAATGCATTTATCTGAAATCATTGTTTTTTGCTGCTGGCGTCACTGCTGTTATTGATAAGATATAATAAAACATCTATCATTGGCGGTCCCTTGATACAAGGCTGACAGTCTTTCAGTAGATAGAGAAGTCATTAGTGAGTCTGGAGATGACTGAAGAGTCTAATCGGAGATCTGCATGTTTAACTGATGATATGGCATATGTTTCCAGAAAGGAGGAGTGGATCCTGGTGATGTCAGATCACAGCTTTTTTTGTTTGGTCTCTTTTGCCTAGTTACCTTCGTGGTAAGGCAAACTTTCTTGAAATGGTCAATACTTTGTAGTATGCCACTGCACCACTGGGGACAAATCTCTGCTCAAGTCTCCCAGATACTGATGTTAACACCACATTTCTTCAAGGACACCTAGCAGGCTAACCTGAATCTCTTCTTTTGCCCATCTCTAGAGCAGTGACTGTTGGCAAATTGGGATTATGGGACCTTTTGAGAGCTGGTTTTCAGGAGAGAGAGAGAGAGAGACCAACTGGCGGCTTCGGCAGTGGTGTCTCGAGGCAGGCTTCGGCTTCCTGGACAATGACCCGCACATCACGACGAGGGACATGCTCAGCTGGGATGGGCTTCACCTGTCCCCCAAAAGTAAGCATGTGTTTTCTTCTAGGTTGGCGGATCTCCTCCGACGGGCTTTAAACTAGGCTCGTCAGGGGGAGGGGAGTACGAGGGCAGGGGAAGCTGTGGACCACCAAACCATGTGGCACCCACAAGGACAGCCCAGCCTGAAGAAGGAGAACATTGGGAACCTGAAAGCCATGGGGAGGCCAGCACTACAGAACAGGTAAGGAACAAGAAGGTAAGAAACAATGGGCCCCATGGGACTGGGAGCGGGGGGGGCAGCAAAGGCACCAGTCTCAGGGCTCAAGTGCCTATATACTAATGCTAGGAGCATGGGAAACAAGCAGGATGAACTAGCGCTCCTGCTTGCACTAAACACCTATGACTTAGTGGGGCTAACAGAGACCTGGTGGGATTCATCCCATGACTGGGCAGTACATATTGAGGGCTATAGATTGTATAGAAAGGACAGGTCGGGGAAGAAAGGGGGGGGGGGGGTTGCACTTTATGTCAGTGAGCAATACACATCAACCCTCATCAAGACAGAATCCGAGGTTGAGGAAGTAGAAGGATTGTGGGTTAGGCTACATGGGGGGCAAGGAGAAAGGGATTTGGTGGTAGGGGTCTGTTACAGACCCCCACACCAAGGGGAAGAAATAGATGCGGGGCTCCTGAGGCAACTCTCGGAGACCATAAAAGCTAAAGAGGTGGTAGTCATGGGGGACCTAAACTACCCGGACATCTGCTGGGAGACAGACAGCAAGGTCCCATCGCTCACGCAGGTTTCTAACTTGTGTACAGGACCTCCACCTGACGCAGGAGGTGCATGGTCCCACTAGGGGGAATGCCATACTGGATCTGGTATTGGCAACGGGAGATGACATGATAGGGGACCTCCAGATCGGTAGCTATCTGGGAGACAGTGATCACCTTATAATAGAATTCAACATAAGACGGCGAGTGGGTAAGGTAACTAGTAGGGTGAAAGTGCTAGACTTTAGGAAAGCTGATCTCATTGCACTCAGGCGATTAGTCAAGGAAGCACTGCAGAGTAGGAGTTTTGATGGGATGGGTGCCCAAGAAGGGTGGCTGTGCCTAAAGGAAACGATCCTTCGGGCACAAAGCAAGACGATCCCCGAGCGAGGCAAAAGAGGGAAAGGGGCCAGGAGGCTTCCATGGCTGACCAGAGAAATCCAGGGCAGCCTAAGGGCCAAAAGGGGAGCACATAAAAAGTGGAAACAGGGTGAGATCACTAAAGATGAATATACCTCCTCTGCTCGTGCTTGTAGGGAGGCAGTTAGATGGGCCAAAGCTACCATGGAGCTGAGGATGGCAACCCAAGTAAAGGACAACACAAAATTGTTTTTTAGATATATTGGGAGTAAAAGGAAGGCCCAGGGAGGAATAGGACTGCTGCTAAATGGGCAGAAACAATTGGTGACAGACAGGGGGGACAAGGCTGAACTCCTCAACAAGTTCTTTGCCTCGGTGTTCCTAAGTGAGAGGCACGACAAGTCTCTCTCTGGGGTTGTAGAGAGGCAGCAGCAAGGCGCCAGACTTCCATGCGTAGATCCTGAGGTGGTGCAGAGTCACTTGGAAGAACTGGATGCCTTTAAGTCGGCAGGCCCGGATGGGCTCCATCCGAGGGTGCTGAAGGCACTGGCCAACGTCATTGTAGAGCCACTGGCAGGAATATTCGAATGCTCGTGGCGCACGGGCCAAGTCCCGGAGGACTGGAAAAGGGCTAACGTGGTCCCCATTTTCAAAAAAGGGAGGAAGGAGGACCCGGGCAACTATAGGCCGGTCAGTCTCACCTCCATCCTTGGTAAAGTATTTGAAAAAATTATCAAGGCTCACATTTGTGAGAGCCCGGCAGGACAAATTATGCTGAGGGGAAACCAGCATGGGTTTGTGGCGGGCAGATCGTGCGTGACCAACCTAGTCTCTTTCTATGACCAGGTTACGAAACGCCTGGACAGAGGAGGAGGGGTGGATGTCGTATACTTGGACTTCAGGAAGGCCTTCGATACGGTATCCCACCCCATACTGGTGAACAAGTTAAGAGACTGTGACTTGGATGACTGCACAGTCCGGTGGGTGGCGAATTGGCTAGAGGGTTGCACCCAAAGAGTCGTGGTAGATGGGTCGGTCTCGACCTGGAAGGGTGTGGGCAGTGGGGTCCCGCAGGGTTCGGTCCTTCGACCGATACTCTTTAATGTCTTCATCAGCGACTTGGATGAGGGAGTGAAATGTACTCTGTCCAAGTTTGCAGATGACACAAAGCTATGGGGAGAAGTGGACACGCTGGAGGGCAGGGAACAGCTGCAGGCAGACCTGGATAGGCTGGACAAGTGGGCAGAAAACAACAGGATGCAGTTCAACAAGGAGAAATGCAAAGTGCTGCACCTAGGGAGGAAAAATGTCCAGCACACCTACAGCCTAGGGAATGACCTGCTGGGTGGCACAGAGGTGGAAAGGGATCTTGGAGTCCTAGTGGACTCCAAGATGAACATGAGCCAGCAGTGTGACGAAGCCATCAGAAAAGCCAATGGCACTTTATCGTGCATCAGCAGATGCATGACAAATAGTTCCAGGGAGGTGATACTTCCCCTCTATAGGACGTTGGTCAGACCGCAGTTGGAGTACTGCGTGCAATTCTGGGCGTCACACTTCAAGAAGGATGCGGATAACCTGGAGAGGGTACAGAGAAGGGCAACTCGTATGGTCAAGGGTCTGCAGACCAAGCCCTACGAGGAGAGACTAGAGAAACTGGACCTTTTCAGCCTCCGCAAAAGAAGGTTGAGAGGCAACCTTGTAGCTGCCTATAAGTTCATCACGGGGGCACAGAAGGGAATTGGTGAGGATTTATTCACCAAGGCGCCCCCGGGGGTTACAAGAAACAATGGCCACAAGCTAGTAGAGAGCAGATTTAGACTGGACATAAGGAAGAACTTCTTCACAGTTCGAGTGGCCAAGGTCTGGAACGGGCTCCCAAGGGAGGCTGTACTCTCCCCTACCCTGGGGGTCTTCAAGAGGAGGTTAGACGAGTATCTAGCTGGGGTCATCTAGACCCAGCACTCTTTCCTGCTTATGCAGGGGGTCGGACTCGATGATCTATTGAGGTCCCTTCCGACCCTAACATCTATGAATCCTTATGACTTGTCCTGTCCAATGGAGCTGGTGTGCCACATAAACATAGTTTCAATGCTGGTGGTATTTGCCCGAGTCAGAACATTGACATTTGTTCTTCTGTCCCTCCAATTGATATGGAGGATTTTTCAAAGACATTACTGATGGTAACACTCCAAAGCTTTCAATTGTTTTCATAAGTTATCTAAGTTTTGCATCCATACAACAGGCTGGTAGACAAGTAGTTTGGTTTGGGTGTTGAAACATCCCAGCCCTGTGTGTTTGGATCCTTTTTTCACCCCAGATGAAAGAACTTTCTGTATTACAGAAAACAACTTTCTGCTGACCCCTTTTTTACAGCTGTGTGAAGCTTAAAAATTCACTTCAGAAGCATCAGCAATTCTCTCTCTGGAGTGAGGAGGCGGCCACTGAGAAGCAGGGCCAAGGGAGTACAGGAGGATGAGTCCTTTGGCCCTTGGGGGTACCTATTTTAGAATAAAAACACAACAATAATTGATGCACAGTATTTTCATCTGAAAGATTGGAATGGGTGTTGCTGAATGATTGATAATAAATATGTTTAATTGCAAGTTAAACTGACCTATGCTAAATAAATGACACATTTGAAAAATTAACACTATGTTCTTGTATTGTGATGGTTACACTCTGTATTGCCTGTACTTTCTCATTTGATTGACCATTCATTTATCATGCCCAAAGCCCTTTCCTTTCTTCCCTCCTGAAACGGAATAGTGCCAGCTCTGACTTTGGTTAAGTCCCTTTAAACATCTTGTGTACTATTTCCTCATGTATAAAAGAGTTATACTAAGAAGAATGCTAATGTTTTCCACCTATATGGGCTAACTAACTAATGGTAACAAAGTTCATTAAGTAACATGGGTAAAAGGCCCGTTATGACTGCAAAACACTGCATGAGCACATCATGTTGTCATAAACATTTAGGTTCTGATGTTTCGATGCATGCCATATGGGTGGAACCCCCACAGCCCCACACAATCCATGCAAAACAATGAAGCTAATGCAGTCTAGAAAATGGATCTGTATTACAGTTCTTCTCCTCACAAGACAATTCTCTTTGTATCAGAAGATATAACTTTAGTGCCCCATACAGTATTAATTTAGGTAGTCTAAAAACATACTTCCCTGAAGTTATACTTATGATGTATTCCCAGACTGCACCTTGTCCCAGTAAACCGTCCATTATGAGGTGCTTATGAGATTTCTACTGCTCTGCTTGCAGATCTTTGGGGCCTATTTTTTCCCTTTGTGCAGAGGGAGAGTATGTGATGCATAGTGGTGTTTAAAGATGCAGTCTCTGATATTTAACATCTGAAACTTAATTGTACATTTCTAACTAGCAAAGGGCTTGTTACAGATGCTGTAATTACTAATAAGCCAATTATAATTCATCATTCTGCCTCTGGTATGCTCTAAATGCCCTTGAATAGATATGGGTCCAAGTAGTCAGATGCAGTTTCAAATTAAATTTCAAGCAAATAGGTTTTCCCTTGTTTCTTTGGATCTGTGCCTAAACTAATGCAGAGCTTTTCTTCCACCCAGTATTAATACCAAGCTGTATGCTTTCTGTATCAAGTTCTCGTCATATGTAATCAGAGACGGTATCTATGGAATTTAGTGAGTGCATACAAACAATATGAAAATGCTAGCGTCATCAATCTACCATATTTGTTGAAATGGGAAAGGAAATGAAAGTTAGAGTTACGGCTGGAAAACATACCATGCTTTAGATTCGCTGTAGAAAAACTTTTCACTCCAGGCAGGTATGAATAACTGCATTGGTAATGCTATAGAAAGCAAACTGTGAAGTCAATGTAGATTTTTTTGAAAATACTTATCCATCATTGAGGTCTTATTATTCAGAACGGTATAGCATTATAGGCCACGTACAGATGTTCAGAAATCGGGGAGAGGAATCGGTCTAATATTACACGGTTTTCTCTGAACAACCTAGTTTACATTGCAAGTGAATGGTATATGTGTTTGCCCTTCAGGTGGGGGGCAGGGGTGGAGGGGAGCAAATAAGCAGCTGGTACTAGCAGAGGCCTGCAGGTGGAGGCTGTTCCTGCACACCTCCCAAAATGCCCTGCAGGTTCCCTTGGCTACCAGGGACTGCTGAGCACAGATGAGTTTGGGCCACCCCTGATTTGGCTGCTGGGTACAGGCAACCATTCTCCCAATCCCCTGCTGCCTCATCACAGACCTTCCCCCACACATCTTTCAGAAGAGCCCCAGAGCAAGTGCCGTCCCTTGTTAATTGCACGTGCTTCCATCCCAGTCTCCCTGTACCCTACCATGGTGTCCTACCATCCATGCCAAAACCCATAGATCCAGGAGCTGTAGCATTACCTTTCACAACTCTTGCCAGAGGCTGCAGGACATTTTGGTTGCTTGCAGACATTTAAAAAACAAACAACCCACCCACCCACCCCCCAAAAAAACCCCAACACGCATTTTACTGGAAGATGTAGCATGTTACTTTGACTTGGCTTCGCAGTGTCTGTATGGATTAGGTGTTTCAGTGGAGTTTTTTTGGTGCTTTTACCTAAAGTTCATTCAATCAGCTATTAGATAAAAGTGCCAAGAAAACCCCACTAAGGCATGTGATCTATATAGATGTTGGGCAAACTGGGTCTAATCATCATGCTGCCTGTTCTGGGCATGCACTGGGCTTGGTATGGGAGTGTGCTAAGTCTAAAATGAAGTGTCATTTTGGGGGTTTTTAACATCTGCAAGCAGCCCATGTGCAGCCATCTGGAAATGATCTTGCAGCTGACCACCATGGAACACAGATTGCTGCCCCCAAACCAGGAGCTGGCCATCCCATATGAGGCCAGATACTGCCAAGTGTCTTGAACTGGGCCATCAACTTTCATGTGGCTAACAAGGATGAGGCAACCCAGCACACCTTGGATGCTGGGGTGCTCTGGCACAACCTCCTGACCATTAAGCACTGGGTCTGGGCCCATGCCACAAACAGTGACTAGTGGGAGTGGGTTGTCCTGGAAGATGGGACAATGAACAGTAGGTCCAGACCTTTTGTATGTGCTGGGCCACCTTCATGGACATAATCACTCAGGTGGCCTCCCCATTAAGTGCCAGGACATCAAAATGTAGCCACTCCTCACTCTGGAGAAGCCATCTGGAAACTGGCCACCCCCACTAGTCTCTACTTCATCACCAACTAAGTTTAGTGTGGGCAAGTACACACCCAGAGAAGCCATCTGGGTAGTGTTTGTTGTCATCCAGAACATCCTGGCCAACTGCTTCATTGGCTTCATCAACCCACAGGAGGTGATCACCGGCTTCTGCTGCATAGGCTTCTCCAACTGCATGGGAGCTGTGAATTTTGCCCACATTCCCATTCTCTGCCTGCCCCAAGGGTGCTCATCAGCTGTAAGGGTTACTTCTCCATCCTCCTTCAGGGCACTGCCAACCATGAAGGTGGCTTCACCCACATCTCTGCTGTTTGTTTGGGCAGCACCCATGATGTCTACATCTTTTGCAACCCAGAGTGAAGATCAGGGACTTCTTCATGTAGGAGCTGGGTGGGTGGATGATCCTGGAGCCATTGTCTACCTCAGCAGGTTGTAGGGTAGAGAGATAGCTGTAGGGCAGGAGCCATTGCCCCAGCATGGGTCATGGACTCTTGGAACCCCATGTTGAGATCTGTGCTCCCTCACCCTGTGCCACCAGGACCCAGTTTCCCTCTGTGGGGATCCTGACCCTGTACCCTCTGCCATGCTTGGGGCCCACCTTGCACAGTGAGATGGAACCTGGGGGCTGCCTATTCTTGCCATGGCTGGGGTGCCCCTCTGCAGTGGGACCTGGGCCAAGGGAGGGGCTGCAGGGAGCAGAAAAGCTTCCCCAAGTACCCCCCACCTGGTGGGTGGATGAGCTGGGGTGCGTGAGCTCTGATGCCAACTACTGTCCCAGGGACAGCCTGACATGGCTGGGATGGTGGGCTGCACTCTCCCCCTGGTTCCAAGCACTCCTGCAGCCCATCAGGATTGTCCTAGAACTGTGTGGGGGCCTGCATTCATGGGGTGACTGCCAGGGCTGGGGGCAGCAAATCAGTGCAGGGAGAAGGGTGGTGCCACCGATGGCCCTGGCCTTGGGACCCAGGCCCCAGGCACCCTGGTCCCACTCAGTTCATCTACAACCACCCACTGGAGTAGGCCTCACCACGGGCCTTTGTATTTCTCCAGACCATAGCTCACTGAGTCCTTTGCTTCTCTCCTCCTGTCTGGGGTCTGCCTTCTATTCTTCTTGCTCCCAGTCAAGATACAATGCAGATCACTTCCCAACCCTTGGTTCTTCAATGCCTCCTCCAGACATTCCTCATGATCTCTGCAGCTGTGTGTCCCCCTGTCCTTGAGCCACCATTGTGTCCTCTGTGCACTGTCCTTCCTCACACAGATGGTGTTTCTCTAGTTTGTCAGGAGAGAGACAGAAGTTGTGTGAAGTTGCAATTTTCCTGATTAAAATGAAATATAAGGGGAGGCATTTTGGACCTTCCCAGCACTTGCTTAGGCACTCATGTAGAGATGGCAAGGTAGCTATAGTAAGTCTTCTGTCTTGTCCCTTTCCTCCCCCCCCTTGTGCTTCAGGTGAGGGAGGGCTGGGTCCAGTGGAGATGCACAGGGGTGAACGTGCACTGCCTGAGAGCACTGGTGAACCCTCTGATAGCCAGCATTTCCCACTGAGGTGACGGGCAGGAGGGGCAGGCAAGAGCTGCACTCCCCCTCCCGTCCCCCCCCATCCCCCCGAATGTTGGTTAGGCTTGGCAGGCTGAGTTTACCACCATTGACTGGCATTTCCCCAGGAATGTATTGTTCCTTCTGCAGGACATAGTCCCTTAGGAGGTGTCTGACACCTGGAGGGGTGCTGTCTGCTTTGAAGGCACACAGGGGAAGCCAGGTTTATGATTCAATGTGATAGCAGAGGCCCAGATAGCACACAAGCTGAACTATGATGAGCTGACACTTGTAACAGTTCATGATCACCTTAAATATGTATGTGATGCTGAATGTATCATGGCCTGGCCAAGAGAGTTTCCCCACACCCTGGCTGCCTAAGAAGTGTTGTGCTATGTGCTTCTCTTGGCTTTCCGTAACTGTTCTTTTGCTTTGAATACATCAGGAGGGGGTGGAGGTGTGGGTTGCTTCACTTTCAGGAGTTGGGGGTGCTCTCCAAGGGCAGGATGGGGCTATGATAATGGGACTGGGGGGCAAGAGTAATCTATTCTCTGGGAAACCTGTTCCAGTGTTTTACTACCCTCCTAGTAAGAAAATTCTTCCTAATATCTAACCTAAACTCCCCTTGCTGCAACTTACAACTGTTGCTCCTTGTTCTGTCATCGGTCACCACTGAGAACAGTCTAGCTCCATCTTCTTTCGAACCCCAGTTCAAGTAGTTGAGGGCTCCTATTAACCCCCTCCCCCCCCCCCCCAGTCTTCTCTAGCCTAAATAAACCCAGTTTCCTCAGTCTTTCCTCATAAGTCATTTCCCCCAGCCCCCTCACCATTTTTGTTGTCCTCTGCTGGACTCTCTCCAATTTGTCCATGTCCTTTCTATGGTGGGGAGACCCAAAACCTGAACACAGTACTCCAGATGTGGCCATACCAGTGCTGAATAGGGGAATAATCCCTTCCCTTGACGTACTGGCAACGCTTCTACCAATGCAGCTCAGTATGCCATTAGCCTTCTCGGCAACAAAGGCACACTGCTGGCTCATATTCAGCTTATTGTCCACTGTAACCCCCAGGTCCTTTTCTGCAAAACTGCTGCCCAGCCAGTCAGCCCCCAGCCTGTACTGGTGCATGGTATCATTCCGTCCTAAGTGCAGGACTTTTCACTCATCCTTGTTGAACCTCATAAGATTTCTTTTGGCCCAAGCTTCCAGTTTATCTAGGTCACTCTGAATTCTAGCCCTACCCTCCAGTGTATCTGCCACTCCCCCCAGCTTGGTGTCATTTGCAAACTTGCTGAGGGTAAGCTGTGCCATATTCCAGGTCATTGATGAAGATGTTGAACAAAACTTGTCCCAGGACCAACCCCTGGGGCACTCCACTGCATACCAGCTGCCAACTAGACATGGAGCCATTAATTACTATTCTCTGAGCCTGATGCCCCAGGCAGTTTTCTATCCACTTTACAGTCCATTCATCAAACCCATATTACTTAGGTTGCCTGTGAGAATGCTGTGGGAGACGGTATCAAAAGCCTTGCTAAAATCAAGGTACATCACAACCTCCGGTCTCCCCACATCCATAGAGCCAGTCCCCTCATCATACAAGGCAATCAGGTTGGTCAGGGCTGACTTGCCCTTGGTGAATCCATGCTGACTGTTCCTTATCACCTTTTTATCCACCAAGTGCTCTGGAGTGGATTCCTTGAAGATCTGCCCCATGATTTTTCTACAGACTGAGGTGAGGCTAACTGGTCTGTAGTTCCCTGGATCCTCCTTCTTCCCTTTCTTAATTATGAGCACTATGTTTGCCCTTTTCCAATCATCTGGGACCTCTCCTGTTCACCATGAGTTTTCAAAGATGATGGCCAATGGCTCTGGAATCACATCAGTGAACTCCCTCAACACCCTTGGGTGCATCCCATCTGGCCCCATGGATGTGTACATCTCCACCTGTTCTAGGTTCTAAACTTGTTCTTTCAGCACTGGGGACTGCTCACCTCCTCCCCAAACTGTGCTGCCCAGAGCAGTAGTCTGGGAGCTGATATTGGCTGTGAAGACTAAGGCAAAAAAGTCATTGAACACTTCAGCCTTTTCTGCATCCTCTGTCACAAGGTTGCTTCCCCCATTCAGTAAAAGACCCACATTTTCCCTGATCCTCCTCTTGCTTCTGACATACTTGTAGAAACCCCTCTTGTTATCATTCACATCCCTTGCTAGCGGCAATTCCAATTGTGCTTTGGCCTTCCTGACTTCATCCCTGCATGCCCAAGCACTGCTATTATATTCTTCCCATTGTTTGTCCAAGTTGACATCAATCTTTTAAGCCTTGAGGACACCCCTGAAGCACTTTCACTGCCCTCCCCCTGAGTGTATGCCTTGGTTGATCTGGCAAAATAAAACTTTTTTTCAGGAGTCTGGAGTCAGACATCCAGATGGCTGGCCCAGTGAAGTTGATGCTGGATGATCGTTTCTTCACTACTCATGGTGTTTGCTTGCAGGAGTATGCTAATGTTGGTGAGTGTGTCTTCCCACTGGATTCAAAGAATCTTCTTCAGGCAGCGTTGATAGTACTTCGCCAACAAATTTAGATGTCTCCTGTACGTTGTCCATAATTCAGCTCTGTACAGCACAGAGACAGCACAGGAGGGGGGGGGCTATAGCCACCCCCAAATTTGCCTTAGCCCCCCTGTAACCACCCCTCAGCATCGCCCCTGCTCCCACTGAATCCAGCCCAGCCCCAGTGATGGCATCCAGGGTCAAAGCAGAGCTGAACCTGTGCGAGGGCACATTGGTGTGGGAACCACTATGAGAGGAGGGGCCTGAATGGGTGCTTGGTGTGAGCAGGAAGCTGGTCCTGCTCTTTCTCCCTTGGGCTCCCCCTCTGGACCAGGCTCTTTTGCGTGACTGGGGGACCCACGCAATGTGATCAGTAACCCTCTTGGCTGGGTACCGTGGGAGGGTAGGGGCAGCTCCTTCCCATGTTCTTCCTTGGTTCTGAACCAAGTGGGTAAGGTAACTAGTAGGGTGAAAGTGCTAGACTTTAGGAAAGCTGATTTCAATGAACTCAGGCGA
Source organism: Alligator mississippiensis (assembly GCF_030867095.1). NCBI lineage: Eukaryota > Metazoa > Chordata > Crocodylia > Alligatoridae > Alligator > Alligator mississippiensis. The sequence goes on from NC_081826.1 coordinate 105,374,114, forward strand.
TTAGTCAAGGATGCACTGCAGAGTAGGAGTTTTGAAGTGATGGGAGCCCAAGAAGGGTGGCTGTGCCTTAAGGAAACGATCCTTCAGGCACAAAGTGAGACGATCCCGATGCGAGGAAAAAGAGGGAAAGGGGCCAGGAGGCTTCCTTGGCTGACCAGAGAAATCCAGGGCAGCCTAAGGGCCAAAAGGGGAGCACATAAAAAGTGGAAACAGGGAGAGATCACCAAAGAGGAGTATACCTCCTCTGCTCGTGCTTGTAGGGAGGCAGTTAGATGGGCCAAAGCTACCATGGAGCTGAGGATGGCATCCCAAGTAAAGGACAACAAGAAATTGTTTTTTAGATATATAGGGAGTAAAAGGAAGCCCCAGGAAGGAATAGGACCCCTGCTAAATGGGCAGAAACAATTGGTGACAAACGGGGGACAAGGCTGAACTCCTCAACGAGTTCTTTGCCTCAGTGTTCCTAAGTGAGGGGCATGACAAGTCTCTCACTGGGGTTGTAGAGAGGCAGCAGCAAGGTGCCAGACTACCATGTGTAGACCCTGAGATGGTGCAGAGTCACTTGGAAGAACCGGATGCCTTTAAGTCGGCAGGCCCAGATGAGCTCCATCCGAGGGTGCTGAAGGCACTGGCCGACATCATTGCAGAGCCACTGGCAGGAATATTCGAATGCTCGTGGCGCACAGGCCAAGTCCCAGAGGACTGGAAAAGGGCCAATGTTGTCCCCATCTTCAAGAAGGGGAGGAAGGAAGACCCGGGCAACTATAGGCTAGTCAGTCTCACCTCCTTCCTTGGCAAAATCTTTTAAAAAATTATCAAGACTCACATTTGCGAGAGCCCAGCAGGACAAATTATGCTGAGGGGAAACCAGCATGGGTTCGTAGCAGGCAGATTGTGCCTGACCAATCTAGTCTCTTTTTATGACCAGGTTATGAAACACCTGGACACGGGAGGAGGGGTGGATGTCGTATACTTAGACTTCAGGAAGGCCTTCGATACAGTATCCACCCCATACTGGTGAACAAGTTAAGAGGCTGTGACTTGGATGACTACACAGTCCGGTGGGTGGCAAATTGGCTGGAGGGTCGCACCCAGAGAGTCGTGGTGGATGAGTCGGTTTCGACCTGGAAGGGTGTGGGCAGTGAGGTCCCGCAGGGCTCGGTCCTTGGACCAATACTCTTTAATGTCTTCATCAGCGACTTGGACGAGGGAATGAAATGTACTCTGTCCATGTTTGCATATGACACAAAGCTATGGGGAGATGTGGACACGCCAGAGGGCAGGGAACAGCTGCAAGCAGACCTGGACAGGTTGGACAAGTGGGCAGAAAACAACAGAATGCAGTTCAACAAGGAGAAATGCAAAGTGCTGCACCTAGGGAGGAAAAATGTCCGGCACACCTACAGCCTAGGGAATGACCTGCTGGGTGGCACGGAAGTGGAAAAGGATCTTGGAGTCCTAGTGGACTCCAAGATGAACATGAGTCGGCAGTGTGACGAAGCCATCAGAAAAGCTAATGGTACTTTATTGTGCATCAACAGATGCATGACGAATAGGTCCAAGGAGGTGATACTTCCCCTCTATCGGGCACTGGTCAGACCGCAGTTGGAGTACTGTGTACAATTCTGGGCGCCACACTTCAAGAAGGATGCGGATAACCTGGAGAGGGTCCAGAGAAGGGCAACTCGTATGGTCAAGGGCCTGCAGACCAAGCCCTATGAGGAGAGACTAGAGAAACTGGACTTTTTCAGCCTCCGCAAGAGAAAGTTGAGAGGCGACCTTGTGGCTGCCTATAAGTTCATCACAGGGGCACAGAAGGGAATTGGTGAGTACGTATTCACCAAGGCGCCCCCTGGGGTTACAAGAAACAATGGCCACAAGCTGGCAGAGACCAGATTTAGATTGGACATTAGGAAGAACTTCTTCACAGTTCGAGTGGCCAAGGTCTGGAACGGGCTCCCAAGGGAGGTGGTGCTCTCGCCTACCCTGGGGGTCTTCAAGAGGAGGTTACATAAGCATCTAGCTGGGGTCATCTAGACCTAGCACTCTTTCCTGCCTATGCAGGGGGTCGGACTCGATGATCTATTGAGGTCCCTCCCGACCCTAACATCTATGAATCTATGAACCCTACAGGGTGCTCCTGGCTCCAGCCAGCCTGTTTGCCTCCACAGAGTTTGGGCCTGTGGAATGTGATCACTTGCTGGTGACTCAGGGCTGTGGGGAGTGAGGCACAGGGGAGAGCACAGGGCCCAGCCAGGCGATTACATAAAGGTATGAACCCCTTCCTCCAAGCCCCTGAATCTTTCAATGGATGCATGTTCCGTGTACTTGGTCAAAAGTAGAATACCACGGCAGTTCACCTTTCCTACTCCTTCCTTGCTGATGGCTCCATTCTAGAGGTTAGAGTCCTTTCCAACTCTGGCATGAAATCTCTGAAAAGAATAAGTCTGTCTCCCACTGGAACATCAGAAAGGACTTTTTCAAGGTTGTCATAGAAATACTTTTTGACTTCATTGGCGATGTCAAGAGTCAGGGAATATGTGCTGATTGATGACTATGGCATATTGGCTCCCAGCAAGTTTAAAATGGAAAATCATGAGATTCTCATTAATTTCAATAGGGAACTCACTGAGTTGATCTACGAGATCATTCTTAATAGTAAAACTAACTCTGTGAAGTTGGTGTTCTCCTTCCTGTTTACCCTTTCAGAAGAAGGTATAGCCACTTCCACGTTCTCTGAGCTGTCCATCTTCCACTCTCTGGGTCTTGCTCAGTGCAGCTACACTGATGTTGTGTTGCCAGAGTTCTCAGGCCACAACTCAGCATGGCACTCTGGGAATTCACTATTAGGGTTGTCAATGAGGGTCCTGATGTTCAGGTTCCAAAAATAATGGTGTTTTCACTGGTATTTTTTATCATACTGGATATAGTTACCCAGTGAGGAAGAAACACAGAATACTGTATTAAGCTTTTTAGGGCACCTTTTCTAGCCCCTTCTCCATGTAGGATGAGCAGAGTGGATCCTGGAGTGGGCTTCTCAGTCACAATTAAAGCTGCCAAATTTCACAGTTTCAGCTAAGGGCTAAATGGTCTTCCTGTAACTGCCGCCTTCATGCCAATTCATGACTAGGAACTTCCAAACCTCACATTCCTGGTCCTGTCATCATTAGCTAGTTGCCAAACTCCTTTAGGAATGTGCTGGTATGGTAGACACCTGTGTATGATTTCTTTTATTATGGAGGAGCTGATGCATGTCAGCTTCCACATAGCTCTTGACAGAATGGTACTTTGATCCAGTGGCAAAGAGACCAAGAAAACTGGGGATCTCATTCTGTTGCAGCCTTTATCCACCTTTGCAGCTGTTGAGATTCTAGCATCTTCTTCCACCTGCTCCACCATTGAGGACTTGTAGACCCCTAGCTGGGGGCTGGACAGACATTATAGTGGTGACTGGTACTTGCTATGTCACAGCACTGTCAAAGGATATATGTGACTTCAGGAGGGAACCATTGCAACCTGCTATCCTCACCACATCCCGATGGTGCTGCCACTGCTTGTTCTGTGACTGCTTATTTGTCAGTGTTACCCTTGCTAATTTCACAGCTAACCTTCCCTGAAGGTCATTCCACTATCCACCACCTGTGGATATATTGGATAGCAGTACAGCTGTGCCAGACGGGGTTCCCATCACAACTGCATGGAGCATGGTGGAGATGTACCATCCCAGGCAGCAGGGCATCATTGCTTGTTGCCAGTGTCTTTCTCAGAACAGAGGTGAAGGCTGGGCATGGGTGCTGTGGGTGGTGCTTTGGCAGCAGCTGCTGTACTGGAAGTTGGGGGACTGGGGATCACTCTGTCCAGCTGAAAGGGAGACAGAAAGGAAGAATGGGAGGTAGAAGAATGGGAGTGAAACATGGGGACCATGTGTTCTGGTGCAGTCCATGGTGTTAAGGACCAGGGGTGCTGCCATGAGGTGGAGGTCAGGGACCCAAGTCTTGAGCCCTGATAACAATGGCATCAGAGTTTCTTCCCTGGTCCTGTGTGCTGTGGTCTTTGTGCTCAATCATGACCAAGAAGATGTCAAGGGAGATCAGGTCCAGCTGCAGGTGCACCTCTGCTCCTAGATCATTTGATATTCTGGGTACCAGCACCAATGGGCTGGAGTTGTTAGGGGTTGACAACAGTAGCAGACCTTGTGTCCCTTAGCCCTTGGCAATGCGTTCCTGGCCACCCTGTTGTCCCATCATCCTGGGGCCTTCCTGTGGCACCTCCTGCAATGGGTGCCCTGCTGGCAACTCTTCCTGCCCCCCTACTGGTGCCATGTGTGTACACAGTGGTGATGGCTCAGTCCACAGTGAGGAAGCTCCTTGTAGAAGGGCATGCTATACCTACTTTACTCAGACTTTTTATTGGTGTCATAAATGCACTTCTACTGGATCTTCATGCATTTTTTCTTGATGGCCCATGCCAGTGTTCATCCATGGTCTCAGCATCTGCAGGTGAGTGAGGGTCCAGCTGTGAGGCAGTAGATGGGTGGATGGACGGATGGATCAGTGGGTGCATGTAGGTTCCAGTGCATGGCTCTCCATCTCACTCGAGGTGGGTGTGGCCCCTGATCCAGAGTAACTGGGGCTCGACTGGCCAGGCCACCCCTACAACCCCAAAATTTCCAGGGGCTTCCAGCAGACAGCCTCATGATGCTGGCCATGCCCCATACCCTAGCCTGGAAATTTCCAAGACCTCTTCCTGCAACACTGAGGCAGCTGGCCACACCACCTGCTTTTGAAGTTTCCAGGGTCTTGCCCCAGCCTGGATTTTCAGTGCCTCCCCACCCTCCTCTGGCCCTAACACTCTAGGACCCTGTACCTGAGAGCCAAAAAACCCTTACAGAACTCCAGGTGCACATGACCCAGGTACCTGCTGGCAGTGACTGAGCTGCAGAGGTTACAGGATTGCTTCTGTGCTGACCCAGTCCTGATGTTCTGCCCACCACCACGTGCTTCCACCAGATGCAAGCTGCCTACTCTGGCCCCTGCTCAGGCTGGGGTGTCTGCTGGCATCTGAGTTATAGAGTGTCTGGGTCTGGCCTTTGAGATGTACCATGTGGGTGCCAGGGTCAGGGTCTGTGGACCTATGCCTGAGCATGAGGGCATGGGAGTGTGGGTAGCTGTGACGGCTAGGTGTGTGGGTGCCAGGGTTGGAGTCTGTGGGGCTGTGCCCAAGTGCAGGGGTTCTTTTGGGCTGTTTGGTTCTCCCTGTACATTGTGGGGTGCTTCATAATGGGGTGTTTGGGATATGGGGGCATGGCCTGGGGACTCAGGTGCCCACGTCCCAGGGCTCATGAGGGGGACACAGATGCCTCACTTCCCTCTGATGCTTGCCTGCAGCTTATAGATGGCTAGAGGCTGGAGGAAGGGCCGGGGAACAGTCTGTGTTTGTTTGGTGCTTGGACAGCGGAGGGACAGGGCCTGTTGGACACTCTGCCAGAGCAGTTGAGCACAGGCTATGTGCTAGCATGCCTCCTTCCAGTGGAGGGGCAGTTTTTTTGCCACAAAGCTGACTTGGATGCCGGAGGAGCTAACTTGAATTTAAGGTGCTGAATGGCTTCTTTGGCTCTTTCAACAATGCTTCTTCTGAATAAATTCCTCTATTTAGCATACTAGTGTTACATAATGCCTATATTTTCTGTAGCAACTCAACATTTAAGAAAGGACATTTTATTTCTATTCTTATTCAGCAGACTTGATTCAAGTACACATTGGAGTTATATTGGTGTAAAAGCAGTATGTGAAGGAAAAATCATGCTCCATTATGTTTCATTATTTGGATAACACACTCTTTATAGGACGCTAAGTATCAGGCTTTCAGTTTAATCAGACACTAAGTCCAAAACCTAGAAATAATAATGATTTTTTTGTTTTATTTTTTATATAAATGTCTTATTTCTTCAAACTGTTCTTTAAAAGCAAAATCCATAAAACTATATTACAAAGTATATCCGTTTCACAGCTGGCTTTGGAAAAAAAATATCCCTGAGAGGTATGCAGTATACTAAAATGAAATAAAATTTGTATTTAGTGTTTAATATGTATTGAAGGTAGAGATGCCAATGTTGTGATAACAAAAAAGTATTTAAAATAAATATTAGTTATTAAAAATAAAAGTGCTAGGCACCAGGAGGGGATTATTTTAAAAATCTCATCTACTGCCCTGAATGGAATTACCTTTAATATATTAAACACTGGGAAAGTTCAAATGAGAAATTCTATAATTTCTGCTTTGTTGAGCACTTTCTTTCTCTAAATATCTCTTTTTGGGGTGCAGAAGTGGAGCAATCTGCAAAGAAGTTATGCAGCCAAATGAGATGTCAAAGAAAAAGCAGCCAGTTATAAATTCTAATTTTGCATTTAATATGGTGTTTTCTATACAACGATTACTGTACAGGTTGAGTTCCCAGTTCCCAGAGTTTGAGTTTGTACTAAATTTCTGGGTTTTTTTCCTTTCTTCTTCTTTTGTTGCATTCTCTGTCTTCCATTCTTACATTTCTTCTATTTTTTTAACTTTATTTTGCATATTTTCTTGAGATCAGTTTCAGAAGGGAGGAGGGAGGCATCTACAAACATGAAATATAACTGTATAGGATATGAATTAATGAAGTAAATCTTCTTGTAGGGTTGCTTGAAGAATCAAGTTTGTATTTCCTGGGTTTAGAATTCCCAATATGGGCAAAAAAAATCAAAATATTTTTTGAACTTTTCATTTAACAAAATGGTTTTAAAACATGTGATTCAGTAATGGGTCACATGTTTTAAAACCATTAAAACATGCACATGTTTGGCACTTATATTTGCTATATTTCATTTTAGAACATTTCCCTTTGCCTTATCTGCTGTAGAGCTACCTCTGCTGTTGTATGAGTATTTTTTTTTTTTCATTGTCTTTTTCCTATTGCCTGGCTGGGTTCTGTTTTCCCCTAATGCACTTTGGTTGATGCATTCTGATGGTATAGGTGAAGAAAAAGATTCTGAAACGATACTTGTTAGTTTTGGTCAGTTTATGGTTTTTAAAAGAAATGTTTCATTTTGGCATTCTCCAAGATAGGTAAACTATTTTCTCATAGGAAAGTCGGATGAAATCTACTGTGTGATGGCGGGGGTGGCGGAGAATACTTTAAATTATTTCAGACAGCTGGAGTTTCTAGCACAGTTGCAGTAATTTGAAAGTCTATAAATGCTTGCTTCCATTATGTTTCTATTTCAGTCTGGAACTACTAACCATGGTTCTGCAACCCTTACTCATATGAATGGTTCCAATGAATATTAGCTATTCTCAGTAACTATATGTATTGTTAGAAAGAATCATTTCCTAAACAGCTAATGTCTTTTCTAACCTAATATGACAGATACTCCCTAAAAGCTGTTTGTAGTATTTATCAGAACACAGTCAGTAAATGTAAGCCATCATAGTACATCACAAGCAAAGAAACCATTCAGCACTGCCATGCAATCAGGATAGTAAGAAGGGAAAAAGATACATGTGTGTGTTTTACTAAAACAAAGCAACTATATTGGTTTAGGTTGTATACTGTGGATTTGCCATAATGGCAAACAGCTGAAACCAAACACTTCCATATGATATATAACTACTTATTGCCATAGGATGTTGAGGAGGACAAAAACATAATATTTGGGGGTGGGGAGATTGGGACTTTAAATGGGTAAGAATATTCAGAGTTATTAATATTTTAAAACAATTAAACCATTAACTGTTGCATTTCAAAGCTTAAGACAATCTCTGATTATTAGAGATTGGACACATCTGTCTACTACAGTGTTATACCATTCTCTTCTGAAGCATCTTCTATTGGTCATTGTTGGAGAAAGAAAAACAGATTATATTAAACATGTTTCTGTTTCTATGGGGCACTTCCTTTGTTCCAGCATAAACAACAAATGAGCAAGTTTCAAAGAGAGAATCGGTGAACATTATGTTTATCAAGCCTGTTGTTTATTAGAGGCATGAATGACATCTAAGACAATGTCATCTTCATCTCTAGTTAAGGCAATGTCATCTTCAAAATGTAGAACTAAAGCTGGATTGAACCCTCTTCACAGTTCAGGAGTTTGAAAAATGGTTGCTATTGTGTCCCTTAAAATTTATGCAAATGTTCAAATAAATGGTCTAAATTGAGCAGTTCAGTTTGAGCAGCTAAAAGCCCTATCAGTAGAGCACTCTGCATCATGCATTCCAGTGAGAAATCGTATAATTTCTGCTTAGTTTCTTTCTTTAAATATCTCTTTTTGGGGTGCAGAAGTCGAACAGTCTGCAACAAACGTATGCAGCCAAATGAGGTGTCAAAAAAGCAACCAGTTATAAATTCTAACTTTGCATTTAATACAGTATTTGGAGGAGGAGGTACGCAGGCAGTCTGCTCTGATGACAGCCTACAGATGGGGAACCCCTCATCATGCATCCCACGCTGTGTCTTGTGGGCTTTCCAGGCTGCCAGCATTTGCTGAATATACACAACTGGCTGCAACAGAGGACCACACCCCCCGGGGAACTCCCCATCACAGTAATCTCTCCCTTTTACTCTGCCCAGAGGCTTTGAGTTTCTCCCTATGGCATCCACAGCTGCCACTGTCAGGGACAGGATACTAGACTAAACAGACTACTGGTTTGACCAAGTATGGAACTTATGTTTTTATGGTTGGGGAGGTGGTGTTCCAGCATTTGGGGAGAGATTGGTCAGCTCTTCTTAGGAACAGATAACCTTGAGGGATACTCAAGGTGGTATCACTAAGTCAGATTTATTTTAGCACTTGTTGGCTGATGAGGTGTGAGATGTCCAAGTTTACAGACTAGATGCCTCATGTCTGTGTTGGAGGGAAGGGGGGAATTGGTGGTGTGATCTGGTTGGTGTTGAGTGATTAGTTGAACAATTATTTCTCTGGGCAATGTACTTTGTCCAAACGGGGTGGAAGCAAACCTCCTTCTTTCTGCATCCCCTTTCTTCCTTTGGGGGTTTGCACCATGGTGGGCTGATCAAGGGTTCTGACCATGAGGATACTTGGTAACAGCCACTTGCCACCATGGGAAGGAAGGGAATAGGGAGTCTAGAAATGCCTTCAATTGACAATCTTGGGTGGTTGGCTGTATCCTGTAGAACCTCAATGTCCAGTGATTGTACAGACCTCCCATCCATGTGTATGGGCCATGCTTGGTCACCACTGGGAGATGTGGGGTTCCTTCTGCACCTGGTCCCCATCCTATCTATGTGGCATTTCTGTGTGGAACTATGCCCTAGCTTAGCAAGAAACTTGTTAATTTCAGTTTTTATTGTGCGCAGCCATAATTTCTATCATTTTGATTGAGATCCATTTGGACATTAATAAGGTAAGCTAAATTAATCTTGGTATTCATTAGTGGGACACTGGAATGCATAATATAATCAATTAGCCCGTGTTCCTGGATGCAATATAAGAACACTTTTGAAGTCAAGATAATTGAAGTCAATTTAAACCTAAAAAAATTAAGCTCCCACTCGTCTTAACAGGTTAGGAAGCTTCTGGCCTTCCTGATAGGGCTCCCTGCAACTTCTCCTGTCAGCCAAAATACCCAGCCTGCTCACTGAGGAACCAAAGCACCATAGCCCTAGGGAACTTGAGAAAAACACTCCCACGGCAAAGCTTAAGTATGTTTTCTTATCTGGCCATTTACAACATTATTCACTGGATTCTCTTGGAGTTTGTCCTGTGCATAACTTTCTGCTTGCTAAAGCTGTATCTGTTTACTAGGCATGTCCTTCCTGCTCCTTTTATGACCAAGATAATATTTATAGCAGTTTTAGGCATATTCTAAGGCTACCATCTCTTATTTAATTCCCACTGTAAGAAATGTCCTTCCCTGAATAGCTTGAGTAGCCATATGGTGTTCGTGCTACAGGTCTCCCCTTTTAAGTATGCGAGTCATTGTCTGGAATGGCCTGGCTCAAGTGCTTTGGACCAGGTCTGTAAATGTCTATTTTACTGGCCATTAATCATACTCACGTTAGATGCTAATTCTCAGAGATTAGTTCTCTGAGATATGAATAGGTGCAGAAGACTTCAGTTAATTATTGCACTACTAAACACTCTTGGCCAAAATATGAAACACAAAAATTAAATTTATATCAAATGCCACAATTCATACAGACATAATAATGATAAGACTAAATACAGTTTAAAGTTACCTATATGCAAAGACCATGCCATATCAGTAAAACACATTCAAGAAAACATACATGACATTCCATGAACACCTCAAAATATTGTGGGTTCATGACAAGAGGCACCAATAAAGGACATAAAGAATTCTCTGCAGCTGAATTTCCTTGCATGTATTTTGTTGTTGTTGTAAAATCTCCCCCCCCCCTCAACAACCAAAGAAGACATGCACCTTGTTTTATAGAAGGTGGAATGTAGAAAAACGGTTTTCTTTTCCAGCAACAGGACTAACTGTGTGATGTAAAAGAAATCATCCTGGAAAGATGCAGTTTTCAGGAAGTGTGGCATCCCAGAAAACAATGTGGGCAAGGCATCAGGAATTTTCTGTTGTGGCAGGATAGCAACAAAGCTAGGCCCCTGACTCTTGCAACAGCAGTAGCAAGACTATTGCTTCTTTAGTATAAATAGTTCCTATAAATAATAAATTGATGTTTCCATAACACAAGCCTCACGGAGAAACAACAGACTGATGCAGCAGCTCAGTTGCCGATTCAGGCATAAGTGTTTTCCTAAGCAGCTGTAACAAGGTTTTGGTAGCAGCTTTTGACTCTTCAGCCAATAGCTAATGCAGACTCCTTAGTAGCAGTGAGAAGATTAACACTGGATTCTGTCCCCTCTGCTTGCTGGGCCAGAAAGAAGTGGGAGCCATGTTGATAACCATTAGAGCACAGTGTCTTCATGTTTCTATTCTTCCACACTTATATGCCCGCAAAGAAAAATGAGCTTCTATCAAGAAATGCGACTCAATTTTGGAGGGCTAGGTTTTTTGGGGGAAAATGTGCATATTATTTTATGTAGCAGTAAAGCTATATAATAGTTGCTTATATGTTTGAAAACAGGGTACCTTGCAGAAGATTAAATTATCAATTTTTTTAATCTGGACCCACTTTTTTCAGGGGGGGAGGCATTGTTTGTTTTTTGGTTTGGTTCTTTTTTTTTAGGAGGCCTATTTTTTCAAAACTGACTTATGATTTTGGGTGGTTCAATTTGAGTGACCAAGCTAAAAGTGCCTTTGGGGAGTCTGATTTTTTTGAGTGCTTTTTTTTTTAGTACCTAACAACCAGTGCAAAATGGGAGTGGATGCCATTACCCACTCTGAACATTTAGGCCAGAAACTTTCATTCATTTTTCCAATAATTATATTGACCCAAAATAAAATGTCAAGAAAAGATCTGAACAGCTGAATATTCCCTTTAGGATCTATAGACATTTTTTTTTTCTTAAAGTCATACTGTGCTGTAAATTTTCCTTTATTAGGATAAGTTCCTTCTAGCAGATAGAATGATGGTTAAGGCTTGACTGAATCCAGGAAGAGAGATATTAGTCTACCACAAACACTAAAAGGTAAAAAAATTGCCAATAATATTAAATAGCAAATGAACAAGCACAAAGAATATATTTGTTTTTATTCTAGTGATAGGAGGGGGGTGGACTAAGATTTCAATATTCACTGGTAAGTTAAAGGTGGTTTAATTAGATATATTTGTAAGGTATGAGTATATAAGAAAGAAGTGAAACTACTTTCAACAAGTTTATTTTTCAAGCCACAAATATTAAGATGTATTGTTGCTCATGGTTTTATGAAGTACCATTAAACTTAGAGAAGTTTGGGACATAATTGGGACATTATGAAGAACGAGTTGTAATATGATGTAGAGGAAAAGTGGGAAAAGGTATAAATGGAGTAATGAGATGCCAATAGGATTTTTACCAGGGTTTTACCATGCGGGTGTGTGAGAGAGAGACTAAAGCAGTATCCATTCTATTTTCCAATAATAATACTATTTCAAATAATCATGTGTCATGTTTTTTTACAGATCACCCTCAAGGCATAAGAAATAAAAAAATTGTTGCCAAATCTTTCAGTGAATGACTCCTATATTCTAACCTTCCTGTTCTTTCCCTGCTGTATTATTTTATTGTATAAGAAATGGAAACCAACTGTAGCTAACCCACCATTACCTTTTCATTCTGGTTGTAATACTTGGTAGTTTATTTTTACTAACAACAAATATAATAGGGCTCAACGCTCAAGGTAACTTTTATCCTACATAGTAGCAGGTAAACAGCTTCTATTATAGATTATTAGATGGCCATCAGGCTACGCTTTGTTTACTGTAGGGAAAATGTTTTTTATTGTTTTCCAAGCATAGTAGTAAAGATTATAGTAAATAAGGAGTCTTGTGGATCCACATAATTTCTTTCCATCTCTGTGGGAAAAATTCAGACCTGTGTATGCTTCAACTCCTTATCTTTATATCTAATTCCTAGATGGCTCTTCATCCTGGAGCAATGCTTGAATAAACAGCAAACTCACATAAAAAACAATTTACTTTGAGCCTAATCTTTTTCCTAAGCATGGCCCATGTATCTGGTCTACATTCTATTGAGATTTGCTAGAGATGATAAAGAACCCTAAAGCAAGAATAGAACAGCCATAGCAAACATAGCACACTTAGACCTGCAGTGATGATGATGAAGCGAATGTCACCACACTCATATGTTAAAAGCATGAGGGCTAGAAAGCCAGAAACAGGTAGAATGGTCAATGTCAATAAGACCTTGTGTGCTCAGAGGGCCATAACGGCATTCGTAGATGATGTGGTCGGCTGTCTGAGCTTGAGCACCACAGCTTAAGGTATTAGCAACATGATGGATAAGAGCTCCTCTGCTATTAACTTTACCCTTGATCCCTTCCAGATGCTGGCAGCAGGTAAGAATCTGGTTCAGCTTGATTCCTATATAAGTAACAGTGTAACAATGTTCAAGTGTCCAGTTGCCAATCTTGACTTTTTCTTTCTTTCTTTGGTTGGTTGTTATTTAGGTGGAAAGCGGTTGCCACTGTTTTAGTGAGGCTGACCTGGACATGCCATTTATGAAAGTAGTTGGCAAGGGTGTTCATGTCCAATGTCAAAGTGGATTCAGTGGCTTCCAGTTGCTTGCTTGACTTGGTGAAATCTATGTCATTGGTATAGCCCAGGGTTGTCCAACATATGGCCCATGGGCCGCCATGCAGCCCTCCAAGCTGTTTTCTGAGGCCCGAGGTGCTGGAACGGGAAATGAAAGTAAACACTGTATTTTCGTTTTGGGGGGCTGATGTGATACCGCTTCCTGCGAGATCTTTGAATATGGCTCGCTGGCCCACTGGGTGATAAAAAGTTCATGATCCAGCCCCACATTCAGAAAGTTTCAACACCCCTGGTATAGCCATACTTCTTGGATTGGATATCAGGGCAGGTTCACAATGTACACCATTAAAAGCAATGGAGAAAGTACTAAGCCTTGTGGGCAGGGGTACTGGTGGTGGGGAGGACCATGGGGGGACCCCTGCCAGACCCCATCCCCTGCCCACTCTCTCAACCCTGTCAATGGCTGCTCCACCCAGCCCCAGCGTCCCAGCACTTAAAGCAAAAGAAAAAAAATAAATAAAAAAGTGCCTCCCACTCACTGGCTACTGCTGCGGCCACCGGGGCCTTTTGGGGCTTGTGGCAGAGCCTCCCCATGCAGTTTGGGGCAGTAGGGAGCAGCGGGGATTGCCCCGCACCTGGCAGGACCTGGTGAGGGGCCTTTTTTTTTTTTTTTTTAAGTGCCGGGACACTGGGGCTGGGCAGGGCAGTGTTGATGGGGCTAAAAGAGCGGATGGGGAATGGGGCCTGTTCGATTCACAGATTTGGCCAATTCAGAAGTGGCCGAATCTCCAAATCACTTTCAGATGAATCGATTTGGGACAGTGATTTAAATCACCAAATCTAATCACTGTCCCCTGAATCGGCCAAATCCAAAGCAAATACTAGCTGCTTTGCACAGGTCTATCAGTTTGTGTTTTAGTTTAAACAAACAACCTCTTTTTACTAGGTAACTTCTCTTTTCTGGTCCCTTGGATAGCTTCCTAAAAATAGATTACTGAAATGAACTCAGAGTCTATCATGATAGTAAGCAAAAGTTTGCTAGGTTTTTTTAAATTAATTTTCCTCAGATGGTCTCTTAATTGTCTCGGACGGCCAGAGCCGACTCGAGGTGATCTAATAATTACTCGTTCATTGGGCGGGCTGGTGAATAGAGAGGCTGACAAACCTTAATGGTTGTAAAACTTTACTTACGCCACTTGTGGTTGCGACGAAAACGGTCCGGTCATCTGAACAACTATGTCCGTTGTTCCAGCTGATAAGGCTCAGGCTAGCTCATCCGTCTACAAATCAAGCCAGCGGGAATAGGGTACGTCTGGGATTGCGCTTGGTGACGGGGAGAAGAATCGATAGGTGATCAGTCTATTGATCAGCTCAGCCGCAAGTCAGATCTCTTTTAGAAGCACTCTGCAGCGTGCTCAAAGTTCTCTGACTTGGGCGGAAGTCGCGTGGAATTTTAAACAGCTAGCGAGCCAATTACTAGCCGCTACGTAGGAATAATTTAGAGCTGGCCAATAGCGAGACACAAATTTACATTCGAATGGCGGGAACTTTCTTGCACCGGGGGTTTTCTGCTGCAACAGAAAACCTTTACTTTGCAAGAGGCTCTCATGTGGCAGGAAAATTCCACCGTGCCGAGGCACCAAAATCACTGGGTTGTGACATGCCCCCTTGCCGATGGCACAACTGGAATTTTAGACACATGAGCACATCACACGGCATCTTTGTTTCGGGACTCACTGACCTGGCAAAGCTTTAACAACCAATAAAATATATATATATATAAACAAACAACTTTATAGACCGGTCTTTTCAACAAATTACAAAATACAATAACTTTGAACATATAACAACAACTGTTGATCATCGTCTGATTGGAGAACATCTGCTTGGGACTCCCCTCGTCTAGTAGTCAGTCCGTCCTCTCCTATTAACAGACAATATCAATAAAATACTTAATAAAATGAGAAAATAGTGTTATAGCAAGTCCTGAGCAGATGGACATTCGCCATCTCAGTGTCTCCTTCACAACCACCACTCTATTGATTCGAACGAACTGCAGTCTGATGCTCGACGAATCTCACTATCGGGCAGTTGTGGATTACTACTTTTCTGGGGTTAGACCTGTGAAGAAAGAAAACAACAACACAAAACAAAAGAGACTTATAGTTGAATTCACTGTAAGGATACTGGGTGAACGTCGGAATGGCGTGTCATCCAGTTGTGATGAACGATAATAGGAGGACGATCGGGCTTCTCTTCCAATTGGACAGAATAGGTATTAGGATATTGTCCCGACTGTTGAACGGTCCCTTTGTGGACTTGTGGATGAGACTGATGGGGGTGCGGTATTGAGATCCACACCAACTCATTTGGCTGGAACTTGGGTTCCCAAGGTGGAGGTTTCTGGACATTAGCTTCGTCCCATAACGGTTTAGCAGTGTTTAGTGAAATGAGAGCATCATGATTGAATTTAGTCCAGTTTTTAAACGTCCCTCCTCCTCTGAGGCTAAGTTGTTCTTTGTACAGACCTATGTGTCTTTCCACAACGCTGTTGGACTGCGGGTGGTACAGCAGATGGAGATGCCAGGCTACATTGTGAAGACGAGCAAATTTGTCTAGAGCATTAGAGTTAAACGGGGGTCCCCCATCAGACTGAATCTCATGAGGGGGTTGCCAGGTAGCAAATACAGCAATTAAAGCAGAAATGACAGCAGTGGCATTGCTTTTCCATAGGGGGATAACCTGTAACTGTCTTGTTCCCAAGTCAACAACAACTAATCCTTTGTTTGGCAGCTTAGACCTTGGGAGGGGTCCTAGCAGATCTACCTGCCAAACTTTTCCTGCCTGAAACTATGAAGAATCGAAAGCTCCGAGTTGGTGCTTGGTTCTATGGCACTTTTCTTTAGCACATCTCTCACAGGCCTGAGCTACCTTTTCCCAATCATGCTGAGCTCCGTATGAGGCCGGCTCCATAAGGGTTCGACACCATCATTGATGGCAAGCTTGTGGTCCCGGGTGACCCCAATTCTCATGAGGCCATGCGAGGAATGGATTTACTTCAGGACCGGAGGTAAATGTGATAGGCAAGACTATGTCGGTCCGGAGTGGATCTTCTAAGAGCTTATCAATGACCTCATGTACTGGATCAGTATCCAGACGGTGGGACTTAGTGTGCCTAACCAACGGGAGGCGTACAAATTTAGTTAACGTTTCCCAGATATCTTGCCAATCATTCAAATTTTCGGAGGGAAAAGCTGTACCCGTAAGAATTTTATAAATGTATTGTGAATCAATTGCAATAATTGGAACGGGGAGTGTATCGTTATGATGTGTCAAACAATGTTCTAGTACCTTGAGGAATCCTAATAATTCACATTTTTGGGCCGAATTATCAACTGGGTTGGCTTGAAATACTTCCCTATTGTTACAAGCTTTGCAATAATACCCATAGCCTCTGCCATGTCGGGAGGTTCCATTTGAGGCCATCCATGCCGGGGCAGAAGTTCCATACAATGTAGGGACCTTCTCCTCATCTTCTGGGCTTGGATCAGGTACCGTGTCTTCCAACCTCCAGCAATGCCAGTTGTAATGGTGGGTAAGCACCAGTGTATTCCAGGTCTTAGACTCCCCCTGAAAATGTGGGTCGACTCTTTCCGCATCCAGCAAGGGTAACAATGTGGCACCGGGAGCGCGTAATGTCCCATGCCTCCTTGCTAAAGGCTCCACCAGTTGTTCAGCTAGGAGGATTTTTCCTACAGCTCCATATCGATGTTGTGCCGCTTGAAGCGTCTTATGGGCTGTATGTACTAGCTCGTCGTGAGGGTTATGTGCGACAGCCCACACGTGGTTTGTGGTGAACCCAAGGGTTACGGTTAGTGATTCACCCAGATTGATGGCATGGAGCTGTGTATCTTTAACCGTGGTTAGCAAGCGAAGCAGGTTCCGCTGATCTCCTTTCGTCCAGGGCGTGGACTTTCGAGATTTATTACGGATCTGTCGCTGCAATTTGGTGAGGAGTGCCAAATCCCTAGGTCCAACATAATGCCGATACCAATTCATATGACCCAAAAGCTGTTGGAAGTGCCTCTTAGTTGTAGGGAAGAATGTTTTTAATGGATCGATGTTAGGACCCTCATGTGAAATTCCGTGGCGGATGGAACCAATGTATCGAGTACCAAGGAACGTAATGTCATCTACAGGATGTAAACATGACTTTTCCTCGTTAATTGTCCATCCCTCACTCTGAAGGTGAGCGACTAGTCAATTGACTATACTAGTAAGTACGGAACTATCGCGACCCATGATGGCAATATCATCAACATAACTCCAAATTTTTAATTCCTTCTCTGGGGGAAGAGAGTATGAAGCTTGAAAATTCTTTAGGGTGTTATTCATGGCACCAGTGGCTAGTGATGGAGCGTTACGATATCCTTGTGGACAGACTGTCCACCTGTACATGATGCCATCAATACACACATTTAGTATTCCTTCCAGGTCAGTTATCGGGATGGAAAAGAACATATTTTTTAGATCCAATGTGACTCCGACCCACTTACTTTGTTGGAACTTTGCCATCTCAAACATACATTGTGGCAGAGTAGAAGGATTAGGTTGTTGAAGTACCTGACACCTTTTGTTGACTTCTCTATAGTCCACAACCAACCGGGCTTCATTAGGCTTTCCAGGTTTCGCTACTCCCCATCTTGATGACAGGTAGGTGCTGGCTGTTACGGTCTTAATACAGCCTCGTCACTCGAGTCGCTGCAGGAGGTCAGTAAGGGACTGTTTTAGAGGACCATTAGTTGGGATAGGTCGATATCTCCAGGTGGAGGTGTTACGAAGCATTGGTTGATGCCAATCCTGTTCTGGGATAATAACGGGTAATGCTTGTAGCACTTGTTCTTTAAGGTCAAGGGCTCTTATTCCCGGGATCCCTAAAATGTTGATGCCCCCTAGAACAGCCTCTAGGGGGTATCGGTGGCCTTGGACCCAAAATTTGACTTCCGTTGTGACGGCGATAGCGTTAAGCCCTTGCACCTTGATCGTTTTGGTGGTCTTTTGATGAGGTATCATTGAGGTAATCACATTGGTTTGAGCTCCAGTATCAAGAAGGAAGAATGCTTGTTGTTGGTCATCCGGATCGGTAGGGTTATAAACAGTGAGTTCGGCGTATGGTCGAGAATCAGTGGGGTCAGGTTTGAACTGGAGAAGGCTGCCGGCGGAGCCGACGGCCATTACTCATTTTTTGATGGGTCCTCGAATTTAAATCCTAATGCTTCAGCCAGATGAGACTGGCCCCTTTCTCCCAAAATTCGTAACTGAGTTTTTGTGAGTCCGGAATAGGCGAGGAGAAAACCAAACATGTTCCTTTCCTTTGTCGTTCTTTCCTTCGGGGTTCTTGGAGGTGACCACCATGGCTCTCGCCAGGGGGTATACTCTTGACGTCTAGGTCTCAGTGTTTCGGCTGGGTATGCTGAAGGTCGGTCCCTTATATTATCAGAAGCTTCTTCACCTTGCTTCATAAGTGCTTGTAGTTGTGGGAGATGGCCTAAGAGATTTCCCACTGGTTGACCTGCCATTGGGTTCAAAAAGAGTCGGAGTGTAACGGCATTTGCTCCTCCGTATACCTCCACGCAGGCATCTATAGCTTCCAGGGGCGTTGGAATTGCCCCAGGGTCTGATAGGTGGTGATAAGCCCATCTCTCTTTGTGTTGCATGGCTGTTAGTCCCATTGGATTTGTTCTTGGGCTCCATGAGAGATATGACACCCCAACTATAGCCAGGAGGAGTTGCTCTGCAGTAGCCTTCTGTGGACGACCTTTGTGCCATGTGTGAAATTTGTGGGTTACCTGTCCCACTACGAGCGCCGGGAGCGGGATGGGACAGTGGGCACTGTCTGTGACCACATTCAAGTCGGTAGCACGCCCTCCGCTCCATGCCGCTTGTCGGGTCAAGGCACTCGCTTCTTCTTTGTCTAAGGTGTCAGATCCAAATTCCACTATTAATCGTCCTAACCACATGGCCAAGGTTTCTTTTGGTTTTATCTTAGATTCTTTACAAAGTTCCTGAATTTCTGGTCGGGTGCGTGTGCGAGAGATAACAGTGGTACGCGTAGTACCTTCTTCATCCGCAACATGCTTCATCACAGCTATCGGGTGAGCTGCGGTAGAGAAAGAGTTAAATTCTTCATCTGGGAGTGTTGGGTACATCCCTCCTCCCATTGCCCCCTCCCCGTGGCAAGGAGGCGGGGCCGTTGGGAACGACATCACCTCAGGGGGCTGAGTCGCTAGGCAGATCCCCGCCGGATCTTCTGAAACTCCGCCCCTCTTTTCCGGGTTCCCTGGATGGCTTGCGCTTCTTTCGGTGCCATTTTCTGCTAGCGGCATCATGCGGCCGGTGCTTCTGATAAGCGCCGCTCCGGAGCTCTTTGCTGTCCGCTCCAGTGACTCCTTACCCGCCGTATGCATCTGTGCCTCTAAATTTGTGTATTCCCTTAATAGACCTGCTACTGTACGGAACAGCACATTCATCATTTTTCCCTTCTTCCATTTAGTTAGACCCCATCTCAGCACATGACGACCCTTAGTTTCCAAATCCTCCCGGAGCTGAACGAGGAGCTCGTGGCCCCGCAACTCAGGCACCAAATCTGGACAGTTGAACCAGTCCGTGAGGGTGGGTTCCCCTCCTTCCCTTAAGTATCGAATGCATTGAGCGAACTCTTGAGCGGGGGTCAGCTTCTCTGCCTTCCGTGCTTTCAGCCCGGCTAAGGATATGGTTGAGGCTTCTTCCGGGGGTTGATAATAGACCCGATCGCTCCCCATTATACATCCAAACTCCCCAAGGGATAGCTTAGTTCTCCATTCCTTCACTACGGGTTCTTCTCTCTTTATGGAGAAGTAACCATCAATATTTCTTTCATCCCCTTCTACCGCCTGGTGGTAAGCAATATGCGCCCATAGATCGTTGGCATTCTCTATGTGGCGTGTCCCGGTGCGCCAGGGGCAGCACCCGATTAGGTTCTTCTCTATCACTGTGCCCTTAGATCTCATCCTCGTCGCCATGTCTCGGACGGCCAGAGCCGACTCGAGGTGATCTAATAATTACTCGTTCGTTGGGCGGGCTGGTGAATAGAGAGGCCGACAAAGCTTAATGGTTGTAAAACTTTACTTACGCCGCTTGTGGTTGCAACGAAAATGGTCCAGTCATCTGAACAACTATGTCCGTTGTTCCAGCTGATAAGGCTCAGGCTAGCTCATCCATCTACAAATCAAGCCGGTGGGAATAGAGTACGTCTGGGATTGTGCTCGGTGACGGGGAGAAGAATCGATAGGTGATCAGTCTATCGATCAGCTCAGCCGCAAGTCAGATCTCTTTTAGAAGCACTCTGCAGCGTGCTCAAAGTTCTCTGACTTGGGCGGAAGTCGCGCGGAATTTTAAACGGCTAGCAAGCCAATTACTAGCCGCTACGTAGGAATAATTTAGAGCTGGCCAATAGCAAGACACAAATTTACATTCGAATGGCAGGAACTTTCTTGCACCGGGGGTTTTCTGCTGCAACAGAAGACCTTTACTTTGCAAGAGGCTCTCATGTGGCGGGAAAATTCCACCGTGCTGAAGCACCAAAATCACTGGGTTGTGACATTAATCTCTTTTGTGTTTGTTTTCTCTGTGAAACTATAAATCAATTAAATATTACTGACAGAAAAACAGATTTCAAGTCTCTCACATGTTGATTTGCAAAAATAGAATTTTGGATGTACAAGTTCAACTATGGGTATTAGAAAGGTTATACACTCCATTAATTCAGAAAACAGATAATACTATGTAACTTATTTGATCCACCACGATTTAGCAAGTCAGTCTGAATTTGGAATAATATTGTTCGATACTTTCAGTAAACTGCTTGTGACCATAGAGTAGAAGAAGAAAAGATGTATTAGATCTGTTCAACAGAAATCAAGACCAACATAGATATTACAGTGCTCAAATTGGTTGTTAGTGTCACAACCCAAAGTTGTGGTTTTTGTTTGTGTGTGCTTCGGCACTGCTAAACTATTGTTCCTGCCTAAATTGTAGCTTTCTTTGAACGGTAGAGGTCTCTGCTGTGGGAGAGAACTCTGGTGCAATGGGGGATTTCCCGCCAATTTGCAGCTTCTTTGCATGGTGCATTTCTTTTGCATCTCAGAGATGTACAGTGCAAAGGAGTTCCCACCATTTGTATTGAGATTCGCGCCACATTATCGGCCGGTTCTGAATGTAGGCACACGTGGCGGCTAGCTATTGGCTTGCTAGCTGTACAAAAGGCTCGAGTGGTTTCCGCCCAAGTTGGAGGACTCCACAAACACCAGGAGGAGGAGACTTCACCCAGTGTGAAGATCTCTAAGTGCTGCGGATCCTCACCAACCCAACGCGTCTCAAGCAGGCAGTAGAGGCTTAATGATCGAACCCACGGAGCTTTAACTATTCCGGAGGGAAAAAGAAAAAAGAACGAACCGCCTCTAGCCTCTCCCCGTCGCCGAGCGCAATCCCAGACGTATCCCTTTCCTGTAAACCCAATTTTCAAACCCACGGAGCCTTAACAACTCCGGGGGACCAGGGAACCGAACTGAGCCCACAGAACTTCAACAACTCCGTGGGAAAGAATTGCCGAACCCGCGGAGCCTAAACAACTCCGTGGGAAGGAATTTGTTGTAGTCCTCCAGCGAGGATTTAAGCGGAGCTGCACCTGGAAAGCTGTCCAGCCTACACCACTACCATCTTTGGGTGTAAGTAAATAATCTTTTCAATCAACCACTACGCGTTTGTGACTGATTCTAGCTCGCCACCGGTTTTCTCCGACCCCGCATGCCTGGGCTGCTGGCCACAGCCCGCGTGCGCAAAAGACGGGCCGCGGATCGCCCCTCCCCCTCCCCCCGACTCGCACTTGGCGGCGGGATCGGGGCCCGGCCCGCGCAGTTAGGTTGCATTTGATGATTATAAATGTGGTTTTTCAACTATAGTGAACAGCAACCTACCTGCAGCGGGATGACAATTTACATTACCACTTATGAAATAGAAAAAACTTGTTTTGCTTTTTAGAAAAATTGAACTTAGATCTGTGAAAGAATAAAGTACCATCTTCACTGAGATACCCAAATCCATGTAGGCATACACTTCATTAGAAACAATACAACAAAGTACACGGTATATCAACTAGTAAAAAGTCTGAAAAGAAACCATTAAAATGTTGTTCTTTCATGACATTTCTATGTAATAAAGTTGAGATGGTATAATAGGTTATTTTATATTTTTTAATTAGCATTTTCATTAGCCCATTTCAGAAATGAGATTTAGTGCTTGATCATGCCCTATAAATGCACAAATAATCTTTATTCATGTGCGATTTGATCCTGCAGGGCCACATGTTGAATTTTACTTAAATAACGTTCTATTGAATTTGATTAGATTTAGTCTCAACAGTCAGGTTAGTCACAGGCATGAACATTTGTAAATCATAGTCAACCAATATCAAGTACAGAAGGAACTGCAGGATTACACCATGAAATGGCAATTCAAGGACAATATGATCTACTAATTTCAAAGGCATACCTACTCAGTTGAGCTCTAATTGACTCTTTGGTACCTTCTATACATTACAGTTAAGGGATGATTAACCAGGTGACATGGCAGGAGGCATGATTGTTGGATAACACATTAGATCCCACTGTGTCTTTACCTGCACATGTAGAGGGGCTCTTTCTATCAACTGCTTTTGCTTGTACAAGGACAAGTACACTTAGGACAGAACAATCACATGTATAAAAACAGGTTGGAGAATGACTGACTAAGATATGGGATTACACAAAACAACCTTGGGTAATCCATAAGGTGAATGTCAGCTACAAGTTTGCTCTTGTCACTAATAAAGAAAGAAAAACCTGTAGCACAGTGGATTGCATTAAAAGGACCATTGTTTGCAAGGCAAAGAAAGTGATTTGTCCACCCTATTCAGCACTAGTGATGGCTCAGCTGAAGTACTGTGTCCAGTTTGGGGCACTGCACTTCAAGAAAGATGTGGACAGACTGGAGAGCAACTAAAGTGATTAGAGGTCTAGGAAATGTGACTTGCAAGGAACAGATGGAAAAAAAAAGTGTTATTAAGTATGGAAAAGAGAAGACTGTGATGGAGTTTAACAAGGAAAAATGGTTTAGATATGAGGAAGAACGTTCTCCCTGAAAGGGTAGTTGAGCTTTGAGAAAGGCTACGCAGAGTTTTATGGAATCTCCATTCTTGGAAGTTTCTATGAGTAGGTTAAAAATGCTTTTCTGGGGTGGTTTAGACATGTGTAATTCTGCTTTGCTCAGGGGCCGGGGCTAGATGACTTTCTGAGGTCACTTTGAGCCACACTTTTTCTTGATTCAGTACAAGAATAAAGTTATTTTCCAGTTTGTTCAATGTAATTTAGACACTAGAGAGGTAGTTACTGGCAGTTGCATCTTAATCAGATGTTCAGAAATAGCCATTTTTTTCCCCTTTGGAGAGTCATTTTAGGATTACTGCCCAGCCCTTTGGCATCCCCTCTTTATGGCTTTTAGTTCTTTTAGTTTAACAAATCAAATCCCACTTCAGTCATATTATATGCACTTTACTTGGGGCTGAGGGGAAACAGGGAATAATACTCAAATGCTAAAGTACTTTTTTTCTGAATCTGTTTTTAAAATAATCTTTTGATGTCTTTCTTTCCTTTTCATTACAATTTTCTGTCAATCTGACACTTACCCTCTAGTTTCTGATTGACTGTCTCCCTTTTTTTTATCCATTTTTCTTTACCATTATCCCATTTCTTTCCTTTCTTTGTACTGAATACATTTTATTGCCATTCAGCTTTTCATAAGAGTTCTTGCCTGCCTGATCCTCTGCTACTTTTCTGCAGCCATTACAAGGTTCTCAAGAAAAGTTCAGAAGCAGAGAAACCATCAAAGCTATGGAAGCAGCATAAATATGTGTTGTGAGAGAGTGACTTGTTACTTGCATGTTCATCCACATACATACCTTTTTCTAGATTGTCATTTTCTTGACTCTTGTTTCTCCTTGACTTACTAATAGAATAGTCCTAGTGACTGCCATGCTTTATATGCACATATGACATAATGCTAAAGGGTCTTCTATAGCTTTTCCATTCCTATCTGAAGAAGCAGTAAGATGGATGATCCAGTGGAACAGTCTAGTGGAACATAAGCAATGCTTTCTTGTGTGTGGCAGTGACAGAGGTGAAGTGTCTACTTTTGGGATGTATTGTACCCTGAATAGACATGACTGCTGCAGTGATTGGCCCAGTTCTCTGTGACACCAAATGGGGTTTACTACTCCTAGGCCAGTTTCTCTTTCTAGGGACAGGTATGGAGATACGTGTGACTGCGTGCGCTACATTTATATATTTGTATCAATGCATTTATTGTAGGCTAATACAAATGTATAAATCCCTTAAAATCAAAAGCAGGAATATACAGCAAAAAAAAAAAAATAAAAAATTAGGAAGTGAGCCAGAGGCATAACTGAAAGAGTTTGCTCTCAGAACAAGCAGCTCCTGATGGGGTTGATACCACTGCAATGTGTGTGGAGCAGCAAACTCAAAGTTGAAATTTGGCAGCAAAAAAGGAGATAACAGGTTTCACACTCTGGCTCCTTGACACATTGTCCCCTCTCCCACAACAGCAGCAACTTCCCCTGGAAGTGAGGATCTTGCCAGCAGAACCCCATGGCTGCTCCTCCACCCTAGCTGCTGGAGCAGTAGTGGCCTTAGGGGAGGGCAAACCAGGTGACTTGCCCATGCTTTAGGGAGCCTGAATTTGGGGGGGCAGGAGTTTTTGCAAGGAAATAGCTCTCTTTGCATTTTAACACTCAACAATTTAATTCCCCCAAAGAATATTAAAAAGATTCACAATGAAACTTTGGTCGGTTAATATTTACCTTAGTACAAACCTCTAAGGTGCCCCAAATGACTCTCTTACTCAGGGTCCCAACAACCCTAAGGCCACCACTGGCTGGAACCACAGCAAGGAAGGTGCAGGGTATAGGGGAGAGCTCCTGCTTCCTTTCCAGTGGCACTTCTTCCCCATCCCAGACAGCCCCTGGGGCTCATGCCTTGCTTTCCCACCCATACTTCCACTACTGAAATGAGCCAGGTTTCAGAAGGCCGAATGCATTCCACAAAATGTATAGTTTCAGCTTCCCATGGAACCAAAACCTTCGTCTTCATAGAACTAAATTCAGCTCTCAGATGTATGTGAGACTCAAATTTATGTTTAACTAGCGCATTTTGTTGAGGTAAGAGAGAACAATGTTGGCACCAAAGCTGCCTTTAGCAAAAATTGTGCTGGAAGAACTTGGTTTGTGGAATGGCACAAATTTTGTTTGTTTTCTCTAGTTGCATTATACATCATTCAAATCTACAGTGTGAGGGGGGTGGGGAAACTATGCCGTTTCACTCAGACAAAGTCATTAACCAGGATTTAGTTGTGTAAGTACTGGTCAATCATGTGATTGTAATAGCGGTTTCATCTTCTTTCCATCTCAGGTATTGCTGAATCTACCAGCGTGATCTTGATACCATATTGGCAGAAACCTGATTTGCTAGGCTTTTGTATTTATGACTTTTCTCTAACATAAGTAAAAATATTGAGACTTGAGGAAAGAACTTCATAGATTTCTGGAGAAAATAACAGATTAATGGCAGCAGTAAGAATTAGATGGTATTATTACCGGCAGCTCTAATTTTGCTTCTGGCCCCATTAGAATATAGTAGGGCAATGCGGAGAAAGAAAGTTTTGGTGAATACAATCAACATTTTCAAAACTTCCTATCACGTGTCCATATTGGGAGCTATAGATCCTGTAGACATACCGTGGTGAGTCATTGCAGCCCTCAGATGTTTATAAGTCCCACTGAAATCAATTAGATGTTTGCATGAATGTGGATTGCAGTACCATGCCATTAGGGGGTAGTAGCTATGAGAGAATGAAGGCAGAGGTTGGTTGAAGTAAATTATAAATCTAAACACAGTTAAGCTTTGGGAGGATTTCACACGAGATTTCAGATCTGATTGTGCATTGTAATTAATTATCATAATAGGACAAATAATACCTAAGCACCACCAATCTGTGTCTAAAATTCAGATTCATTCCCAAATCTGGGTCTTGAACCCCTCTGTAGGTGGGTTTTTCTCATTATTAGGCTGTGACTTGAAGTCTAAAATATGAATATGATATTTTCCACTTTTATACTTCAGGCAGCAGTGGACATATTTAATTTGTAGGACATCTTTTCTTGTCAATTTGGTACACCCTCAGTTTTTTAAGCATTTGAATCTTAGATCAAGTTCTGCATATGATGCTTATCTTAAATGGTTTACTGAAATCCACATAAGAAATGGTTTATTATTTGTTAATTAACAAAACTGGGGGACAAGGGAAGACCGAGACAAGCTTTTGCAATTTTTACTTCCAACCTAGATAATAATTGATATAAAACAGAGTCTAACAAGTGAAAATAGGAGTTTAATTCTTAATCTGATATATAAGATCTCTAACAATCAACCTTATGGTAAAAATATTCAGGTGATGACTATCTATGCCTTTTACATGCCTGGATAGTTATTCTGTTGTTGGAAGGTAATATACCTGTGCCCTGCCCTTGCCCCTCACTCCAAAGCCACAACACCTCCCATTCCCAGCCCCCCATTCCCAGCTCACAGCCCCCTGGCACTTCCTGTGTCCCATGCTCTTAAGCCACACTCCCCCACCACACTGGAGCCCCTCACTCCCCACCCATAGCCTCCTGTTCCTCTCAGCCTGAAAGTATCTCCCAGCTGCCCTGCCCCTAAAAGCACAGGCACTGGCCCTGGTGCTGCCAGCTGTGCCACACAGCTCCCTGCTGCCCCCCAAAGGCCCCCCCACCCACTGGTAGCTTTCCCCAGTGCTGGCAGGCACCCATCCCCTTCACATCCATCCCCTCCACACACCCCTGCCATACACTGCCCCAGACAGTCCTCTAGCCCTGGCCTTCCAACTCCCACCCCTCATAGACTTATCTGCATCTAGGTGCCAGGGTGCTCCCACCACCCTGCCTGGCTGCATGCTGGCCACATGTGTGCACGCACAAATGCACGATGCCCCTTGCCTCCAATCACCCTCCCTCTAACCCCAAGCAGCTCCTTGTTAGGGCAAGCTGAGAAAAACTTAGATGCTGAGCAGAGCAAAGTCCCAGACATCTGTTAATATTTTAAAAAACTGCCTGGATGGAGTTGGGACAACCCCAAAAAAAGGACATGTTCAGGAAAACCTGGTCATATGGCAACCCTATTAAATGAATCATTAAGTACTATGTATCTATAAAGAGGAACTAATAAAAGGGATAATGATTCAAGCATGCTTACTAAACTCTTTTGCTTCTCATAATGAACAAGTTCAAAACTTTCACCAATATTTTTCAATGGTAGAAATGAATCCTGTATATTTTAGGAAACTAATAACATATTTTCAGATATTACTACTAGAGGTAAGTAAACTACCGGTTAAGAATTCTCCAACCTGTTTTTTCTATTGGCAACTTTATAAGGGAGATTGTTAACATAGATCAGCTGTGGGCTCCCCTACTGCACTGTGCCACAGGCTCCTATTCATTGCAGTGTTCCTTGGGGCAGGTGCAGGAAGCAGAAGCTGAAAAGAAAGCCCAGAGATCCTGGCTACTACGGCAGCCAGAACTGTAAGGGGAGTGGCTACTGGATGAAAGCTCAGGGCCTTGCGGGCTGCATGTGGCCTCCAGGCCAGGCCACCAGTTGGCCATTTCTGATCTAGAACAGCATCCATATATTACTACAACAAAATTTTGCTACAACTGACTTGAAGCAAAGAGCCAATGTTTCTATTATGTTATCAATATTCATTGCTGATGTATGTCCCATGCTTACAATTTCTTGTGGAAAAAGAATGTGACAGGCTGTCAAGGTACAGAGACTTGCATACAGGGGTATGTTTTGGTGAGTTTTGTCAAGCCAGGAAAGTCCTATTAGCTCCACTTCAGGAGTCTGAGAGGTTAAAAGTCTTCCTGAAGTTGAAGGGAATTTGGGGCAGGATCATAGATTTGTCGGGTAACTTGAGAAACAGTCAGACTAAGAAAAAATATATATAGTTTTTTGTTTTTGTTAAAAGCAAACCCCAGGAATTTTGGATACCGTGGAATGTTATATTTTCTCACAAGGCTGGTGAGAACTGCCCCTGATTTGCACATGTAGCTGAAACTGAATTGGCGCCAGAGCAAAAACAGAAATACAACAACAGTCTCCTCTCAAGCTATTGCATTCAGGTTAATAAAGTGTGTGCTTGAGTTAAAATAGCAGGTTCAAGAAGTCAAGGTGTTTGAAGTCATACAATGCTGCCGTGCCCAGCAACCAAAGCTTCAGTGTCTCTGAGGTACGACTATTATTCTTTGGAATTTAGCTCAGTTACATCTTCTCCTTGTATTTGCATTTTACTGAAACCAGAATAAACTGTATTACAAAATGCTAGATAAAATAGGAAGTAATAATTAGTGAGAGTTGCAAAACTCTACTGCCCATACACCGGGTAATGGGATTTTATTGCTATTTTAAGGGTGTAAACTTTATTAGCATTCTTTACCATCAGCATAGGAAAGGGTGATATTTGCTGGGTAGGTCATATTTTCATGACATTTTTGTCAAACTGTTCTGTACAGACTTTCAAAATGCTTATTCATCAAGTGGAAAGAGAAGGAGGAGTGGGAGAACAGCACTGCTTGATTTCCTTAATGCCTTTGCTTTCATCATTCCTGTATTGAAATACAGTAATAATCTTGATTTACGATCAGGAGTTCTTAAATTAAATAAAAATCCACACATTTTAAAGAAAAAACAAATGTGACCATCAATACTTTAATGGAGCTTTAGAATTCATCATCAAGTGCATGCGTGTGACTAAGTGCTCTGACAGCATGCCGTAGATATACACTACCAATGCATTTGTTTGACTGTTTTTCGAATGAATAGCTTCATAATGGCAACTGACGCCTTAAGATGCACATCCTGAAGAAATAAGCATTGGTATTGAGGTAATGTGGAAATATGGGCAAGCTATGTTACATGTTGTCCTCTTTTTCCATTGATAGCAACCCGTCCATGCAAACAGCCTGTAAAGGGGGACATAGTAAACATCAGGAGATATCTTTGCAGGAGAGGAGAGTGATTCTGGGGAACATCTAGGTTGCCACACAGCACAGCACATGCATACATGCACCCACATCTGCAGCAGAAGTACAAGACTAAGGGAAGGGCTAGTATATAACAGTGATCGAGGCCCCTGCCCAATGATTTTTTTGTGCTCTTATGGGCAACCTCTGCATCTTATAAGGCTGCTTGGTCCACAGTGTAGAGGTATAGAGTGATTGCATCTCTACACTGCTTGACTGAAAGATGCCATGCCTCGTATATCTCCTCTACCATTGCTGTCACTCTGAAGTGGTTTAATTCACTGGATGGGAATAAATGCCAACCATTACATTTTGCAAAACACTTTTTAATTAAAAACAAACAAAGTATACATTTGGAGCCTACACTTCATTCTCAATATGCTTTTAAATATGAAATAAACCAGAAAGGATTTATAACAATTGTATGTTTCTTATTCAGTTTAAATCAAGGGTGTGTGCCTTAGAGAGAGACTATATGGAGTTCTGGCTTCATTCTAGCCAGGTTCTTCTTCTTTTCAATAAGGCAAGGATTTCATCCTTAAACAAGAAGAATAGAACACATCTTTCACTATAAATACGTTCAAAATACATTTCTGACTTTTTGTTATATAGCAGTGGGCAGAGTTTTTCCAGTGTGGCGTGGCATGTGACTACAGACTTTGGGAAACTGTCACAACAGACTTTGGTAACTGAAAGTTGCTCGTCTTTATCAGTAATAACAATAACCAGAAGGGTCAAGTAACAAGAAATGCCCCCCTTGTTATTTATCTCCCAGTAACCTGGATTGTGATCAGTGCATTAGCATGTCAGTCCCTTGATGCTTATAGCTTAGGAGCAGTTTTCACTAACCGAGGATGCTACTGCCATTAACTGGATAGTAAACTGCTAAATACACTCAGTGGAAGATGGGATGGGGAAAATATATAATTGCTGCAAATCAATTTTATATGTTTGACTCAGTGAGGTGAAAAATCAATAGCTAATGCATGATTTCAAGAAACTCATAAATTAACCTGTTTAATTGTTAGTAGGCCATGTTTCCTAAATAGAATAAGACCATTATTTCTAAAAGTGTTACCATACAAGTACATCTTTCGCAGGTCTAAGAAACCACAGTTTTCCACTGCACAATGCTAAAACAGCCACCATAATTATTATATAGACAAGTGATATTCCAATGGTTCTGTTTTAGGATGGAGTATATAGCGTGGAATGCTGCTTAATTTAGGGACAACTCTGGGAGTTAGGGAATATAATGAAGTTTTCCAGTTCTGTTGCATGTTTCTTATTAGGCCTTTTGTGCAAATCATTCAGTCTTTCCATGCATTTTGGAGGCATCATGAAGGATACTTAACAATTGCAAAGTGCCTAAAGTTTTTTGGATTACAGTTGCAATATATATTCTTATTTTAGACCATAAACTGGGCCTAACTTGGTGTGTTTGGGGATTAAGAGACTTTATTTATTTACTGATTTTATTTATGAACAAATCTAAAAGTCCAAAGACTTTGGATCAAATTTTTGAGGTACTTAACACTCATACTTCACTTGCCTTGTTATTTCAGTTTCATTCCATCATACCGATCACCATAGTAGTTACACTTTTTCCAGAACTGGAATTCAGCAATACAGTATAGCTTATGTGCATTTCTTTAATTCTTTGTACCATGTAGGAAATTTGTAAGCAGGGTTTTGAGTCCTCCATGGCCATCCTCAGTCAGTCCTCCATGGACATCACCAGCCAGTCTAGGAGAAGAGTCCAACCTGCTGCTGGGTGATAGGCAGCTGCCAGGCAACAGATGGGGCTATAGGTAGGGGCAGGGCAGCAGGTGGCACAAAGGTGACCACTAGGGCCAAAATGGTGTCCAGCATCTGTAGGGCCCTGGCCATGGGTTGCAGTGACCCTGAGGCTGCATCCTGGCTGCCGACTGCTGCCTCTCTCCCATGTGAAGCTGCAGGGCCTTCAGAGCCACGAGAAAGCTGTTTGTGAGAGTTTACAACATTTCTGAGATAAGATGCTCTGTACAAGGGGCCCGTACACTGCCCAGCCTCAGATTGGGGGTTGTGAGTGAATGGGTGCCAGCCAGCTGCCAGCCAAGCCCCAGCCAAGGGGGTTGTAAGTGAATGGGTGCCAGCCAGCTGCCAGCCAAGCCCCCATACCTGATCACTCTCTAAGTGCTAGTGGGCTGCTGGGTGCTAGCTGCAGGCAGCCTGCCTTCCCCACCCCCTTCCCAGGCCAAGCTCCTAGCAGCACCTAGCTGCCACAGCTCCAGACCTGTCCCTCCCCCCTGCTCCCCCTGCAGGCCAGCCTGTCTTATGTGCTGCTACCAAGTCCATGGAGCTTGGGCACAGGGGGTGTGGGGCTCCTGGATGACTGGGACATAGAGCTGCCTGCAATCCCTTCTTTCCTGCAGGGGGCCTCTTCAGGCAAGTGCCCTGGGGCCAGTCCCCCTGTGGCCTCTCTGCACCCTCTCTGCATACTGAGCATGCCCTTGATGTGTGTGCCCTGGGTGGTGTGTGAGGAGCTTTTTGCACAGATTAAGGGGTGCCTGATCCACTATGCCCTCCTGCTGCTGTTGGATATGATGCCCCAGGCACACCTGGCACAGGACCTTGAGCTTCAATAGTGTGGGGGGAAAGTCTGTGCTACCCTGCAACCTCTGCTGCTGCCTGGAGAGCTGCCTGTGGCTGCACTACATGTCCCTGCCCCCCATAGCTGAGAAAGACATCACTGCTGGCATCAACATGTTCCTCAGCATGTGAGAAGCCTGTGCCTAGCTGTGGGGGCACAGGCTGCTCAATAAAGTTTTAAAGTCCTGCTTCCGTGCATGCTGTTCGGGGTGGGGGTGGCGGGGACCTGAGGGCCAGGGAAGTGTGGCCAGGCCAGGCAGCGAAAGGGAAGTGGGGCAGGGTCCAGGGATGGGGTTGAGGGCTGGGGCAGGGGCTGGGGTAGGAAAGCCCCCCTCCCCAATGTGTGGCTTACCACATGGGTGCATCTGGCATGGCTGGCTGCTCTGGTCAGTCCTTGCTGGTGCAGATGGTGTGCAGCTCCCAGCAAACTCATTGGGTAGTAGAGTGCAACATGTTGGTGCCCAGCCAGCCCCCCCGCCCCGCCCCCTCGGGAGGAGCTGGCACTGCTGTCGGTGACATGGCTGACCAAACCTCATGGCTGGGGATGAGGTCATGCAGCTGTCAGGGCAAGCATTGACCTGGGCTCCCTGAGCTGCTGGTGGAGACTGGGGGTTAGGAGGTCAGTGGGATGAGCTGCTGGTGGCCTGAGGGACCCTACCCCAGTGATGCATCACCATGGGTGCCAGGCCAGAGTGGGGGCTTGGGTAGGCCACCTGTGCTGCAGTACACAGCAGAGCTGTGGCCCGTGTCTTGTCACATGGGGATGTCAGTCAGCTGCTGCATAAAAGGCATGGACTTGCGGGCACTCCCTGACAGGTTATGGTCAGCAATTTTAACTCACTGTGCCTGTAAGGCCTTGACCTTTATGTGGCACTGCTGTGCTGACTGGTTGTGCCCATGCTCCTGCATCTGGCCTGGCATCCCCTTGTACACACACATGTTAGAGCACCCACCCCATGCAAACTGCTGCTGCACCTCCATCTTGGACCACAGTGCCACAAGGTCACCAGTTTGGGGCCCCAGGTGGTAGGTGTGGCATGGGTGATGATGCCATTGGGTCTCCTGTGCTGGCTTTCTGGGCCTTTGCACAGCTGTTCCTGTACTACTGGGCTTGGGCAACTGCCTGCATCATGCAACACAGGAGCGTGGTGTGGGACTAGGAGCTGTGTGACAAGACAATGCCTCACAGCACATTCTGGGTCTGGGTCTGGGCAGGCTGCTTGGGGGTCAGCTGCAGGCAGCTGGAGCTGGACTTGGTGGCTAGGAGCTGCCTGAAGCTGGCCCCAGGTGCCGGCAGGCCTGGCAGCAGCCTGCAGCCCTGGATGGCACGGCCGTGCCAGGCAGGCTGCCACAGGTAGCCTGAGGCTTTTGCAGGGGGAGCAGAGGTCAACAGTTGCCCCAGGCTGTCTGCTTTTATGCCCCAAGACTCTAAATACCTGAAGGCTTTTAAGGGCCTGAGGATGGGGTTGGCATAGAGCTGCTTCAGCCCTGGGGCAGGAGAGGCTCCCAGCCCCAGGTACCTGGGGCTGAGCTTATGCTGGTCCCCTAGTGGCAGGTCTGACTGAAAGCATATTTGCGTCTTGTTGGCATATACACAAGTGTTACTATGCAGTAACTACTCATAAGTAAGTTTGCTACATACATTTGCAGGTAGCAAATTTAGTCACAAATAGTGAAGTATACTGTGCAATGAACGTGTGCACATATAGATGTGCATGCTTACTGTGCAGTAAAGCACCTTGTGTACACACGCCCAGTGGCCATAATTATTTAAATTGAAGGGCAAATATAATGCTACTTATATCCTAGTTTAAGGAAGATCTGTTCAGAATTCCCTCCAGTTGTTCAGACAAAGTTGTCAGCCCAGGTTCTCTGCTGTACTCACTATCTACTGGACATGGATGGCTAAGGAAGGAGAAACAGCTATTTGTTGCTTGCTTATTTGGGGTCTCTGCACCCACAGATCCTGTTACTATAGTTACAAAAGGACTGCTCATGAATGGAGAGATGCCAGAGAATAACATTTATCTTCTATCCCCAAAATGCACCTAAAGCTGTTGGGTGGTAGTATTGGTTTTTTTTTTCCAGCCTCTTTTCACTGATAGTGATGACAAAGATATCAAGGGACAGATGATCTATAATCATATCTAGTTTACTGAGGCAAAATGTGAAGCTGTCCACCCTCAGACAGTTTAGTGGATTTATGCATAATTACAAGATACATTTGGAAATTATTTTATTTTTTGTTGTAAGTATATTTGCTACGGAGGCTGCTTAAGAGTTGCTTCACTGTGGTGCTGGGGATTGAGATTTCTATTGCAGTGCACTGATTTTGGTGCAGATACCATCACAGTAAAGAAGAATCATTTATCATCTTCACTTAGTAGCAGGAATTCACTTTTCTTTCCTCCCAGAACAAATGGGCTACTGTGTGTTTATGTCCAAGCCTAAAGCGTGATGAGTGTCAGATCATCAGAAAATGTTCTTTTGCCTATCCAGATCAATGTCATCTTCCTCACTCTTACTTGGATGATCTTCTACTGAGTAAAATACTGTTGTATAAAACAGATGGAGTTAAACTCTGTGCTCCTTTGTCAGGTATCAGACCTACAGGGAAAGTATTTATTGATGATGAAATTATGAGGACAGTTTTATTTACAATGTATTACCAGTGGCTTCAGATACTTGCACTGAACTTCAAGATGCATAGAGAATTCTAACTTTAATTTCCTTGCAATTTCTTGACAGACAGAGGAGATAGTGAAAGCCTTACATGCGTTTTACATAAATCTTTAATGCTTGTTAGTGGGCTGCTGTTTAGACAATATTATACTTGATAGTTATCAGCAGAAGTTGTCCACACATTGCATGATTTGTTTAGCTCTTTGAGGCACCTATATGGATTGCTGTCACTGGGAAGAAAAAAACTGAAATTAAAAAAATGTAAATGTAAAATATGTACAATACTACTACTGGCATACATTAAAAGAAACTTTTTAAAATACACTTTTCCCACACTAAATTACTCTTATAGTTACACATACAACTCTTATTGAAACTGCAGAGTGGAAAATACTGAATAGAGCCCTGAATCAAAACTAAATGTTAATGGAAGTTTCAGTTTCAATTAGAATTACTTTAAAATGCATCTCTGACTATGAGGGTGGTCAGGCATTGAAACAGGCTAGTAGAGAAGTTGTGGAATCTCTATCCCTGGACATTTTCAATAGCATAAACTCGTGATTGGATAAGCTCTTGGTTAGGATGGTTTAGTTTAGTCACAGGTGATCCTCCCTGTATCAAAATGGAATGTGCTGAGATCATCTTATGAACTGGAAAGAGTTGTGTATTAGAAACTGGTAATAAATAAATAACATTTGGTTTCTGGAGCCAGGAGAAATCCTAACTTGTGCTGAGTCAAGTGCCTATGTATAGAAGCATGGGTTTGGAATGAACGTCAAGGATCATCTACTCTAATCTGCTGCACAGATGTAGAATTCAGTATTCCTAAATCAAACATGCCTACCTAGACTCTTTTTGAAAACCAGTAATGAAGGAGATTCCACAACTTCACTAGGCAGCTTGGTCCACTGGACTACTGTTCTTACAGTTACAGTATGGGTTTTTTCTTTACTTTTTCTTCAATTTTATCTGTTTTTTTTCTTGCAACTGTTTAAGCCCATTGTTTTGTGTCCTGAGTTCTGTTGTAAGGGAGAATATTTGTTCACCTCTTCATTATGGTAGCCTTTCCAATTTGGAAAACTAATATCATATCCCTTCCTTAACCTCTTTTCCCTTCCAAACTAAACCTATCCAGTTCTCTCAACCTTTCTTTGTACTGCTTATCTTTCCAAACCTTGTATAATCTTTGTTGCTTTCTTCTGGATCTTTTCCAGTTTCTGTACATCCTTCCTAAAGTTCAAAACTGAAACCTGTACTCTAGGTAAAACTTACCCAGCACTGAATGGAATGAGACGATCATATCCAACAAGATCTTTCTCATTACTACTGCCTATCTAGTTACTTGGCTTTTCTCCACTTGGCGTAGCATCTTCCATTTGTCTTTGTTGAATCTCATTTTGTTGTCCATAGCTCAGTAGTCTAATTTATTCATGTTTTTTTTTTTTTTAATGCTAAGGCTATCATCCAAAATGTTTGCAACAGTTTATGTTCCTTTTCCATTGAGTTTCATTCAGTTTGAGAGTTATACAGGCTGGCTGTAGATTGCTTGAGGAAATAATACTGGTGTCCTATACCTAAACAACCACTCATTGTTGGCAGGCTTCTAGAACCAGAGGTTGCAACCATAATTTCTGACACCTGAAATGAATCAACATTTGTTAACTTCAATTAGGTCTGATGCATTCACTGCCTGTATTATTAATTTCTTTTAACTTTCCTTTCATTCAAGCTCTAAAACTCAGTGTAAAACCTAAAAATTGTGAAGAGTTTCACCTCAACACACACAGAAATCATATAAAATCCAAATTTCATTTGATCTTGATGAGTATTGGCTCAGATTCTCTGTTCTCTGGGCAGAACAGAATAGGATGCAGTTTAACAAAGATAACTGCCATGTGGGGCACCTAGGGAGGAAGAATCATCAACACACCTATAGCCTGGGAGGTAGCATTCTAAGTAGCATAACTGGTACTGGATTTTTTAATGGTCTAGGAAATATATTTAATCAACAAGAAATGGCATTTTTATTATGACCAGTGCTGTCAAAAAACAAGCCTCTATGGTTTCCAGTTTCATTGAAAATATTAAATGTAGCTTTAATATGTACTGTGAAGTCTTTTTTTTTTTTTTTTTTTTTTTCCTAGAGCTTGCTCTGGTAAATACAGTAAAATGCCTGTTTAACATTTTGAAATAGCTAATCCTAATGAATGAAATTGAAATGTAAATTTCTTCTAATTGTCTGGCCAAATAAGCCTGGTTACTTATTCTGCTCATTTAGTCAAAATTAATTTAAAACTTTTCTGTACAAATATGCTAGAATTAAAAAAAAACATGGAACGAATTTTGTCACAATAAGGAAAGCTATCACAATTATACTGCCTCACTCAAGCTTCATTCTTTGTCAGAGGAAACTACAACTATTCTAGTTTAATGTACTTGCTACCAGGGAAAGCAAGAAGATTTGAAAATGATGTTTTCTTTTCCTCTTGGAGGCCAGATTCCTTCTGTCAAAACATTTAACTTCATGAGAACCTTCTGCTGAATTCTGTATTAATATGCAGTAGGAGTTCTGCAAGAGTTATGGCCTGTCATACTTTCAACAATACCCTACATAAGGCCCACAATATGCCTGTCATAAGTGTATCTTGTCTTTGGCAGCATCTACAATAATGCAGATCTCAGCCCTTTTAAATAATTAGATAAGTGCATAGTTTTGACAGGAACTGCTGGTTCTAACTTCCAGCAGTAACAAGCACAACAGATAATCTCTAATGACTGCATTCTGCATGCTGATTCCTTACCTCCCACTCTCCTTCTCCTCCAGCTATGTTAGCATTTGGAGTATGGTGATTTTGGTTGGGAGTAATGCTTTATAGAAAACAGGATATTGTTGTCACCTTGCATTATATAGCATGCATGTGTCTGGATGTAAGTACATGTATATAAGATTGTGTCCAGTCTTGTTCCCACTAAAATCAATGACACATTTCCCAATGATTTCAACAAGAGGAAGAACAGGCTAATGAAGTAATAGTCTCTGTTTCTTCTGTAAGTAGAATAGACAGCTAAGTGTTGTCAGAGAACTGACTTTACTGCACAAAGGATAGTTTCCTGCCTTCCTTTGTCTGTTCTAGATTTAAGGAGAGCGAGTCTACAATTGTCTTAATCGAAAAAAATGTGACCAGTGACAATTTCCCCAAACTTGCTGAAGATTTGGAGGCTACTATAGATATGAAAACACCCAATTTGGGTGATAACATAAACAAATGGTAAATATGAGTAACTGCACAGATGAATGAGAAGAAAACAAAAAAATGTGTCCTACAAAGCCAATAAGACCTTGCTTCCTAAGATGATAGTGAGCATCTAGGAAGCAAAAAGAAAGCACAGGGTAACATAGGGCCCCTTCAACATGGACTAGGGCAACTGGCAACAGATAGGATGGCCAAAGCAGAGCTCCTAAATGACTTCTTTGCATCTGTGTTCCTGGACATGGATACAAATATGCATCCTAATAGGACTTTAGGTAAGTGTGAAATGGATGCCAACCCACCAACTGTTAGCACTGACCTAGTAAAGGGGCACTTTTAAGGGTTGGATGTATTTAAGTCAATAGTTCCTGATGATCTTCATCCTAGGGTACTTGGGGAATTAGCTGGAGTAATAGCGGAACCACTGGTGTGACTGAGTGCTCGTGGTGCTCAGGACAGGTCCTGGAGGACTGGAAAAGGGTCATTGTGGTCCCTATTTTCAAGAAGGGGAGGAAGGAGGGACCAGTAGGTTGGTTAGCTTCACCTCTATCCTTGGCAAGACCTTTGAGAAAATTGTTAAGGATCACATTTATGGGGGACCAGTGGGTAAAATAATGCTAAGGGGCAACCAGCATGGGTTCATAGCAGACAGATCCTGCCTGATAAACCTGGTTTCTTTTTATGACTGGGTCATAAAATGCTTGGATGAAGGAATAGAGGTAGATGTTAGTTACTTAGATTTTAACAAGGCCTTTGACACAGTGTTGCACCCAATCCTTTTAAATAAACTAAACATTTGCAATGTAGATTATTACACAGTCTGGTGGGTGGAAAATTGGTTTATGGGATGCACCCAGAGAGTGATGGTGGACAGAGCGGTTTCTACCTGGAGAAATGTGGGCAGAGGAGTCCCCCAAGGCTCTGTCCTGGGACCGGTACTGTTCAATATCTTCATTAGTGACTTGGACGAGGAAGTAGAAAGCACTGTGTCCAAATTTGCAGACAGCACCAAACTATGGGAGAGGTAAACAAACTAGAGGGCAAGGAGTGAATCTCAGTGGATTTGGACAGGCTGGGGAAGTGGGCAGAACAGAATAGGATGCAGTTTAACAAAGATAATTGCCATGTGGGGCACTTAGGGAGGAAGAATCATCAACACACCTATAGCCTGGGAGGTACCATTCTAAGTAGCATAACCATGGAAAGAGATCCCGGAGTCGTAGTTGACTCCAAAATGAACATGATTCGCCAGTGCGATGAAGTAAGAAGCAAAGCTAACCACCCTCTTTCTTGCATAAGTAGGTGTATCACAAACAGGTCTAGGGAGATGATACTTCCCCTCTATGTGGCATTGGGCAGGCTGAGGCTGGAGTACTGTGTCCAGTTTGGGGTGCTGCACTTCAGGAGGGATGTAGATAACCTGGAAAGGGTTCAGAGGAGGGCCACCCATCTGGTTAAAGCCCTACAGGAAAAACCCTATGAGGACTGATTGAGGGACTTGAATCTCTTCAGCTTCTGCAAGAGAAGGCTGAGAGGTGATCTTGTGGCTGCCTACAAACTCATTGGGGTGGGGAGAGGGGGGGACAACAGCAGGAAATAAGGGATACAATGTTTACCAGGGTGCCCATCGAGGTAACTAGAAACAGTGGCCACAAACTGAAGGAGAGCAAATTTAGATTGGACATCAGGAAAAAATTCTTTACAGTGAGGCGTGCCAAAATATGGAATACATTTTCAAAGGAGGTGGTGCTATCCGCTTCCTTGGCGGTATTTAAGAGGAGATTGGACAAACACCTGGCTGGGGTCATCTGAATCCAACACTCTTTCCTGCCCAGGGCAGGGGGCTGGACTTGATGATCTAATAGGTCCCTTCCAACCCTAAAATCTGTGAAATCTTACAAATTATGGGCATCTTCTCAATGTGTATAACTTGAAAGAATGGAAAAGTCCTGCTTGAATTGGATCTACTTGTTCCAGAAATTCTAAGTATTGTAAAACCAAATCTCAAACACCCTATTCAAGCAATTACATCTTACTCTATTCACCAAAATGCACCATAATTTGTTTGTGAATTTGCCTCTGCCATTGTTTAGTTCCCGTTAGAGGTCTAGAGAGACTAAAAGTCCTTCTTATGTATTTTTCCCTTCTCTCCATAAAGATATTATGGTAACCATTTTTCATGTGAAAACTACTTTTAACTTTAGGAAAATAATGAGCATTTGACCCTTAGTCGTAGGTTGACAAAACTCTTACATGTCCTTTTTTTACGTTCATTGCCTTGCTGTTTATTGACCTTGTTTTCAATAAATTCTTCTTTTGTATGACAAAAATAGTATCTATATCTTTATTTTTGTGTGCTTTGGCATTTTTGTCAATTCAGGAGCTCTTGCCCCTCAGAGACATTACCAGGGATCACTACATGGATATGGCTCTTGTTGTTTCCCCTTTTTCAATACATGCAGGCAATGGAACATTTCCTGTAGCTTCCAGTGTGGACCAGGAAAATGATGCCCTAGGAAAACTTCTATTTAGGTGTCATTCCCATCCCCTTCCTCCCCCCCCCCGGTACTCCCCTCCCAAGTTACCAGCACTGCTTCCCTGCAGCAGAGGGCTCCATCTGATGGGCCAGGGAGCTGGGCAGGGTGTCTGCCTGTGGTAGGGACCACCAGCTACAGTCCTGTGGAGCTGAACTAGATGGAGCAGGAGCCTGTGATGAATATCTGGGAAGTGATAGCATGGGGCTCCAGTGTCCTGTACCCTCCGAAGAGATCTTCCAGGCCCTCCCCTGCTGCTGGCTGCTAGCCCCAGAAAGTCTGTTGTGCCCTGCCGCTCTCTACTCCGGCATTGTGTGGGGCCTAAGCAATGTCCCAGGCTGGCATAGCTACCTGCTGCTTATGGTACATGTGTGTGTGTGTGCATGGCACCCTCTGACCATGGTGTCCTAGGTAGTTGCCCACCCCTAAGGTCGGCTCCGAAGAGGAATGTGCATTGTATGCGGAACAGACATTTTGGGCTATCCAATAATACAAAACAATCATCTGAAAAATAATTTAACATAGTTGTTCTCTTAAAGAGTCACTAAAAA
Source organism: Alligator mississippiensis (assembly GCF_030867095.1). NCBI lineage: Eukaryota > Metazoa > Chordata > Crocodylia > Alligatoridae > Alligator > Alligator mississippiensis. The sequence continues at coordinate 105,415,180 of NC_081826.1, forward strand.
AGATTTTCTCTTTTAACTATTATAGTCTTTGTGAAATTCTGGACTTCTAGATTAAAAAAAAAAAAATTAAAATACAACAGCTCCTTGTTGACTTCAAACTCTGTGCACTCCTGCACCAAGCCCAGCACATGCCCAGAAGAAGCAACACCTTAGTTGGACCTGGCATGGCTGACTTCTGTTTAGATTCAATCAGCTATTAGATAAAAGCACCAAAAAAACCCACTATAGCGCCCAATACAGATGCTGAATAGCGAGGTTGAAGTAATGTGCTGCTGCTTCTGGTAAAACATGCTTATTTTTCCTGTTGTTTGGTCAGCAAAATCACTCCTCCATGTGCACTTAGGGTATTTTTACATATGGAAGCACCACAGTGCCAGGCACTTTGAAAAGTGCCCGGTGCTGTGATGCTTCCAGTTGTATAAGTGATGAAATGTGTATTAGCATAAAGAAAATGGCAGCAGTACGCTTTTGAACTTAAAAACCTCTGAGGTGCTTTAGTTCAAAAGCACACTGCTGCCATTTTCTCTTTGCTGGTACTCATTTTATCACTTATACAACTGTAAGAGGCACAGCGTGGTGCGCATCAGCTCCTGTGCAGAACAGACTCAATCAAGTCTGCATTGAAGCGGTGGATCTCTGGCGCATCTGAGAACTAAGAGGTATGTGTATAAATGCCCTTACAGATCACCTCTTCTGTGAGTTTGTTTATTGGGGTACTAGCCTCCAGGATATGTAAGGCATGCATCATTTATTAAATATATACTCATTAGATCTCATTTTAAATGCAAAGTCAACATGAGGCCTTTTTTCCTCTGAATATCTATTGCATGATGAGCATGGTGGTAGTGATAGGACAAGGCACGGTTTCTAGAGCTCTTTGCCATACCTTTGAATCTATGTATGTGCACAGCATAGGGTAAGGATTTTGCCAGCAGTACATTTTGAAAGAGGTAGACTTTGAACAAAATATTTATTCGTCACAAATCCTAAGTGTCAAACTCAGCATATTCATGAACTCCAGCGTGAATATGAAATGATGTTTGGGTCCCAGTGATTATTGTCTACAGACAAACTCTTTGTAAAGATTCATTTAGTGCTGACTCCTGTGATGAGAAATCAGGGACACACAAATCACAGGGGCAATAATTTCTGCAGCTTCCAACTTCCAAATTAATGACACTGTAAAACACAAGAATCTCAATTAAACAAGTATGCCAATAAATAATAGCCACCCTAGAGCTTTTTCTGAAATAGTACTCATGGTGAAAAGGAAATGATCTGATATTATGTACTCTTTCACTCTGTTTGCATTACTGTAGAGGTACCGTTCTCTAATTAAAATTTGGCTAGGGATCCTTTAAAAATGAATGCAAACAATGCACTGATGTTAAAAAGCAAGATCAGCCATTTGGAAGATTGGAAATTGACCTTGCTGAAGTAATTACAAAATTTGATCTAGGGGAAAAAACCCCCTCAAATGAAATTCTCTTGAAAACTGTATTTTGTGTAGCAGTAGGTATGAGCAACTGTCTGTGCACTGGGTTAGACACTCACCTTTGAGTGAGCAGTCAATGGGTTTTTAAAGTTCATGTTGTGTTTCAGAACCTTGGGGCATGATCTCTCAAAGGAGGTGAGGTTTGGGGGTCTGAGGTTCACAGTATTACAACTAAACCAGGGGTTATAAATTAAGGTCATCAAGAAACAGGCACTTGTTGACTGCTTTGCTATTGGTGACACTTTAAAACAGACAACACACATGTTTGCATGCATACACCAAAGACAGAGAGGAGGAAAGCTACAAGTAGAAAGGATTTACAGGTTGCCTGTACAAAGAAAAAGTAGGAAAAGAGCCAGGAAATGAGTAGTAGCTAAAATGAGATGGGACAGGAAATATGTTCAAAAGTGAAAACGCTTGTGGGAGGTGACTTGAGTCAAAACGACAGCCCAGAGACATTTTGGTACAGAATCTCTTACAAATCTCTGCTTCAGTTAGTTTATAAGGTGCTACCCTGCCCTGCCTTCTACCTGACTTCAGACTAACTTGGCTAACTCCCTCTCTTTGATTCTTGGTCTGTGTATCATGAACAAATTCAAGAAAAGGGGGAGACAGTCTTAAACAGAATGAGATAATCTTGTTTATTGTGATACCATAAAAGTGCTCTCCTTTATAAGTTTTATGAGACTTGAAGAACTTGAGGGCACAAATAGTTCACAAGTGTAGGCTCAGCACAAAAAGTATTGTAGACCAACTGAATAGTTGCAGAAATATATCTTAGCAAGCTTTCGGGTTGAAAACCTTTCATCAGGCTGAAGAAGCACCTGCAGTTGGCGTGTGCTGTTCCTGGATGGAAGGAATAGTAAAGAAGCCAGAAGCTGGCACACAATGCAGGCAAGAAGCCGGTCAGTGAAATTGGAAATAGAAGCATAAGGGGGTGAGAGACAGGCTGGGGTAGGGGGAAGGGAGATGTAGCAGGTAAAAGTGGAGAGGTACCTGGGGAGTCGGATGTCTGGCAGGTTGTAGTGTGTCATCATTCCAATGTCTATATTGGAGGGCTGGCCATCCACAGGAAGCATCTCCCCAATGCTCTGGGTGACCTTAATCACCTTGGGAATGCCCCCCCCATGTATGCCCCACTACTCCATGGTGGCCTGCTTCTGCTTTGGGGGGATGGGGGCTTTTGAGCAAGAGGGGGACTTCATTTGGGCACACTCCCACTGGTGCCAGGCTGAGGAGGAGCAAGGGCAAGGGAGTCGTGCCTGTGGAGGTGCATTAGCGTCCCTGTGGTGCTCATGCATTTTGCTCCCTTGCCCTGACTGGTTTTGGCTCAGCAGTGGAGGCAGGTAGCACATGTGGGATCATCTTCCACCTCAAAATGATCCCAGACCACACTACCCCTTCATCTCTGGGGTGTGGGTGGGGCTTCTGCCTTATCTCTTCAGCCGGCAGAGGCACAACAACAGGAGGAGCTGAACCAGCTTCCCCCAAAGTCTCCTCCACAGTCCCTTCTGGGGAAGGGGACCTGGCTCTATGGGAGCTTTGAGGGGTGTGGAGCACAAACTCTGCTTCCTCCTCCTCCTCCCCAGAATTTGTTGGGCTATCAAGCTGAGGTCCTCTACTTCAAGATTGAGCTCCTTTAAGACTGGGAGTGGAAGGCTCATTCTGGGACCCGTAACTGGGGTGGAGGAGACTGTGCTGCTGGTGCTGCTTGTTGTCATGCTGCTGGTGCTGGGGTTTATTATCACAGCTTGTGTCAGAGGGGGTGCAGCTGCAGGCACTGCTGTGACCTTGCTCCCAGTACCAGCAGAAGCCTCATGGCTGGTTGAAAAGAGGCTGCATCTCAGTTTGGCGGTGGGGAACTGACACCTCCCTCAGCCCCCACTCGCTCCCCTCCCAGACTTGGCAGCACCAGCCTTTCCAGCATGCTTCATGTTTGCCCATGGTGGAAAAAGAAGTCTGATTGTGTGTAATGTATTATGTAGGTGTCTGTGTGTGCAATCTATCTAATCTATGCTATGCTTTCCTGAACAGTGCCCAGTGATCACGCTGTCAGGCACAACAAAGACTTATTTTCTTCAGGTAAAAAAAAAAAATAAAAAAAAAAAAAAATTTCAAAGGAATGGATATAGGGGAAAAAGAAATAGGGATAACAATACTAGTATTGAAGTTAGGCTAGTATAGCTAAGCTGTCAGAGTAAGCTGTATCCTATCCAATCCTTTGCAAGTAGAAGACACAGTCCCTAGCCAGACAGTAGCAGCTAGGAAGCCGTCAGAGTCGATGCCTTTCAGGTGCTGCTCTCTGGCAAGAGACAGGTCGATGAAGGCTGGCAGCTTAGGAACTCACAGGCTTATATGCTGTTTTTAAACTGTTTAGGTGCCTTCCCCAGAGCACTTGGATTGGAAAGGACTTCAGGGACAGTTAGCAGACACTGGCCAGCTACAGATGTCAGTATGTTCCCTCCTCTTCTCCTTCCCTGTCCTTACTTTCTGCAAGCCCAGCTTTGAAACACCTTCAAAATGCTAAAACATCTTCAAAACGTTTTGACTTGTTTCGTTTCAACCATTTCAACATTTCTCCCATTTTCTTTTGGATTCAGAGTTGCCATTTTATCCACCCCTACCCCTACAGACAAGTAGACTGAACACTATATGATGCAAACACTTCCTGCCTTCAGTGACTAATGGAAAAGGCAAATACAATTTTTTAGGGGAACCAGGGGAACAATGACACACATGAGAGAGAGATTGTATCTATTGTATCTATATCTGTGACACTATAATTGCCATATGTGATGTAAAGATGGCATTCATGGCTGTGGTATCTAAACAGATGTGTTTCATGCCTTATAACCTCACATTACTTTCCTTGATAGTTACCAAATTCACAAGCTGAACTAAAAGACTCTCTCTTAACAAAAAAAAAAAAAAAAAAAGTCCCTAAGTACTCTCTCAACAGCTCATCTCCAGAGGGTGGCAATCCTTATTTCTGTTGTTTTCGTCATCAATTCCTGGGCTCTTTCTTGCTCCCTTCAACTTCTTTGGTATGTCCACAACCACCACTCACATAGCAGTTGCTGGGGCAACTATCCAGTGAATTTAGGATTATTCATGAGTTCCTAGAAAGAACTTGATTTTACATTGCTTGTCACTAGGTGTTCAAACTTATTAAGATAATTAATATGCTAACTAAGTATATTGTAAATATGATGGTTGGTTGTGCCTATTTCTGAACACACTCACTGATGCAGTTTTCATGGATAGCTTTAAAATTCCCTTTAAATGTTGGTAATCTTCATAGTGTAAGAGTGATGTTGTAGCCAGATGGTCCTGAAATTATGTGAGAAGCAAGTATGTATTAGGATCCTTAGGATATTTTTTATTGGACCAATATAGATTGACATAGTTGGTCCAATATTACCAATATTTAAAGACCCTTTTTAAAATATCTGTGAAAATTGTGCATGTGTTCAGGAATAGGCACAACTAACCAACATATTCACAATGTATTTAATTATTGGTCTATATAGTTGGTCCAATAAAAGATATCACCCTAAGAAATCCTTGACTCTGACTTTTGGGTCTCATATCTTGTGTGCCAGTGTTTATGCATGTGTGAACATGCTTGTGTTCAGACATATTGTCCAACCCTGTGCTTGGCACCACTCATAGAAGGAAAGCTTGGGGAATTCTACTAGATGTACAATATTGTGTTCATACATGTGATTTAATATGATGGTACTGTACCTTTTAAAGTCAGTCATCAGAAAAGGAACCAATTTGCTATTTGCGTTCAATTTGCTATGACAAGGTAAGAAATTGTGGAGGTTGGGGGGGGGGTTAAATTCAAATGACAGATTTGTTACACCTTAAAAAAATGATTTCTCTTTCCACTTAAATATTTATCCCAAGTAGTTCTGGGAGTCTCTGGGCTGAAATGAGAAATCAATAACTGTCCTGTATAACAAAACTGATACCTGAAGAAATACTTCAAGGATGAAGTACCCTACAATTTTTTTGTGCAGTTAACTTTTTTCAATGTTTATTTTCATATTGATCTTGACTGTGCTTTGAGCTGCCATTACACTGTTCTTGTTGGTGTTGTCAGTGTTTTTATACCATTTTAATAAACATTGTCATGTTTCATTTAAAAATGCATTTGCACTCCTTCAAGAAGTTGATCAATTTTGGCTGGACTTTAGTTCTTTACAGATCATCTGCTTTGCATTGTCAAGATGGCAAAAATAACAGCAAGACTAAAATTAGATTTAGTCAATCACCTCAGTTCAAAGCAATTATCCAGCAAACATCTAGTTTGTTTTCCATCAAATGAACTTTAATGTTTATTAATATTCTTGAATGTAAAGGCAACGTATGGCAGAGCAGACTGTGATAAGTAAGTGTAGACTCCTTTGAGAAATGTTTTGAGCAAGTTATGATGAATCCTATATTCCCCTATCAAAGAAAAACTACTGAAACAAACAGGAAAAAAATGAAATAATCTTCATGGTTCCTGTCTTAACAATTTAAATTTTCATTTTGAGTGCTGACAGGCAGTTCGTGGAGCTGACTGTCAATTACCCAAAAAGCAGAAAGAGGTTTTCTGTTCAGCAACGAAGTTAGAAAAAATTTTAAACAAAACAAAAATACTCCCCCCACAAAGAAACCATATGTAAAACAGGATGGACTGAATGTCAAAATAGAAATTTAAAGTGATTGGTTTATTGTATTATACTACTTTTCACTTATATTTTCTTTGTCTTGACGAACAAGTGTATTTTTCAAACTGTCTGAGTGATCACTTAGTTCACTCTTTTCTCTAAAAGTCAAGTGTATTGTAATCTTGGACAAGCATGAACTGTCTTCGAGTAATGAAGAGAAGTGTGAGCTAATGTCTCAAAGAAATGGCATGCAAAGTGACTGCCAGGATGCTGTGTTAACTTCTGCTGTCATTGGAATTCAGTGTTACTGCTGTGTGCTTTAAAATAGGAAAGGAATAGAAAAACATAACAAGGAAAAAATGAACAGTGAAAAGATAAAAAGGCATTTACATTGTGTTGGAGAATTTTTTCTCCCCTCCCTGATCCGATTGCTAGTCCAGCAGAGAAATATGCAGTAGTTGCACCTGTGTAGACAGACATATTGATGCTGCAGGGAGGAACCAGGCAAGATATCCAGCTATTAGGAGCAGCACACAAGTAGCTGAAGCAGGAATTACCACACTGAAGAGGTGGGTATTTGCCTCTTCCCATCAGACCACTGAAACCAAAACCATTGAGATGAGACACCCACAGCTGCTCCCCACCTGCTTTCCACTCTGAGAAAAAACTAGGACCCAAATGATGCCTTGTGATTTGTCATTTAGGGACAAAAACTGCAGAGGACCCAGTCAGAGACTCCAATAATCAGAGCATTGCAGAAGTATCCAAAGCAGAGTTGTCTGCCTATTCAGACAACTTCTGACAATTTTGATTGGACTTTCTCTTCCCTATGTCTTATTGGATTTCCTTGTCCTCAATTCTCCTCACTTTTATACCATACCTGTCTCTCCTGTCCTTTTGCACCTACATTTGCTTCCCTTCAACGCTGCTTCTCATTGGCTACCATCACATTTTTCAGCCTGCTATCATCCTTGTCCAGTCTATCTATAAACTATTGGATCTTCCAAATCAAAACCCAAGTGACTGACTGAATGTCACTCACAAAGTTACTGGTAGGGATAGGACCCTAAACCAGATTTTGGACTCCCAGGTCAGTGCCGTAGCCACAAAAACTCTGTTCTCTTCTTGCTTTAGAGTTATATGTAGTGTTAAATACAGACAGATTAAAAGCTATCTGCTGCTACAGGGACTATCTACTGTTCTTTATGGGTAAAGTGGCTGGCATGATGAGCCCCCCACTCTTAATTTGTCCTAAGGCACTGTCATAGTACATAGGATGGATAATAGTGCTTATAAAGCTGTACATAGATTCATAGATTGTAAGGGAAATTATGACTCTGCTTGTAACGTATGCGACAAGCAGATAACATTTAGTTTTAATATACCTGGTAATCAAGCAGGTCTGAAGACTCACTTGAGAATTTCTAAATGAAACAAGATGGAGGAGGAAGAGAGAGAAAAATACATACCTAATTCTGCTTATTGCTTTGTGCAGCCTCACCTCCTGAGATTTGAAATTACAGAACAGGCTCTTCAGAGACAGATTTGTAGCTGGAGGAAAATTGACACATCTCCACTGTGGTCAGGTACAGACATTACACTTTTACCAGTGTTAAGTGATTGGAAACCAATCTATACCCATAACAGAACAGAAGTTCAGCACATACAGACTGGTTCAAAAAAGGTGGTACCCAGTCTAAGATTCCCTGCCACCAAAGGGAAAATGTGCGTTCTGTTCACTACCAATCTAAATTATGTTGCTTACAGAAAACCACATAACAGATCTGTTCCACTTTTTGAATGTCTGTACCTAGTCCATGATAAATGTGGGAGATGATCCAGAAGCTTTCTGTGTCAAATTCATCTCTAGTTGAACTCCATTAGTTTAATCAAGTCACATCAGGCCTATTTTCAAGTGATCCGATCAAAAACTTATTTATCCAGGCCTCCAAACTGTGCTTTCAATCTCAGTCTATGTCTAACTCTAGATATACCTCTAAAACAAAAAAAGGACAGTGCTTTTGTGGATAGACCACTGACCTACGAGGCGAAATCTAGTTTTGGTTCCTGTCTCTGCCAGAAACTTGTGTGACCTTCAGTCAGTTACTTAGGCTTTGCTTTGGAAAGCCAAGAAGCACATACCACTTGGGAGCAGATGCGTATGTGTTCTTATTTACTTCTGTTGGACTACCTGTATACTTCCAATTAGATTTGCACTTAAGTATCTTCTTGAACTAGGCCTTTAATCTCCTTGAGCCTCTCTTTCCATATGAAAAATGGGGATAAATGCACTTCCTATCTCAAGCCTGCATATTTAGTTTGTAAACTTTGTAGCACAGGGATTGCCTCATGTTGTGAATTGGTAAAGTATTTATTACAAAAGGGCAGTGATCTTAGTTGCTGGTTTTATGTTGTGCTGTAATAAGGGATGTGCACAAGTATAACCAAGGTTAGGTCAATCTAAATGCCCTAGTGTGCAGGCATTTTTCAGGGCTTAAATCACCTAAAAAGTTATGTACTCCTTAGGTGACTTAACTTTAGATTAATAAAGAGTTAACCTGATTCATGACGGGTTAACCTGACTTAGTGAATGCCTTAGATAAGAACAGCTTAGCCCCAGTGCTATGCTGTTCTTATCTTCCTCACGCCTTGACCCGGCTACTTTTTAGTCCCCCAGCTATCCCTTACATCCTGCCAGCCCCGGCTTAAAGTAAGCTGCCTAAAGCTAAACTGGGTGTGGTGAATGCTTGTTCACACCCATAAATGCTAAAAAGACAGGGAAAGATGAAAGGAGGATGAGCAACAAGAAGGGATAACAAGTTTAGTTCAATAGCTCTTGTCTTCTTAAGGTTCTAAATACTTCTTCCTAGTAGATTTTTTTTTACATACTAAGAACAATTCTTGATTCTCTTTTCACATGCACCTGCATAGGAATCACTCCACAGAAGTCAGCACAGTTGCAGTGATGTAAGTAAAGATAAGTTGTCTGGGCATGTGAAACAGTCACAAGGAAAACTCGACAATTAAACATTTCTGCTAATATTCACAGGATTTGAAATGAATGTGTCAACCTTCCTTGCATTGTTCTTGTGTTCACTTTCTATGAACATTCAGGCATTCTTTGTTGCCTGTGTGCTTGCAGAAAGTGGATTTTCAACTTGTATTCTAAAGTACTTTGGATACTTTATATCTGATTGGAACTTGTCAGAATAGCATAATTAAAGGGGCCCCAAAAGCCTTCACCCAAACACTGGCATTTTAAATGAGCTGGAACAGAACTTGGTATCTTTCAAAAATAGGGCCATACCTGAACATACAACTTGTATGTGTGAATGTGACTAGAGAAAATTAAAAGCAGTTGAATCCATCCATGAAATCATATAGCAGTCAAATATTTCTATGAACATTTTCAGGCAAGACGGAGGAAGTTCAAAAATATTAAAATGCTTGACTTAAAAGTTTTAGAGCTAGGTACGAGATAGATTAAATCAGGGGTGGGCAAAATATGGCCCATGGGCCAGATCCAGCCCACCAAGACATTCTATCTGGCCCACAGCGCCCCCCCTCCTTTAAAAAAAAATATTTATCCGCTTCTGGCTGCCTGTCAAAGATGATAGGAGCCAGGAGCAGTAGGACCTAGAGAGAGCCAGCAGCAGGACACAGCAGACCAGCCCCACCCCACCTCCAGTCATTTCCCTGCCTTCCTGCCCTCGCACTGCTCCAGCACCACATGGTTCCCGGCTGCATCACCAGACTGCGGGAGCACAGGGCCAATGCTAGTACCCTGGGGGAGTGGGTGTAGGAAGTGTGTGTGTGTGTGTGTGTGTGTGTGTGTGTAGGGAGGGACTGTGTATATAATTGTGTGTGTTTGTAGGGTGAGTCCCACATGCAGACCCCACCATACACACACACGCCCACACCCCACCTCGCACTGCCATACATGCAGACCCCCACACCCCACATATCCACACACCCACATGCTCCCTCATCTCCCCCAACACCTATCCACTCCCAAAGGCAGACCCACACCCTCACATACCCACACACCCACAGCCCCCCACAAACCTATACCCCCATAATATATGTGTAAGACTTCATTTTAAGCTATTATATACAATTACCTCTATGTACACTACACAAACGCATGTAAACCAGGACAAAAATATTTTTTAACATCAAATTAATTAATGTGTTAGATGTTCGCTTTTTAGGATATTATTTGGTATTTTTCTGGTTCCAAGATGGCAAACCCCCTTGCTGAAAGGAGTACTTCTGGGTGTGTGGGGGGGGGGCGGGAAGGGGAACTTCTGATGGCAAAGGTAAGGGGTCAGGGGGTGGGACTTCCAGTCACAAGATGGTGTCCAGGGTGGGACACCAGTCAAAGGGTGGGGCTACCCATGTGGCCCTCAACAGCTTGCCAAAACTCAGTAAGTGCCCCTCCAACCAAAATCATTGCCCACCCCTGGATTAGATCATAGTCACTTCTCCACATAACTCCCTTCATTGAGCAAGGTGCAATTATGCAATGAGAAAACAGAAACAAGTGCATGTGATTTAAATATCTAATCGCAATTAACCTCCATAGCTCAAATTTTGAAATCACTTCTGGAACACTGGTAATGTATTCCTTTTGATAAAACCACTGGATGGGTGTGTGGAGAAGTGGGGGATTAAGTAAATTCTGATGATGAGAAATTCATTATTAACTTGCAGCTACTATAAAAGCATATCTTCTGGCAGAAGAAAAAAAAAACTTAAGTTAAATTATTAGAGTTTTTTGCTGTGAATTTTTTCTCTCAGTTCTAGCCACAATCAAAGTGAATGGTGGCCAGCATTAGCCAGCTCTAGACCTAAGAACTTCTGTTTACTAGAAAAAGAAGATCTTATGATTTAATTCGCTGCCCAAAGAAGTAGGTTATCTGGTTTCTCATCCTGACTCAGCCATTGCTTTTACAGTGAACGTTGTCATAACCCAAAAGGTTACCTGGAAGCTAAATTATTGTCAGCTATGCGGTGCTTGGTTACTATGACACTAAGCACTACAGGAAAGACTAGAAATAAAACTAAAGCACCCCAAGATCTGTTCATCAAGAAGAGGTAAAAGGAGGTATAGAGAGAAAGCTCATTGTAGATATTAGTGGTTCATTTTTATCAGCTCAGCTGTTTATCTATGTCTTTCTCTCTTTCCATTAAAAAAAAAAAAAAAAAGTTTTGGGAGGTATAGGGTTTGGTTGTGACCTTTTTAAGATTCCTCTATAGGTTAAATTTTTTTCTGATGATTTAGCTTTCCCTGTCAGTGCTATAGCCTGCTGATCTATTAATAAAAGCCTTTCTAGGGGTTTCCATGTGTCAACTTTGAATTAACTTAACAGCTGATGAAAAATAATGTGTTGACTGACTTAATAATGGACCCCTCTGATAAGCCATTTGTTAATGAAGAGCCCACTGCGCTAGCTGTTCTTAAAGAAGAAAGAAGTTCCTACTGTGGAAGCAGATCTACTGTGCATATGCGACTTAAATGTCTTGAGTTTCACATCCTTGTAATTACTGTTTGCAATTATGAATCTGATGCATCCTGCAGAAACAGTGATACAGCAGCGCTACAGGAATGTTGTGTTTTTTTTCTGTAGTAGTGGTTTTAGTAGTAGTATTAGAAATATAATCACTAGCTTGTGGAATTCCATTTTAGCCTTGTTTATCTGAACTCCAGCATTTCCAGTCTTATTAATTTACTACATGGAGTCCCCTGTGGTTCAGTCGTAGACTCTTTGTCTGCCATGCAGGAGACCCGGGTTCAATTCCTGGATGCTCATACAAGCACAGCTGTGGAGGCACCAAACTTCTGGACTCAGTCTGGTCTTTGGATTCTGTCTCAGTGGCCTAAAGCAGGGATGGAGGGTCTGGGCAGCCTCCACTCCTCCAAAAAACTCCTGCCTAGGCATAAGCATTGAAGGTGTGGGTGACCTCTCATGCATACACCATGATCTGGAAAGATAAATGGTTGCCAAAAAAAATTACCCATATTAATTTGATCTAAGGTGATTCTGCATTTAAGACAACTTCCCAGTAATTAAATTGGATCCCCTGCTCCAGCCTCTGCTCCCTGCTTTCTTCCATCTTACCCTAGTTTTGCACCCACAGGCTCTGTCCCAATCTTGCCTGGCCCCAGCCCAGTCTCCATAGATCCATGTGGATTGCACACCACTGCTACAGGGCTGGGTTGGGGCTCAGTGGGGCTCAGTGCCCCAGGCTGCAGTATGTATGGAGCCTGCTGGTGTGGAACAAGAGCCAGATGGGGATGGAGGGAGGCAGGTGGGGAGCAGAGGTTGTATTGGGAAGAGATGGGAGGAAGAGATTGCAGGGAGGAAATGGCAGGATGCAAAGGGCATGGGTAGGGGCTGGAGCCCAAGCCACAGCAGTCACCTGCCCCCTCCCCTTACCCTCATATGTATTTCTAAGATGAAGAACTCTTCTTTGGGGGGAAAGGGACACACGTTAGAATTGAGTAAATACAGTAGTTTTCTGTACTTCAGATTCCAACCTGGGTATCCAGGCTTAATTATAAAGTAATTATATAACATGCCATTTTATGGAATTTTTTCCTTCATGGGTCAAAAAACACTTTGCTGAAGAGGGAAACATGATTAGCACCATTTAACAGAGGAGAACCAAGGCACAGGAAAAGTGAAGTGAACAGTGCGGGGTCCCTCAGTGAGCCAGTAGAAGAGACAGACTTAAACCCAACTTTCCTGAATTCCTGTGCCTTTCCTCATAGACATTTGCTTCTAGGTTTAGATACCAGTGGGCTATATTTTGTCAGTTTCTCTGTTTATCTACATCTTTCTGTACTCCATTTTAAATATCTTTTTGGGGATCTTTATTTAAAAAACAAAAGGTGCCTTTTTGAGAGAGTTCTTCCTGCCACTGGGTGTGGCCTACTGATTTATTAACTCAAGCCTGGTTTGATAGCTCCTCTGCCTTAGGAAAAAGCTCCAGCATGTTCCCTTCTCTCCCACCTCAAACTCTCATTTTGCATAGATTTGCTAATTAGGAAACTGAGACCAAGGTTGTCAATGGGATTAGGCTTGACTCAGTGAAATAATCCAAGAGGCAAAAGTTTTTGTTATACATACACAACTGTGCATATGTAACAGTTAATACCACTATCACTTTTTTGTACATGGGGGGACACTAAGGCACTGGAAGAGGAATTGATTTGTACTATGATACAGAACAAATTGGTGTCAAAGTTGGGGACAGTGCTCCTATTCTGCTCTGCCTGATCCAATGGGATCTGAAAATTGTGTTGCTTGTACAGTTGATTATAACTTTGGTATGTGTGGTTCAGATTTTTTTTAAAGGAAAAATAAGAGCTGGTGTCTGCAGAAAGTAACACACACACACACACACACACACACACTCACTTCATTCTAATTGCATGTTGTAGAACATAAAATTACAAGTCACATTCATGTTCAGTACTGTTCAAAATTAGATAAAACTATTTACAAGATATTTTTAATTGCTACTAAAAGGATCACTGTTAAAAGCCAGGGTTGTCTCACCTACTCTGCATTATGCTGTGCTGTCTGTTTACCAGGTGAAAATGTGGTAGATTTTGCAAATTTTATAGTTTATTCATTTGCTGCTGCTGCTGTTTCATGATTCCTCAGTAAGAATAAATTGTTTGGAGGTGATCGTTTGCTTCATCAATCTCACCATAATCTGAGAAGTGACTTGGATTCAATGCAAAATTGGCAATTTTACTTGCTACACAGTGTTTGTCTTACTTTTTACTTCAAAATAATCTTTCCTAGGTAGCAATAAAATAGTATGGAAGAGTATACTGCATTCATCAACAAAAATTATTGGCTAGACTAATTGCAGAAGGTGATACCAAAACAGAAAACATCTTGATCTAAGCCTACACTGTGTGTGTGTGTGTGTGTGTGTGTGTGTGTGTGTATCAGTTTACAAATCAGAAGATAGCTAGCTAGCTAGCCATTTTCTGACTTGTAAACTGAGTATATTTTATGTCGGAATCCCTGATGGTCACACAGGGTCCTTATGCTGTATAGTATGAACAAGGCAAAAAAGATCACTCTTTGTATTCCATGAAGGTATCCCAAATGAGATTGACAGAGTTGATCATGACATGAATACAGGCACTGTTCCTCTGCCTGTAAGCTCTTTTCCTGTGTCCCCTAGGCCAGGAAGGATTAATGGCATATGCCAAATCTGTTCAAGACCTTCCTTCAGGGCAGTTTTACCCCAAGTACAAAAAACTTATAATTTTACACCTAAGTAAAGGTATTCCCTGACCAAAACAGGTTGAAACTTGTGGGGTATGGAGGCTTATTCCATTGCATTTCTCCTCCACTGCTCCAGGGCCAGCCACGAAATCCAACTTCCTCCAAAGACTCCCTTTCCAAGTGACCTTTGCTAGCCCTTCATAGACACTATCTCAGGTAGTAATCTCTTTGAGGTAGGCTTTCTCCCTGGAGAATACTCCTAGTCAGTAGCAGCTCTGTGTTTTGGTGCTGTACATTAAAGGCACAAGTGAGGATAGTTATAAAAATGAAGGACCTCATACACTGATTGAATTGAAACAGTGTTTGTGAGAGAAACAACAAGAAGACAAAGAAGCTGAGAAAGAAGGTAGTGGACTCTCCATCCTTGGAGGTTTTTAAGACCTGGCTAGACAAAGCCTTGTCTGGGATGATCTAATTGGGGCTGGTCCTGCTTTGAGCAGGGGGTTGGACTAGATGACCTCCTGAGTATGGCTGTGAGAAGCTTCAGGTGGTGATTCGATTTGGAGGAGATTTGGCCAAATCTGAATCAAATTGGGACCAATTAAAAGGGGCGAATCAATTAAAAGCTCTCTGAATCTTTTCCAAAGATTTTCGTGTTAACCTTCTATGCTTCAGACAGTCCCTGGTGGTTGCAGCAGAGAGCTGCAGCTGACTCTGAGCTGGTAAGTAGGGGTGGGGGAGGGGGTTGAGAGTGACTCTAGCCCCTCCCCCAGGCTTCCTCCAAGGCTTCCCCCTCCCCCCAGCTCCCAGGGCTTTAAAGAAAAGCCCCGATGCTCACCGGGTGCTGCCAGGCTGGGGGGGAGGAGGGTGATCCCCCCCCCGTTGCATGGCAGGCTCTGCACAAGTCCCCCAATGCCCCCCCCCACTCCTCCAGCCTCAGCACGGGTGCCCCATCAGGCCAGCTCCTGCCCTTTAAGGAAAAATAAAACCAAGAAAAGCCCTGGGACTCGCCACTCCTGCTGCAGCCTTGGGGCTTCAGGGGGCTTATGCAGAGCCCCCCACATGGCATGGGGCAACGGGGATTGCCCCTCACCAGCAGGAAGGGTGTGTGCAGGTCTTTTCTCAGTTTTTATTTTTTCTTAACTGGTCAGAGCTGGCCCATGTAGGTCACCCATGTGGGGAGTGAGGGGAGGGTTGGGGAGCTCATGCAGAGCCACCCATGCAGCATGGGGCAGTGGGGGACAGCAGGGATTGCCCCTCACCAAGCCCGGCAGCACCTGGTGAGTTGGGGCTTTTTTTTCCCCAAAGAGCCAGGAGCTGGGGTGGGCAGGGCAGCCATTGCTGGGCTGGGGAGGGATGGGCCTGGCTGATTCAGAGGTTTGGCAACAGCCAAACCTCTAAATAAGATTCAACCAAATTGATTCTGGACAGTGATTCGAATCACCAAATCACAAAACTAATAATGATGTGCAAATCTACATTCCACATTAAAAAAGGTCGTGCTGTGCCAGAAAAAACTGCCCAATTAAAACATCATTATAAACCTTTTGTATTGCCATAAGATGGGCATGAATCTGATTCTAATATTTAATTAGTAGCTTTGAAGGATTGGAAAGGAGCATGCATGTCCACAATGAATTAATAGAGGATGGGCAAGTTAAACATTTACAATGCAGCCTTTTTAGTACAAAAGCATTTGATTTCTCCTGAGAATCAGACTGTAGCAAGAGGACAAGCTTTCAATTAAGGACACAAATAATCGCATCTCTAAGGAGGGCTACTGAATTGATCACTATGTTAACATACTCACGTTTTGCATTTTTTAAAAATAAACTCTCTCTTGTAACTGATTAGCATGCTTCGTTACTAAGAAAGCTGCCTGTCCCTTTATGTTGGGAATGGTGATTATGTAGCAAGGCTAAAGCGCTTCTCCAGGATTTATCAGCATCTTAGTATATACTAAATCAAGGATGCTACTTGATGTCCTACTTCATGAATTCTGGTTGGTCAGGTAAGTATATTTAAATGAGTGAGTTTCTAGACCTTTCGTTTGGAAAGAAAATGTCTTCAGTGTTAGTAGTGTAATAGATTATTTTGCCCCTGAATTTGTGGACAACTTGAAACAGTGCTTCAGGGGTTGGAATTCCTTTGGCCCTATTTATTTCCATAAAGGTGCACCACAGAATGTGTTTGCTGAAATGATTAACACTAAAGGAGCACCATGAAGAAGGAAGACAGCAAAGTGGTTTTCTTATCTCAGATATTCTGCTTTTTATGGTTATTTCTATTCCTAGTTCTGCCAAAACCCTCTTGCAGGATACTGAAGAAGTATTATGCATTTCATACCGGGCACATCTACACATGCAATTAGCATGAAGCAATTAACTCTGGCACATATTACACCAGAGTGTATTGCTCCCAAGCACCATGTCTGAAAATGCACCTGGGACCACACCACATTCAACTGGGTCAGAGGAGCCCAGACTGGCATGGGGTCTGGAAGGCTCAGCCTGCTATCCAGGGGCTACTCTGACTTGGCTCAGCATGTTGTGGTGGAGTTGACTGGAGCACAAAGGTGCTCCAGTGTGGGGCTAGTCAGCAGGCATCCCCTGCACTGAGGCACCCTCATGCCCCAGCCAGCTGCATCAGCATCTAAACATGGACCGCAGCAGAGTAAATTAGTTTACTCCGGCCTAATAGCATCGCACATGTAGACACTGAGACATTTACTGTGGAGCTAATTAGGCAACTCCACAGTAAACGTCTCATGCTGATGGGCCCACTGAGTGCAGATTTAACTATCGGTAAGCCTTCTGGGCACTGTAATTTTCCACCCAAACCACACCTCCCCAGCTCCCCCAGACTGCTGAAATTGGGGTGCAGCTATTGGGGGGCTGCAGCAGCTGGCGAGGGATGGGGCCAGGTGGGGCAGCAATTGGGGGGCTGGGGCTTGCAGGGGGGCCATTTGGCCCCTGTTGGAGGGCTATAACCCCTGTGTGAGGCCGTAGTCCTCGTGTGGGGGCCGTAGTCCTTGTAATGAGGGGGCTGTAGCCCCTATGGGAGGGCAGCAAAATATATATTAATGTATTCATGAAACATGTATTTAGAGTTCACTTTATTATTATGATAGAGACACTGGTAGGCTTCCACATTGCTTTAACACTGTAGATATATTAATAAAACATTGTCCAACTGATCGCTGTCTCTGATTCACTTTCTCTCTGTCTTTATAGTGGTCTTTTGTTTTAATTGTGGAGGAACATGGATTTTGGAGTATTTTACAAAGTGACTTTTCGATTTTTTTTTTTATGAGGGATTTTTCAGTTTTCCAATAGGGAACACCAGAATTCCTGCTAGGGAGGCCATTGGCAGGACCCTGCCTGCTCACAGGTGGCACCTTGGACCCAACTGGCTGTGGCTGACCTCAAATGGGGCCAGGAGGGCATGCTTTGACAGTTCAAAGCAGGGCACCACACCCAGAACATCTTCCAGGCGATAGTTGCCCAGATGGCCGGGCAGGGGTCACACATGGCAGTAGTACCGCACAAATACCAACTCTGCAGCCACAACCCACTGGCAGCTGTCCCAGAGGGACAGATGCCTCTATTGGCTATGCAGTCCCCATCTGGGTCTGGCAGGCACATAGGTCACAACCGCGCAGCAGCTCCCACTGCCAGACTACAGTGGGTAGAGGGTGCAGGGAAATCTCAGGGCTGCTTCAGCAGTCCTGATGGCACAAGGGATAGTATCCCCAGGTACCAATTGGGTGGTCCCCAGAAGCTCCTTAGAGTGAGTAGTTCTGATCTATTTGCCAGGGCAGCTTTTTGTACTGATGGGACCAGGACAGGGTGGCTTTTTATATTGCTGGGGACAGCACAGGTGCTGGCCCCAGGCTCTAGCTTCTCCTGGATGCTGATCCAGGAGGAGCCAGGCAGGGTTATTTTGCCCCAAGTGGCACAATTTGTTCCACAACAAAGTGCATGTCTAAGCATGTGCTCTGAGGCAAAAAGCTCCAGCTCAAATTTGCACCGCTTCTATTTGAGCTGCTGCAAGTGCGTGTGGTTGCATGTATGGATGTGCCCGATGAGAACAAAACTCAGATATCTTAGTAAACATTTGTTTGAGTTTTTCTTTTTTGGATAGAGGTGAAAAGGCAAAAGCTCAGTTAGATTTTCATTCAGTTGTCTGAATATCTCTGG
The DNA here is from genome assembly GCF_030867095.1 of Alligator mississippiensis. Taxonomy (NCBI): domain Eukaryota; kingdom Metazoa; phylum Chordata; order Crocodylia; family Alligatoridae; genus Alligator; species Alligator mississippiensis. The sequence continues at coordinate 105,433,787 of NC_081826.1, forward strand.
AATATTTGAAAGGCTTGGTATATTTCCTTCAAATTTCTTCATAACCACTGAAAGTGGTACAGTAAAAGCTTTGTTATCCGGCACCCATAGGGAGTGGGGGATGCCAGACAACAAAACATGCCAGTTAACTGAGTGGCCTGAACAGGTGTCTTTGCCTGTTCGGGCCACCGCCTCTCCTGCCACATCCAGGGTGTCAATGCCCTTCCTGCCATATCGCTGCCCCTCCCACCACATCACCACCCCTTCCACAGGCCCCAAGGGACAGGGAGGGGGCTCCGCACAAGGTCTACGCCCTGGGCCGTGGGGAATCAGCAGCACAGGTTGTTTTGCCCTGGGCCATGGGGGCTCGGTGAAACCGGAAGTGCCACGGTGGGCACTTCTGGTTTCACTTTTCCCTTACAAGCCAGCATGCCGGTTAGTAGAGCATGCTGGCTTGTAAGGTGCTGGATAGCACAGCTTTTACTGTAGTAGCAAATTGAATGCTCCTTGAATTCAAACTCAGGACACATCGTTCTCAAGAATCTGCTTCCAAATGTCAACAGGAATCATCTGGGATACTGTGTCATCTATTGAAGCATGCTGCAAACCATTCTTTGTGCGTATCAAACTACGTAAACATTTGTAGCCCAGCCCCATCTAGCTTCTCCTGGCAATAAATATGCACTTTCCTTCCACTGCTTCTCTTTCTGTAATTTCTTCAAAGTCTGATTAGCAACATGATGATTGTTGAATATCTTCACAATCGCTTTGCAGTTTGCTAGTAGCAAGCAGCAGGGACCTTGCTTCCCCGCTTCTTGCCAGAAAGAACACTGCTGCTCAACTTGCTGCTCGGTTTCCCCAGGACTGGAGAGCCAAAGGGAAGTATAGTTTGGCCTCTGCCACCGGCCAGAGGACTAAGCTTGCTCTGTTGAGTTAAAATAGTTAACTATTATGTAATTTAAAAAAAACATATTGTTAATCCTAAGCCAATTTGGGTGCTTAGTGCAAGCAGAAAAGCAGGATACAACTATTTTAAATAAATAAATAAATAATAGTCCAGATTTCTATTAATAACTTTTAAAATTATAATGTTTTAAAACAATATAGATGCTATTCTATACTGTGTGCTCTTTAACATATTGATTTGTTACTTACATAGGATTTCTGAAGTAGACTTTTCCACTACTTGGTTGTATTAGCTTTCTGTATATGACTTGTACTCTTTCAGGACAGTTTGTATATGTTATTAAATGTTTCTTTATTGTTGTTGTGTTGTTAGCATATTCCTTCCTGAAATACTTAAATCTGCCAACTTTCATTCTTCCTTCAGTGGCTTGAATTTCAGTATAATGATGCCACACACTAGTTTGTTTGTTTTTTCTGATTAGGCATTACTATGACTATTTCAAAGTGAAAGCACTAAAATCTAACAGATCTTAACGCAAACACTTCCAACTTCCCCAACTCAGGAAAAGAAATGAGACCTGCTCTGTGTTTTTGCTTAACTAAAGTGAAACAAAAATTAATCATAGTTTTAGTTTTGGTTTTGCTTTCACTTGCAATCTGAGATGAAATAAGAATTTTAGCTTTGGTTTTGGTTTTACCTGCACAGCCAATTAGGTGAATTCATAATTTGATTTTTGGTTTGGATTATTATGTAACTGCTTTTAAGCATCCTGTTTACAAATCAATAAAACATATACATACTCTTTCACACTTCCTAAGGATAATCACCTGAAAAACATTACAACTTTGAAACTGCCAAGCTTGCCTAATATTGTATTGGCATCCATTCATTGTTACTAATGAATTTATGGAACGGAACATTTCTTATGAAAAGATAAAGCACTTCTGCCCCATATCTCTGAACCTGGGGACTGATGGCACTCAGTAGTATGGCACAAGTGATGTGTGGCCCCAGCTGGTATGGCCTGTGTGCCATGGGGCCCTTACTTGCTTTGAAGTTAGACAGTCCTGACCTAGAATATCAAACTTTTTCATTTCCTGTAATGCAGCTTCTTATCTAACAACCTCAGAACAGTGACCAGCTCTATGGCCCTATCTGTAGTAATCTACTGGCATGTACAGCTGGGGAACTAGAATGCTGAGAGTTCAGTTTGATGCACTTTCTCTCCATAAACCCTTCTTTGTTTGAAAAGTCTTTCAACAAAAATCCAACTCTGCACCATTTTACAGCAAGTACAGTGCAGTGATGATGAACGCTTCTTCTTCTCCAAATTACTTTTATACCCAAATGTATAGGTGAACCCTTTGGCTGAATGGTGCTATAGTGAGTCACTTGCTTGCCTGGTACTGCGTAGCAAGTCATCTGGCTCGGCTGGCACTGCAAGGAGCAAATCGGTCCTTGAACCCTTGAGCTAACCCATAATCTGGTCCCAGCATTTATAATTTTCTGTACAAGGTCACGACCATAAATAGAACATTTTGTGGGTTATTTTGTGCATATTTAGTGTTGCACACTGGCAATAAGAAGAACTAGCTGCTGTTTCAAAACATAGTATGAATACATTTTTTCTACTCAGGAAACAGGTCTAGAGGCAGATTTGTAGAGATATTTAAACACGTAAGGCTGTAGATAGAAAGCTAACTCCCACTGATATCAGTGGGAAATAAGTACCCACGTGCTTTTGAAAATCATAGTATGTACCTTTTAAAAAATCAGTAGCAGTTATTGTAAGCTTTCTCCGGAAATACAGCTTATATAATTATTTATGATATGTTACAGTGGCTTGATAGATGTTATAGTTATTATTCTATTTTGAGGCTTACTCAAGTTTTTCTTTTAAATCAATGGCCATTTTTCAACTAATGGGAAGAAATATGCCTACCACATACTTCACTTAGGCACAGTGGGCTTGTCTACATGTGCTCCTGACTGCGCAGTTGTTACTGCACAATCATTTAGCTTTAGCTAAAGCAAGTACTAAATGACTCTGCAGTAACCACCATTACTGCACAGTCCTGGTGGGACATGGATTGTTTCTGACCTTATTGCACAGTAGCAATGAGCTACAGTAGCACTGGCATCATGGTTCATGCCCTCCGATTCTAGATTGCTGTAGCAATAAGCTGTAGCACCATAGCTTGACACTATGGTGACATAAAATCTCATGTAGACACTGCCAGTATGTAGTGTTTTGTTTTAAGCAACCCTAATTTAGATTGATGCAGATCCTTTATTTTTTCCTGAAAGAACCAGATGTGTCATCATTTTAAGAGGGTAGGCTCAATAAACAACCATGTGCTATATAAAGATAACATAAAGCTGACTGTGAAAAGGTCCACAAAAAATATATGAAATTGCATACATTGATTCAGTTGCCCTATGTACCAAAAAAACCCAACAAAAAAGCGACATCAGCATAAATAGAAGCACCACACATCTCAAGCAGTATGGACAGCAAAGCACTGGACTTTTATCGAATAAGTCAAATATTATATCAGAGATGTCATGAAACCCACTATAGTCTGGGAATTCATGGGGTGTCATGAATGTTTTCTTGTGCTTATTTCACTGATAAAAGCACATGGGGTCTTGCTGAAAAGTCCATGTTGTGCTGTATCCAGTTATGCTATCACTGTATAGATGATGCACTCTCTCTCTCTCTCCCTAGTCTTTAGGATTTTGGACATGTATCAGCCAAGAAATTGAGCTATGTTGCATGCTTAAGAAAAAGAGCAGGTGGAACTGCTAAATATCTCTCTTCATTATGTCCCAAGGGCAAGAAGAATTCCCGCTCTCAGACATAAGCAGAAGGCATTGTCTGCCTCTGTAGCTAAAGCATCTGTGAGAAATGGCCCATCAATGAGAGGAATGCCAAGTGTACCAGGGACAGAGATTTCTGGAAGCTTGTGATGTATGGAGGCAATGGTGATGGGTGGGGGGCTGGCTTGGGGAGATATTTTAAGGGGTAGCTATGAGGTTGCCCAGGTCTTTATACTTTTCCCAGGCTGGAGAAGGGTCCAAGAATTGTCAGGTAGGATGATTTGTGGAAATACTGGCAGGGCTAAGTGGCAGCCAGAGAAGAGGGTAAGAAAATGTACTTTATTCTGTCTTTAAACTTATGGTTAGTTTTGCTTGTATGTGTTTTCTCCTGCTTAAATCCTTTTGCTATTTGTCTTCTTCCTGATTGCCTGTAGAGAACTGAGTAAAAACCATTCTTAAGTATCAGTGCTTTTACTCATGGAAGCAAACATCTGCTTCTTTGTTCTTCACTGTACACAAGGAAGATACATTAAAGAAGGAGAATTCAAAGCACAGCTGGAAAATATTGTGTAACTAGCTGATTGTAGGAGTTTGAATGATCTAGTATAAGTAGAAGCATGGCTCCCCTGCAATAATCCTAATCTCCCCCAATCGGCAATCTTGCACTGTCCCCACTAGTCTTGTTCCCATTCTCAAGCCCTTGTCAATTAAAGTTTCGGGTCCCTTATTTCCCGCTTCCTCCTTTGATGTTTTTCTTTTCCTCCTTATATTTGCAGAAGGAAGCATCAGCCCTGAGGGACTGATTCCTGTATTTCTCTCTCTCTCTCTTTTTCTCTCTTTTGTGCTCTCTGCTCCTTTCTCCATTAATGTTACCATTATTTTTGTCACTAATTTTTCATTCCTCCTTTTTGTTCTCTTGTTGGTACATAATATAAGCCAACCTATTTTTTCTTAAGTAGCAGTGTATTTGTGGACTTAGTTGAGCATCTGGTTATTTGTTGGATGCCAGCCCAGTTGTTTTTCTTCCACTCCCATTTTCTTTATTTTTATGTTCCCATGACTCCTTCCACTTCTGTTTTTCTCTTTGGCCCAGTTTCACTTCCTTCCTTGCCTCCTCCTTGTTCTATGTTATTGCTCCCCTCCCCTCTGACCTTATTTCCATTGTATCCTATCATAGAGCAGTGGAATAGGTAAATTGTCACGTCCACCTGGAATTTTCCTTTAGTCATGAGGAACATATTTTGCAAGGGATTATTCAATGCAATGTTTCTCAGCATCTTGCCTTTTCTTCTTTCCTCTGCTCAGGTGCTTTCTTTGACTTCTTTGTTTACTGGTTTAAACACCTGATTGAAATAGAATAGGCGTTCTTTGTTTAAGCACCTTTCAGAAAGAGTTCTGAAACTTTTGCCATCAAATTCAGTAGATACATGTTTTCACACCTTATGCAATGTCTACAATCTGAACAAATTCCTTTTTCTATAGTGTGAAACTCAAAATTAACATCATCTGAGTAGTTTTAAGCCAGCTTTCTACATCCTTATTTATAAGAGGAAAGTGGCACAAAAATCTACAGGGAAATTTTGCAAAGTAAATTACAATTGACAACGACTAACAGAGATGGAGTCATATAATCTTCTGTGTTTTTCAATTTAACAAGTGCTGCTCTTACTTTCAACTGTAGTATTACTCTCAAGAATAACCATAATGAAAGTTGATGCCTTATCAGTAATTAAGACCCAATGAGGAAAATAATCATTTTGATTCTCATACATTAGGATCATAGACTTTGCCATTTTAGAAGTGTTCATCTTCAAATGTAGCATGTTTCCCTTGATGTTCCTTTTTTTTTATATATCTTTGTTTTCTTTCATGGCATTCCAGAAAGTCAGTCATATATCTGGCATCTCCATGTCTAAAGCAACATTGTTTTGTAGCACAGGTTGTATTTTTGTCCACTTCCAAATATGGGCTTTTATTTCCTTTCACATTTTTCCTGTTTATTGCACTTCCATTCACATTCTTTGCGCTGGATCACTGGATTATGCAGGAGATAATGATTTTGCAACTCCTATAGCTGTTTTTGACTAACTCAGCAGCCTTATCGAGGGTTAAACTGTCCTCCACTAGCAAGAGTTCATTAATCTTGGAATTATTTTTTTTCCTTTCAATTATTTGGTCACGAATCATTTTGTCAGCTAGTCTACCAAAACTGCTTGAGCTGTAGAGGCGAATTCACACAAAGCAGCTACAAACCTATCAGTCAATCCTCTGGGGTTTTGTGCTCTCCTGCAGATGTAACATCCCCCACAACATTTATCATGGGCCAAAGTGCTTATTGCCTGCAAGATTTGCTTTATCATAGTTTGTAGAATTAAAGGAGCATCTGGTATGGCAGGGAAGTTGTAAAATATCCTTTGTCATCAGGTTCCAAGCAATGGAGAAAAAGAGCTTTCTTTTTATTTCCAAACAATCAAAGATAATGTTTCTACAAGATAATGCCTGACAGGTAGCTGCCTTGGCTGCAGTGGAATAGCTGGCATTCTAGGGAGTGTCATGAAAACTGAAGCTGTTGATAAGAGTAATTTATTTTGTCATGAATGCTAACACATTGCCAAAAAGATGGATTGACTGAAATAATAAGCTGCCTATGAGATTAAACTATTTTTGTTTACATTTAGGCACAGTGTAAAAGCTCTCATTTTCTTGCTTTATTTTCTCCATCCTCCTACTTCCCTCATTTTATAGCTCTCTTTACTATTACCAAGTTCATGTAACATCTGCCTACCCCTGCTGTGTTCTGCTTACCCATGCTCTATTCAACTAACCTTAAATATAACTGTTCATACAATAAAGAATGCTGGAAGTAGCTCTGAGCGCACTGCTTGTATACATGTGATTCAAAAAACAAAACCTTAAAAACCCTTAATAATTAATTATGGAAATGCATAGTGAGGGGGTGAGAAAAATATTGTCTTTCTCCTGAGAAAAGGCAAAGCTTATGAGTGATATGCTTTTAAGTGCCAGCAGAATTTTGCCCTAGGAAGGCATTTACATAAAAAGAACAAACTGTTAATTACAATATATACTTTCTTTTCCCATAAAATAATGGCACAGCCTTTCCTCACTCTTCTTCTAGATGCATTAATTTTGGGTGTGCGTGCATGGAGAGGTCTCTTTCGTGCTAGAGTATGGGCACAAAATACTCAGAAGAATAGCAAGTAGACAGACTCTGGATTTGGTGAATAGCTATTGCCTTTTTACTTACTAAACAGTTTTAGTTACCTGCTTACCTCAGGGTATTTTGATAGTGCCTTTCATGTTCCTCAGTGGTTTGAGCATTCCATTCTTGGACCATTTCTCAAGAAGACTAAATATGAACAGTATGTCTCTGAATGAGTAACAATATCATATGTTACTAAAAGGTACCAAAGGGACTATAAAAGGACATCTGTTTTGTTTGTTGATTATATCACTTGATTAGGGCATATGCAGCTGAACTGCTGGAGTCAGCCTTATGTATTTTCAAACAGAATGTCCTAGTTTACTTTTCCTTTGAACTCTATCACAGAATCATAGCAAATTATGGTTGGTAGGGGCCTCAGGAGGTCATCTAGTCCAACCCCCTGCTCAAAGCAGGACCAGCCCCAACTAGATCATCCCAGCCAAGGCTTTGCCTACCCGGGTCTTAAAAACCTCCAAAGATGGAGATTCTACAACCTCTCTGGGTAACCTGTTCCTATGCTTTATTATCCTCCTCAAGAGAGTTTTTCCTATTATCTAGCCTAAACTTCCCTGGTTGTAACTTGATACTATTACTCCTTGTTCTGTTATCTGCCCACCATCTAGCTACACCCTGTTTGGAACTGCCCTTCAGGTAGTTGAAGGCTGCTATTAAATCCCACCTCAGTCTTCTCTACTCCAGACTAAAAAATTGCAGTTTCCTCAGCCTTTCCTCATAAGTCATGTGCCCTAGCCCCCTAACAATTTTCCTTGCCCTCTGCAGGACTCTTTCCAATTTGTCTACATCTGTTCTTTAGCAGGGGGGGGGCAAAACTGGACATAGTACTCTAAATGTGGACTCACCAGTGCAGAATAGAGGGGAATAATCACTTCCCTCAATCTGCTGGCAATGCTCCTACTAATGCAGTCCAGTATGTGTTTAGCCTTCTTCATAGCAACAAAACACTTTTGGCTCATATTCAGCTTCTTGTCCACTGTAACCCCCAGATCCTTTTCTGCAGAGGTGCTGCTTAACCAGTTGGTCCCCAGCCTCTACTGGTACTGTCCTGAGTGCAGGATTTTCATTTCTCCTTATTGAGCCTCATGAAATTTTTTTGGTTCAATCCTCCAATTTGTCTAGGTCTCTGAATCCTAGTTCTACTTTCAAGTATATATATTACTCCCCCCAGGTTGGTGTCATCCACAAACTTGCTGAGGGTGCACTCTATCCCACCTTCCAGGTCATTGATGAAAACAGTGAACAAAACCAGCCTCAAGACTGAGAAGATCGAGGATACCTGCACAGAGAAACTCCCCAGCCAGAGGGACACATCCAGCAGTAGCAGCGTGGCCATGCTCCAGAGGGAGCTTCCAATCCACCCAGGCTCAGCCTTATCAGCTTGCCAGGTAAGTCAGATTGGTTCAATCAAGACTCCAGGAACTATTTCTGGCCCTATACACTGGCAAGAAGAAGGAAGGTAAAGAGGAGAAGAAGAGACCAGCAGAGAGGGTGATTGCCTGGTTGCCGGTCTGGACTTAAGTCCCCAGGACTGGGGCAGCAGACCCACAGGGTCTATAGAGCTTGGAGGAGCTCAGAAAAAGTGTTTCTGCATTAACTGTCCGCAGCGGGTGGTTAATTGAGCCAGTGAGATGCTAGTTATCAAAGAAAAAAATTCTTTGTTTTGCAAGTTTTTTTCTTTCCTTTTGCCATTCCTTACATTCTGATGGGCGGCAGTCAGCTCCGGGTCGGGGCGTCATCACCCCTCCACAATTCAATCAATTAATCAAATCATGGCAGTTGAGAACTGAGAGGAGCACCAACCTAATTGACCGGCTGGTGTCTGTCCGGCATAGGAATGGCAAGTGAATGTCAATGGGACACAGAGATCCGCATCTACATATGGTGATAGTTCAACAAGGATCAACCCTGGGGTGCTCCACTTGATACTGGCTGCCAACTAGACATTGGTTACTACCCATTGAGCCCAATGATCCAGCCAGTTTTCTATCCAACTTACCATTGGCGATGTGTAGGGGGTGCACATGGGTACACATGCACCCCCTAAGCTTGGCATTGTACCCCCTGCAAAAAGGTGCCACCGACACTGCTGGTGGTACCTAAAGGCATTCACCGCTCAGCACTGTCCACCCCCCCCCACCGCCAACACTGCCAGCAGCATCAGTGGGTGGTTCCCGATTGCTGCTGGCCACTGCCGCCACTGCCAGAGGCATCTGTTTGTGGTCGCTGACCATTGGTTGGTGCTCACCACCCTCACCCTCCCTGCTGCCAACAGTGTTACAGCTGCCTGCAGGAGCTCACCACTTGCCTCCGCCATGCTCCTGCCACCACCACCACCACAGCCACTGCCACCTGCGGGAGCTTGCCATGCCCCCTCAGCCTCCGGGGGCACATGGCATTCATGCAACTTACAGTCCATCCAACCTTTAGTTCCTTAGCTTGCTTTCATGAACGTTGTGGGAGACCACATATAAAGCCTTGCTAAAGTCAGGGTATATCATGTCCACCCCTCTTCCTGAATCCACAGAGGCAGCCATCTGATTGTAGAAGGCAATCAGGTTGGTCAGGCATGACTTGACCTTGGTGAATCCATGCTGGCTGTTCATAATCACCTTTGTTTCCTCCAAGTGTTTAGAAATGGATTCCTTGAGAACTTGCTCCATGATTTTCTGATTTGTCTACATCCGTTCTTTAGCGGAGGGAGGGGGGCAAAACTGGACATAGGACAAGGACTGAGGGGAGGCTGACCAATCTGTAATACCCCAGGTCTTCCTTCTTCCCTTTCTTAAAGATGGGCAGTATATTTGCCCTCTTCCAATATCTGGGACCTCTTCCAATTGCTATCTGTTCTCAAAGATAATGGCCAGTGGCCCTGCAGTCACAGTGACCAACTCCCTCAGCACCCTCAGGTGCATCACGTCTGACTCTATTGACTTGTACACCTCCAGGTCTTCTAAATAGTCCCTAACTGGTTTGTTCTTTTGCCACTATCAGCTGCTCACCTCTTCCCCAAACAGTGGTGCCATCTGCAGTAGTCTGGGAGCTGACCTTGCCTGTGAAGACTGAGATGAAAAAGTCACTAAGTACTTCAACCTTTTCCAAATCCTCTGTCACTAGGTTTTCTCCTCCATTTAGTAAGGAGCCCACATTTTCCCTGATCTTCCTCTTGTTACAGACATACTTGTAGAAACCCTTCTTGTTACCCTCCACATTTCTTGCTAGCTGAAACATTGGCTGTACTTTGGTCTTCCTGATTTCATCTCTGCATGCCTGTGTGGCAGAATGCCATCTCTCTCTCTCCCCAAACTCTGCTATCAGCCGGATGCCTAATCTGGCAATTTGGTTACCATGTTCACTGCAGAGGGCAGCCACCTCTGGCCCCATCGGTTTCAGTTAACCCTAAATTATAACCTGAGCTGGATACATTCCTGAAGGAGGGGGAAACCTGCTCCCTCTGCCTGTGTGATTGGCCTCTCATACATGGGTTGGGGTTTAAACTCCCTATTGTTCTAAGCAATGGGAGTGGGGTAGAGACTCTGCCAGTCTGCCCGGCAACCAGTGATGCATTTCAAATTGGTTGGCTGGCAGCCAACAGTTGCTGGCCTTCATTGGATCAAGTAAATGAGGTCATAAGTGCTGCCTAAGAGGAGGGACAGCAGCCATGATGAGAACTCTCAGAGAAGCTAGACCATCTGAAATTTGCTCTCTCCTTTGAAACTCATGGTCAATGAACTGCTTGCCTCCAGAGGAAATCTCCACCTGCCTCTAGATGATACTTGTGAGTAAATTACTTGAGATCTAACTAGATATATAGCTTGCAGTAATATAGACGTGTAATCAAAGGCTACCATGCCACTGTTTGCTCTCAGGTATTCTCTGATATTGCTTTACCTTGTACCCTATTTCAAACCTATTCCTTGTAACCAATAAAGTTCTCCTTTGTACCTAGCATGGGAGACTTATTGGGAGAGGGTCTAGATTGTCTTGGGGGGTCCCCTTGGTTCTGCTGACTAAGGGAGACCACTGTTTGTGCTTCAGACAGAGGGAAGCACCCCAAATTCTTGCAGTGGGTCAACTACCCTCAAGGACTACTAGGCCTGTGTTTCCCAGAGGGTGCATGTCCAAGATCAGTCCAGACTCTTGGCATTACCCCAGGCTTGTGGGTGTGCTCCAGGAAGGGGGTTGGCTGGATGTGAGGCACCCCCAGGGAGGCACTCAGAGCCTGGAAGGTGGTCGGGCACAGCGAGGTGGGTGGTTCAATGCAGGAGCATCCCCTACTGGCCTGCCATAGCCTGAACAATACTCTTATACTACTCCCTAGTCATTTGTCCAAATTTCCATTACTTATAAGCTACCATTCTGCACTGAAGACTTCCTTGCTAAGCAAAGTTGCTTTTCTGCCACACTTGCTAGTCATCCTGCACATTGGGATTGTTTGTTGCTGCACCCTCAGTAACGTTTCTTTAAAGTACAACAAGCTGTCCTGGATTCCTTTCCCCATCATAGTTTCATAGTTGGTAGGGTCGGAAGGGACCTGAGCAGATCATCAAGTCTGACCCCCTGCCATGGCAGGAAAGATTACTGGGGTCAAACAACCCCAGCAAGGTGTTCATCTAGCCTCCTCTTAAAGACCACCAAGGTAGGAACCAGCACCACTTCTCTTGAAAGTTGGTTCCAGATCCTAGCCCCCCTGACAGTGAAGTAGTGCCTCCTGATGTATAGTCTAAATCTGCCCTCTGCCAGCTTGTGGCCATTGTTTCTAGTCACTCCTGGTAGTGCTTGGGGGAACAGGGACTCCCCCAATGCCTGCTGGTCCCCTCTAATTTGTAAATAGCCACTAGATCCCCCCTCAGCCTTCTCTTGTGGAGGCTGAACAGGTTCAGGTCCCATAGCCTCTCCTCGTAGGGCTTGCCCTGCTGACCCCTGATCATGCGGGTGGTCCTCATCTGGACCCTCTCCATGCTGTCCACATCCCTCCTGAAGTGCAGCGACGAGAACTGGATGCAGTACTCCAACTGCGGCCTGGCCAGTGTCGCATAGAGGGGGAGGATCACCTCCTTGGACCTGTTTGAGATGCATCTGTGGATGCATGACAAGGTATGGTTGGCCTTCCTGACAGTGTCCCCACACTGTCAGCCCATGTTCATTTTGGCATCAATAATGACACCAAGATCCTTTCCTGCCTCTGCACTGACGAGAAGGGAGTTCCCCAGCCTATAGGTATGCTGCTGGTTCTTTCCCCCCAGGTGCAGTACCTGCACTTGTCAGTGTTGAAACCGATCCTGTTCTCATCCGCCCACCCCTGTAACCTGTCTAGGTCTGATTGCAGCCTATTGCTCCCTTCTAGCATGCCTGCTTCCCCCTGCAACTTAGTGTCGTCTGCAAATTTGAACGGGGTGCTTTTTACCCCCTCGTCCAAGTCACAGCTGTGGCTGTCCCCTCCACTGCTTTGTAGCACTGAAGAGCACTGATATAACAGTGCCCTGGCCTTGCTGGTGTACCTCACTCCTGATCTGTTGCCCCTAGCCCCCCAGGGCATAAGGAGGGAATGGGTAGAGGCAGTGTGGTGGGATGGGCAGGGGGCCAGACCCCCCATTGGGTCTGGCCCCCTGCCCAAGATCAGGACCCAATGATCTTGCAAGGTCCCTTCCAGCCCTGATGTCTATGAAGTAGCCAGTGTTTCAATCAGAGAAAGACATGAGTACCCACAAGGACAGCCCAGCTTGAAGAAGGAGGACATTGGAAACCTGAAAGCTATGGGGAGACCAGCACTACAGAACAGGTAAGAAACAAGAAGGTAAGAAACAATGGGCTCCTTGGGACTCGGAGTGGGGGGGCAGCAAAGGCACCAGTCGCAGGGCTCAAGTGCCTATATACTAATGCTAGGAGCATGGGGAACAAGCAGGATGAACTAGCGCTCCTGCTTGCACTAAACACCTATGACTTAGTGGGGCTAACAGAGACCTGGTGGGATTCATCCCATGACTGGGCGGTACATATTGAGGGCTATAGATTGTACAGAAAGGACAGGTCGGGGAAGAAAGGGGGGGGGGTGTTGCACTTTATGTCAGTGAGCAATATACATCAACCCTCATCAAGACAGAATCCAAGGTTGAGGAAGTAGAAGGATTGTGGGTTAGGCTACATGGGCGGCAAGGAGAAAGGGATTTGGTGGTAGGGGTCTGCTACAGACCCCCACACCAAGGGAAAGAAATAGATGCGGGGCTCCTGAGGCAACTCTCGGAGATCATAAAAGCTAAAGAGGCGGTAGTCATGGGGGACCTAAACTACCCGGACATCTGCTGGGAGACGCAGACAGCAAGGTCCCATCACTCACGCTGGTTTCTAACCTGTGTACAGGACCTCCACCTGACACAGGAGGTGCATGGTCCCACTAGGGGGAATGCCATACTGGATATGGTATTGGCAACAGGGGATGACATGATAGGGGACCTCCAGATCGGTAGCCATTTGGGAGACAGTGATCACCTAATAATAGAATTCAACATAAGACGTCGAGTGGGTAAGGTAACTAGTAGGGTGAAAGTGCTAGACTTTAGGAAAGCTGATCTCAATGCACTCAGGTGATTAGTCAAGGACGCACTGCAGAGTAGGAGTTTTGAAGGGATGGGAGCCCAAGAAGGGTGGCTGTGCCTTAAGGAAACGATCCTTCAGGCACAAAGCAAGACGATCCCCGAGCGAGGCAAAAAAGGGAAAGGGGCCAGGAGGCTTCCATGGCTGACCAGAGAAATCCAGGGCAGCCTAAGGGCCAAAAGGGGAGCACATAAAAAGTGGAAACAGGGTGAGATCACTAAAGATGAATATACCTCCTCTGCTCGTGCTTGTAGGGAGGCAGTTAGGCGGGCTAAAGCTACCATGGAGCTGAGGATGGCAACCCAAGTAAAAGACAACAAGAAATTGTTTTTTAGATATATTGGGAGTAAAAGGAAGGCCCAGGGAGGAATAGGACCCCTGCTAAATGGGCAGAAACAATTGGTGACAGATAGGGGGGACAAGGCTGAACTCCTCAACGAGTTCTTTGCCTCAGTGTTCCTAAATGAGGGGCATGACAAGTCTCTCACTGGGATTGTAGAGAGGCAGCAGCAAGGCGCCAGACTTCCATACGTAGATCCTGAGATGGTGCAGAGTCACTTGGAAGAACTGGATGCCTTTAAGTCGGCAGGCCCTGATGAGCTCCATCCGAAGGTGCTGAAGGCACTGGCCGACGTCATTGCAGAGCCACTGGCGGGAATATTCGAACGCTCGTGGCGCGCGGGCCAAGTCCCGGAGGACTGGAAAAGGGCTAACGTGGTCCCCATTTTCAAAAAAGGGAGGAAGGAGGACCCGGGCAACTATAGGCCAGTCAGTCTCACCTCCATCCTTGGTAAAGTCTTTGAAAAAATTATCAAGGCTCACATTTGTGAGAGCCCGGCAGGGCAAATTATGCTGAGGGGAAACCAGCACGGGTTTGTGGCGGGCAGATCGTGCCTGACCAATCTAGTCTCTTTCTATGACCAGGTTACGAAACGCCTGGACACAGGAGGAGGGGTGGATGTCGTATACTTAGACTTCAGGAAGGCCTTCGATACGGTATCCCACCCCATACTGGTGAACAAATTAAGAGGCTGTGATGTGGATGACTACACAGTCCGGTGGGTGGCAAATTGGCTAGAGGGTCGCACCCAAAGAGTCGTGGTGGATGGGTTGGTCTCAACCTGGAAGGGTGTGGGCAGTGGGGTCCCGCAGGGTTCGGTCCTTGACCGATACTCTTTAATGTCTTCATCAGTGACTTGGACGAGGGATTGAAATGTACTCTGTCCAAGTTTGCAGATGACACAAAGCTATGGGGAGAAGTGGACACGCCGGAAGGCAGGGAACAGCTGCAGGCAGACCTGGATAGGTTGGACAAGTGGGCAGAAAACAACAGGATGCAGTTCAACAAGGAGAAATGCAAAGTGCTGCATCTAGGGAGGAAAAATGTCCAGCACACCTACAGCCTAGGGAATGACCTGCTGGGTGGCACAGAGGTGGAAAGGGATCTTGGCGTCCTAGTGGACTCCAAGATGAACATGAGCCGGCAGTGTGATGAAGCCATCAGAAAAGCCAATGGCACTTTATCGTGCATAAGCAGATGCATGACGAATAGGTCCAAGGAGGTGATACTTCCCCTCTATAGGGCGCTGGTCAGACCGCAGTTGGAGTACTGCGTGCAATTCTGGGCGCCACACTTCAAGAAGGATGCGGATAACCTGGAGAGGTTCCAGAGAAGGGCAACTCGTATGGTCAAGGGCCTGCAGACCAAGTCCTACGAGGAGAGACTAGAGAAACTGGACCTTTTCAGCCTCCGCAAGAGAAGGTTGAGAGGCGACCTTGTGGCTGCCTATAAGTTCATCACAGGGGCACAGAAGGGAATTGGTGAGTACTTATTCACCAAGGCGCCCCCGGGGGTTACAAGAAACAATGGCCACAAGCTAGCAGAGAGCAGGTTTAGATTGGACATTAGGAAGAACTTCTTCACAGTTCGAGTGGCCAAGGTCTGGAACGGGCTCCCAAGGGAGGTGGTGCTCTCCCCTACCCTGGGGGTCTTCAAGCGGAGGTTAGATGAGTATCTAGCTGGGGTCATCTAGACCCAGCACTCTTTCCTGCTTCTGCAGGGGGTGAGACTCGATGATCTATTGAGGTCCCTTCTGACCCTAACATCTATGAATCTATGAGTAGAGGAGCTCTAGGAGTCAATCAGAAGAATTGGAGAATGCTCAGGGAAGGAAAGAACATTTGAGACAGCAAAGATGGGGAGGTAGTGACAAGTAGCCTTACTGCTTATGGCTCTTGTATATGGGAATCCATGCAAAAGGGTTGCTGTGGATTCTTGCTATACTGTTACCTGGTTGGGTCACAAAGTGCTCTATATGAATGTAACCCTTGACATGTGGTGCTAACTGTAGCTATGTCTAATTCTTTGGGACCTGAGGTGCCAGGTAGCTCTACTCCCTGCTCAGCTCACCTAGGAGTGGCCAGAGGCTCCCTGAGAGGAAAGGAGAGGCTCCCTTTACAATGGAAAGTCCTTACAGATTCATAAATAACTATTTATAAAATTTAAATATATACAGGAGGTAATTGCTACATGCCAACAAACATTAAATAATATCAAAAGTTGGGAACTCTCTATTTGCAATACACAAGGTTGAGTCTGTAAAGAATAACAGTTGATAACTATTTTAAAAGGATGGTCAAATCAATGAATACATAATTAGGTACCATGTTAGATACTCCTTATATTAAATCCCTAATTAACTATTCACAACCAATAGCCAATCACCCCAACTTATGCTCAATGAATAGAGGGAGGGGCAGTCCGTCACTCATTACATCACATGCTTGTGGGCTCCAGCTGCCTTGGTATATCCACACAGGCCCAGGCGTCTTGTGGCCTGCAGAAACTGTTTCCACACTGACTCCTGCAAAACACAAAATCTCCTGCACATACCTCCGTGTGGTCTTCTCTGCTGTGGCACAGCCTCTTGAAGCCCGCGGAGCTATTTACAGTTATACACCCCCACCCCCCGCAAGTCTCCAAACCCTGTGGGGAATCACTGTCCCGCTGTCCAGGAGCTTCCTGGGGCTGTGTCCCCACCCTGAGAAATTTGTTCAGCTCACTCACGAGCTTCACTTGCTCATTCTTGGGGTTTGCTTTCTTTTGCTTGATACTTCAGATGCTCTGCTGGCCTGCCTACAAGGGGTCTGGAAGGCAACCGTGGGGTAGGACCATGCCGCAGGCTCTTCTCAGCTCCTCTCTCCACACCAGGGGTGGGGAGACACTCTGGTTTTAAGGGGAGCCACCCAGCAAATCCCTGGCCTGGAATTTTCTGGTTTTTGAATATTGCATCCCCTTGCTGGGGATCATCTGAACTACAATTCAAATCTTCCTGAACCAGGCAGAGCCCAGTGTAGAACACTTAGAAGGTAAGTGCCCCTTAAACTGCCTGTTACATGAACAAATGAAAAGTATAGGGACTATTGATCAGCTCATGTGAAGAGGGAAGCACTGTGCCCAGCTTCAGACAGGATGAAAGCCTTTTCTGTTTTCTGTCTGCATTTTGATTTTGATAGTGTCGAAAGAATAGGGTTTTCATGAGTTGGTTGGCTGGGTGTTTGTCACCTCAGCCACTGATCTGTGCTGAAGCTGAAAAAGAGAGCAGAAGTGAAGCAACGGCTAGGCCTGGCATCAAATTAGTTAGGTGTCTTTAATTGTGGAAAATTTACCCCAGTGCAGAAGACCCATGCACAGAACTCTGCTATATGTTAAACCCATGGTGAGTCTGCCCTACAGAGTTAATGCATTACCTAAAATATAAACTAGAGCGAGGTCTGTATGAACTGAAAAGGGCTGACCGCTGATCACTGACCTGGTGTTTATAGGGATACACCAACAGGACAGGTTGCATCTTACTAATACTCTTTGGCCTTATCTTATGTAGAGGATGGCATCTGGTCCTCTCCCTTTACGTGCTTGGTAGCATTATCACCAAACTGCCCAATGACTGCTTTTAAGCTGTCACTACTTTTACCCTGGGAATGTGGCATTCCTCATTTAATCCTAATGTTATGTCTCCTCATTCCTAAGGGTTCTTACCAAATAATAGATGTAATCTTTGTTTCTGTACACAAATAGGGGACCAGATTTTCAGTTACTATCAAATCAGTCATCAGAGCTACAATCCTCAACCCTCAGAACTGTTGAACAGGCAATATTGTTCTATTAAATACAATTGCCAAATTCTGTCTAGTTCCAGGTACAACAAAATAAAGACTGGATAAAGCAAATAACTTGCCTATTGCCTGATAGGTTGGTTTGTTTTTTTTAAGAGCAGACTGTGTCTGTGAAAGGCATAATACTGACACCAGATTTCCTCCACAAGGTTCTGCTAAGTGGTAGGAGCAGATGTAGACCAGCATGATCTACTCCTTGAACCTTTCAGAAAAGATGGAAAGAGAAAGGCTGTTGGAATTAACGGTAAATAGGGATTGTCAAGATGCATTTGCTGGGGGAGCGGCTTTGCTATAGGTTTGTTTCACATATTCTGTTCCTGTGTTAACCTTTACTCCCAGAGCAGTTCTTATTCCTCCTTTTAGCTCCTGTTTCTCTGTAGTCTCTTTCTCTGAGTACTTCAGGTTTACTTTTCTTCCTGTTACATCTCATTTAACATCACTTCCTTCTCCCTCTATTGCTCATTTGAACTAAAACTTCATGGGACCAGAGAGACAACAGTGTCTCAACAGGACACTACAAAGAACTTTCACAATCTACTCCAGTATCTATGATAGGGTATTAAAATATACGATTTTTATGGCATACATAGAAAAAAAGCATGTTGGATCCTTAAGACTAAAAAAGCCAGGACAATTAATTAAATATTGCTGCCTTCCATTTTATGAAACAGATTGTTTTCTTTTTAAGACCCCTATAAAAAATTAGCCACAAAAGTATGTGCTGGTTTAATGGTCCAAAGTACAACAGCTTGTGTGAACTCTACTCTCTAGTTCAGGGTCATTAATGCAAGATGCAGGAGTCAGATCTCACGCTTTCCGGTAAAAAGATGTTCTTCAGCTCTCACATAGGGAAAATTCCTGGGGTGTTTTCTACAGTCTTTGTAGCAAAGTATTTTTGAGCTGGTTTTTGAAACTCTTTATTCTTATGCCACCTAAAAGAGCTACTGAGACAAAGCCAGCATCCTAAAAGAGCCACCATTGAGCTCATTTGTCACCTGTCCCTAGTGTAATCTTGAACGAGTACTAAGGACATATTCAGAGAGATGATGCAGCATTCAATTTCAGAACCTTTGCACTAAGACTTCTAGACCATGGTGAGCATGTTCAAATTAATTGAGGCTTTAGCACCATTGCTGCCATAGTTGTAACTCTTATAATATTGGTCTGTCTTGGACCCTGGAGGTAACAGAACTGCGGAGACCCTGTTAGTGGGGTGACAGCATGCAGCTCTTTTACCTGTATGTATAATAAAGGATTATTAGTAATATTCTAAAGATTGTTTATGGTTTAGTATATTGCTTTTGTAACTAAAGTAAAACCACTGGTTATTCAGTAGAAGAGATTTAGCCAGCCAGACTTACAGGAGGATAGGTGTCTACTTTCTTGCCATCAATAGGAGCTAACAGAGGAGAAATAACTATTAGTTTCCACAGGGCTGACATTCTTCCAGCACTGGAAAGGTTGAATATATGGCATCAAGTGCTTAAGTTTTAGCATATAGGTTGTCCTATTGCTGGGTCTACCTATATGCTGTCATAGAATAGAAAATTAGGGCCAGAAGGGGCTTCTTGAGCAGTTCATGTCTGTGCTCATGATCATCCTCTCTAAACCTTTTCATTCAAGTGTCTGTCTAATCTACTTTTACGGGTATGTACACATTTAGATTGCTCTAACCAAGGTTTGCAGGGCTTAGGTGGGCCTAAAAATGGTGTGCGTGATCTAAAGTTAGTTCTCATCAGACATGAATTAATTTTAGATTAATCTAGCGAGAGTGAACCTAGCCCAGCAAATGCTTGCACATATTCACAGCACAACCCCGGGACTGGAAAAGCCCAGCCACTCTCCACAGCCCTGGGGCTATGCTGTTTTTACCTTGTCAACTTGGACTGAGGTATTTTTAACACCCCCTCTACCCCTGGAACTGCCCCTCCTCCACTCAGACCTGTGTCAGCCCTGACCTACTTGCCTCTGGCTGCCTGTGCCTCCTTCCAACAAGTGGAGAACACTTTCCTTTCAAACACAGATCCTGATGCAGGTTTAGGCATCTGTGTCCCATAAACACTTGTTTGCTCCCAAAACTTCCAAGGATGGAGTGTTTATGACCTCTCTTTGTAGCCTGTTCCAATGCTTAACTACACTCACAGTGAGAAAGTTCTTCCTAATCTCCAACCTATTTCTCCTTGTCTGCAAAAGGGTTTTTTTTGGTTTTTTTTGGTTTTTTTTTGGGGGGGGGGAGGGGGGGAGGGCTGGGAAGGGTTAGATCACATGATTAAAAAATTAAGTCATGCTTTTAAGTATGATGTAAATCTATGCCTTGTAAGGGTGTCATAGATATTGTATACTCCATCATTGTATACCATAGAGAGCTTTCTGGAGAGAAACATCTTCTGAGGTTCCCCAGGGGGGCAGTGTGACTCCATATTGTCCATGTAGCGGGTTGGGCCTAAATGCCACAAACTTAGCCATTTGAGTATTGAGTGCTTCGGCTTTTATACTAAAGGAAAGTGGGATCTTAGAAATATATATCCTATCATTAGAAATCTATATACAGTAAAATTATCATAGTTGCTGCAATAAATTCTGTTCATAGGTTTTTAAATGTGTTTTAAATCCATAAAGATATAGCACTGTGGTACACAATATAGGGAACATCAAACTGGTCAGGAGGAGGAAATCTCTTTACTATAACATGAGAAAAATATTTTGCATATAAATCCAACTACCAACATAATATATTAATTCCTGTGTTGAAATCTTGATAAAGGGTGAAGGTAGAAATGTTTCCAGTTTAAAAGCTTTATCAAAGCCTCAGGGTCTGTTGTGGAAACTAAAAACATAAGCAAAAACAATTGCATTGGGCTCTTGTTAAAAAAATAAAATACAAGTGCATATATCACCTTGTTAGTCCATAGCTGAAGTTTTAATTACTGAAAGAAAATGTCTTCAGGTCTGAATTGATAACATGCTTTCAGAGAAGGTTTTTGTATATTTTGATATTACAGACCTACTATATAATAATTATTTTCTGCAAACTTTAAGATATGAAAACAGAATATTTTAATTCAGAGTTTCAAATATTTCAACTGTGGTATATATATGTTTATATCCATGCATGTGAATCTGAATAGAGATATGAATTATAGCAGCCCATGTAGGTATTCCATTATAAATATGAAATAATTGGAAAAGTAACTTGATTTGGGGTATAAGTAAGTTTGTCAAAATAAGAGAATTTTATCTAACCTCCTTGCATGGGAAAAAATTATGTGACTTTAAAAATTAGAAATGGCTCTGAATCCAAACAGTGCTGGATTTTTGGTATTGATTATATGTTCAAACCCAGATCCAAAATCTGTTCTAAAGTTAAAAATCACAGTCACAGAGTGAACCAGACAGCTTTCTCCATTTAAAAAAAAGAAAAGTGAGAGAAGTCACTGAGGCCTAAAATAATAATGACTATAGCATTATGATATATAGTACATTTGTTAAAAGGACTAAACAAACTCAAACTTTGGAGCTTTGGAGCTCTGTCATCTATTAAAAATCACATGGAATGAATAATCAGAAGAACGAATATTTTAATACATATTATTTTATCCTAATTGCTGGCAGACTGTCTCCATTATACAGTATAAAGGTTTTGTAGATGGAACTGCAGTAGGACTTGAGACTACTTTAGAGATGACCTAGCTGTCTTCACTACTGTCTGATTTAATGATATGTATCAAGGACAAGATGGAAACTCAGATACTGCATTTTCAGTAAAAACCCTAATACAGTGATGTAAAATTTCTAAGCAAAGATGTGCTCCTGAATGGCCTCCATTCCTAACTTTTTCAAAAGAAACAATTGTTGTGCTCTTACTGCTTCAGCTGAACTGGTGGGTTTCCTTTTGTAGAAAAAATCTAGGATGGCTTTCCCTTTTTTGAAACTGCCATGTTACCTGCAGTTAGATTTACAGTTTTATAATAGGTTTTAAATAGTAGTATAGAAGTGGGTCTTGAAGCAGCTCTTGTGTATAGTAGGACTGTGAGCAGTTCAGCTGAAGTCTGTGGTAGCACAAGTGGTAATTCTCAGCAGCAGTTTTTGCTATAGGATGGAAGATTTTGGCCATGTCTAATTCACCAGTGTCCTGGTCTCTACAATTCCACTTTCATATTGCTCCCTCTGCTCATGTTTGCTACTTCTTACCTTGTCACCAGATCTTTTTCTGCTACACTTAACCTCCTACTATTCTACTTCACTCTTTTGGTCAGTACAGGTGTGCTTACTGTTTGCACTTGTACTCAATGTTAAATGGGTTTTACTCATTGGTTGGGGGAATAGAAACTACAGAGTGCTTCTGCTGATAGTTTTGAGTGCTCTTAGTGAGAAGCTCATAGACAAGTTTTCATGGCTCTTTCACTGTTTCGGGGCCTTGCGATTGTTTATGCCACTGCTCTAATATTAAACTAGTGTTTTCTATAGATGCTGCTGGTGTTTTGCCTTTTATAAAGCAAAACAATTGTTACAGCCGTTTGAAGTTGCAAACAAAGTACTGTTCTGAGGAAAAACTGCCTTCACTGGATAATGCATATTGATCAGGGTGAATCAAATATAGCACTTCTCTCTCTTCCTCACCATTAGAGAAATGGAATTCTACACATCCATAAAATCAGAACCAGAGCACAAACACTCTAATGTGATAAGTTGCACCATTTTGTCTAAGATATAAAGCTGATCTTTTAGAGCATCTTCATGCTGCAGCACTGAAACAGGTTTATTAAGTTAAAACCTCACCTTTCTATGATTTTTGCTGTGTACCACACGATGAGACAATCTTGAGCCTAAAAAAATCTCCAATCCTATGCAGTTCTCAAATACAGGTACAGGCTAGCATATTAATTATGGATTTAAAAAAAAATTTCCATTAATCTCTTTTCCTTCCTGTATATATCCTTTTTCCATTGCCATGATTTGCGGTAAATTGCTCATTAAACTTCAAGCAATACAATGTAATGCTTGCTACCATTTATAGCCAATGCTCTCCAAAGTACAATTAGAGGGAGTATTATGACACAGAACAATGGAGACAATTATTTCTGAAGTTTATTAATGCTAATTAGCATATGGCATCTAAGACAGCTGCTGATACTTCATTGCTAAATACTGAGGGACTAATTAGTGTTTGATGTTAATTAGCTGCTTCTGTATGTGCATTGTCCTTAGATGCACATGTACTGTCACCACTGGGCTATTAAAAATCTGGCCTGTGCCTTCCTGCAGTGGTATTCAGGAGCTCTTGCAGACTGTATAGAATAGTTCTCTGATGCACCTTTGATGGATGCTACAAGAGCTTGAACAAACCAAATATTCAATGTTCCTTTTACAGAGCATTTCATAATTGTATTTTAGAAATAATTGAATAGTGTAAGATATCTATGTTTCAAAAATGATATTGGCTTGCATTTTGATTGCTGAATGATAAACTGGGAAAAGAATTACAAAAATGAATTGATAAAGAGAAACATATGCAGAAGAACTTCCCAGGTTTGTTGAAAAATCCTCTGCCTCTTTGATTTTTAATCCTGTTTGCTCTAAATATGGTCAATTTAGCAGTTTAAAATGGCACCCCATTGTTTGTGTACTATCAAACATATCTACCTTGCAAAATGTTTATCTAGTAATTGGTATTTTTTATTTTCAAAAACAAAGTTGTCAAGTCCTTTTATCTCCAGCTGTTTTCTCTGCAGATGAACAGATTTACTATTGTAAAATCATCCTGTGATGAGTTGCAGTCTTCATATCATGTTAATGCTCCGGTAGGAATTCTTTATCAATCATAAGAGTTTTTCTGCAGCTCAACAATACCTTTTAAGAGTCAGCTTTAATTTGTAAATGCTTTGGGGCAGTTGGGGTATTATTTATTTCATTGATTGATTGAAATGTATAACCTGAAATTTTGATTTCATTACACATTATTAAAGGGATTCAAATAGCTACGTTAGCCAGCTAATTGCATCTTAAGTTGTGACCTAGCCACATGTTCAATCAGTTAATGGCATGATAAAACAAGGAATAAGCCACAAAGTTGTTCTACAAAAAAGTGTGATAACTTTGTGGCTCATTCTTATCACATAGTTAATAAAACATGTGACCAGGTGCTCCCATGTGGCTGGAGAACCCATCAGTTGACAGGGCTCCCAGCTGCAGTGGTGCACTGTGTGTTTCCATGGCTGTATGTGTGGAATGGCAGGAAGCATGATCATGTGGTTTGTGCATCAGAGCCTATCACTCCTTTACCTGAATGTCTAGAAGGACCCTGAGGCTGTTCAGAGTGATTTACCAGTGTCAACACATTTTAAATTATGGGACAGCATGCATGCAAAAATGCCTTGACCAATACAACACTAACATATTACTTTTCTGTTACTGCACTATTTTTTATGTGATATCCAGGTTATGGGCTAGTAAAAAATGAAGTGACATGGAATTGCACAGAGAAGTAGTTAATACATTGGCCCACTGGGAAAATATTCGTTTTCTAGAACTGCTGTTCTAAACTATTATGCTCAATGACAAGTTTAACAGATACATGCACTTCTCTTGGGTGTCATGTCACAAAATAATTACAGTATGTGACACAATAGTGACAAAAAACGTATTTACTATTTCCATTCATACTAAATGATCTATATTATAGAAACAGTCAATCTTAAACAGATATATGGCTTCTACAGAACCTGACAAGGGTGGTTCCCCCGCCCCACCCCTGCCCCCCGTGACAGTTGTTCATTAACTATATGGCTCCCCAGTAGCCTTATTTAATAGTCCAAACATTTTAATACAGTTTTCTATTAAGTTTTGCCTCCCACCTCCTTACACACTTAGTCTTCCTTACCTTTGCTTCTGCTACCTCAAAGTTTCTGGTATTTGTACTCCAAATTCTCTGTTGATATCATTTGTCTATGTATCTTTTTCCTATCCAGGACAACAAAAAAGATGAGACAGACAGTGGCAGCCTCCTGCTACCCCCCCCCTCCCCAAATACATATGCAAATCTATCTGTACATGATAACAGATTCTCAAGGTATACATTGTAATATTTGGAGAGCTTTTTCAAAGTGTAGTACACTACACAGCTTGTGGTTTAGGTCAGGCTGAAAAACTTGCCTGGGACCATGGGTAGGCACCTACTCAAGTCACGATTGTGCAGATTTCACAGAAATAACGAAATTGGGCAATCCCCAGGAAATCCCCAGGAAACAAAAAACAAACAAAAAACTTACTAAACATACAAATCTGGGAGGCACCAGTCCTCCTGACCATACAGCTGTCATGAAGAGGGCTGCTAGCATGAAGGTAAGCAGGCAAGATGAATACTGCCCTCACCCCTCACCGCTGAGAGGGCTGCCTGTCATGCAATCCCACCCCTCTCCACCAATCAGTAGGGAGGGGCAAGGCCATAATATGGACAGGTGTCTTCACCAATTACTGGCAGGGGATGGGGCCACTGGGGCCCTGCCCAATTAGGGGCATGGGGTGGGGGGGCACCATGATAAGCCCATGAAGATGGTGGCTTGTCCAAAGATCTGCCTGTGAAATTGGCCAGCTGCCTCTTTCAGTTGTGTAGACCTTTAACCATGTGATATTTAGCCTACACTAACACCAGCCTGCATAAAGCTAGTTTGGGTCAGTTTATGTGGGCTGCCATCACACTTTAAATGTACTGGAGGCAGATATCTATGCCACAAATTGTAAGGCACTACATTAGGCACACTCAAACATAGTGCACTGCTCTTCTTGATGCCTTGCAAATCAGAATCCATGTAGCCATGTTCATGTAGTGCTGCTGGTGGATTAATTCACATTGATTCTCATTTGGGGAGGTAGTGTGCATAAAACAGTGTATCTTGAGCACATTGCTGTATTGCACAGTAATGTTGTGGGGTAGATATAACTATACATGGTCAATCTTTTATCTTTTAGAAACAGTTGATGTTATAGGGGGAAAATGTATAGGACAGATTACTTAAAAAGGGTTCTGGGGATAAGGGCTTGTTCAAAGTTAGGATTATGCCAGTTCTTCAGTTATGATCTTGGAGTATGCTATAGATACTTTTTCAACTGTGGGACAATTATCATTATCTGCAAAACAAAGGGATTGCCTTCTCACATTTGATGAACGAGGGAATCATTTATATCATCTGATATGAAAATGAGCTACATGGAAGGGACACCTAGAATCACATAATTTATTATTCAGAGTGGGACATGCACCATGGTGGGCTCCTGTTCTTGAACAATAGAGCTTCATCAGTCTGCTTCACATTTGCAACAAACTGTATGCTAGACACAAGTTGTTGGGGAGACAGGATTAAGGTGCTTCTTGGAAACTGTCACAGTATTTTGAAGAATAGAATATAGAATGGAGTCAGGGCTACATCCATAAAAATGTCTGAAGTCCCTAAAACCACCCCTTTAGGTGCCAGATCTTTTAACCCCCCCCCCCCCTTTTAGAATATAATAGTTGATATTTCAGTATCAGGCGATATGATAGGTGGAACAAGGATAGGTTGTGAAGGGCTGGAAAGAGAAGATGAGTAGCTTATATTTATGATTGATAAAGGAAATTTGTGGAGGGACAGTAGAGGGGGATGATGTGGTTGAAGTGACAAGTCATGATAATATTCCATGTTGTACGGATATAAGTAAGGAAATATTAGATTTGGTAGGGCTAGAGAGAAGGAAATTGGCTGTTTAGATGTCAGATGTTTGGGGTCTACACAAAAATTTTAGTTATGCACATGCAAACTCTTATAGAGATCTAGAAAGAGAGACAAAACCAAAACAATGTCTAAGTTACAGAACTGAGTGACAGGAAAGATGGCTATATTTTGTGGGAGGAAAGTTTATACTTTCTGGCCTTATTAACTTTAAGTTAAGACCTGGACACCCATGAAGAAATGTCAGAAAAGGAAGGTTGTAATTCAAATTTGAACAGTAGGAGTCAAGTCTGAAGTACAAAAGTACAGCTGTAAAACACCAGCATGGAGATGATGAACTGCAACCACATTTGTGAATGAATTGCTCAAAGAAAAAGGGAGAAATAGAAGTGGGTCAAAGAAAGATTTTTGTGGGGCCTCACGAAGTTGGAGGATAGTTCTTTCACAGCTGCTCTTTAAAAATGTATTTTAAAAAGTTTATCAAAACATGTATCAGTGAATTGTAACATTGCTTTTTGTTTTCTTAGAACTTATAGAAATTATTTTCTCTCTTTAGTTTATGCACTCCGTACTCCATATAATTGGCACTTGGAGAATTTGTAATAAATTAGTGAGAACCTTTTGTTTGGAGTCAGGGCTACACCAATAAAAAGGTCTGTGAAGTACCCCAAACTGCCCCTTTAGGGGCCAGACTTAGAATGTTTCACCCCCTATTCAGTTGTCATCTAACTCAGGAGCACCTGCAGTTTTTAGATGGCAAGTTTTCACCAGTAAAAGTCCTTAGGTGTGTACAGCTCTGTTTCTGGGCAAGCCCAGAGATACCTATGTCTTGATATGGAGCAGCTTTGTCAGATTTCCCAAAATAAGTATTCTTGTGGGCTCTATTCTGAAGGATCTGATCCATCAGGTATTGTTAGACCACATGTCAGTTTGAGGCCCAATCCTAACCCAGTTAGAAGGGGAGCTGCCCCCCTCCCTTTGATCCAGCATGTCAGTGGTTTAGGTACTTACCCAGGATGTGGAGACCCAGGTTCAAAACCTTCCGCTCCTGTGAAAGATTTGATCCTATACATCTCACTTTTCAGATGAATGCTCTAACCATTAAACTGCAGGGTAATCTGGAAGGTCATTGGGGGAATTCATAGTCTTTCCTGTTTACACTTTTTATGTTACCATGGAGTAATTAAAAATGTCTTGGGACAGAGAGAAAAGGACTATAAGTATGTCTCTGTAGTCCAGTATTTTGGGCACTTAATAGAAAAGGAGAAACCTTGCATTCTCAGTTTTATTCATATTTTCACTATTTTATTTTATAAAAAAGTGACTATCTATCTGTCATATTTTCAGTGAAAAGCTTGAAAAGGTAACTTGAGCGTGTCCTAAATATTCTGACAAGGTTCTTTGCTAAATAGTTGGAAAAATTGTTGTTTGCAAACTTTCAGGCACAAACACCCTTCTTCAGGCATAGGGAGAGTCTGCTGGTGTTTTGTGTAGCAGTAGCATACAAAACACCAGCAGAGTCTTCCTATGCCTGAAGAAGGGTGTTTGTGCCCATAAGCTTGCAAAGAACATTTTTTCCCCCAACTATTTAGTTAGTGTAAGAAAAGATATCACATTTACCCAAAGAACCTTATGTGCCTATGTCCTTAAACCGACATGGCTAGAACCAAGAATCCTAAATAGTCTAAAATTAGAACATAAATCTAAAGGACACCCAGCATTTTTTCTCTTAGGCTGTGTACAGAGATTCAGGGAGGTTAGGGGGAGGTTTGATTCAGTTAAAAATGGCCACCTGATATAAGGTAAGTCAAGATGGGGTGGCTAGCAGGAAGGGTGAGGGAATGGGGAGGTCTGTGTGTGGGTGTCCATGTGGGGCCAGGGGGCAGGCAGGGTCTGCAGGGGATCAGGGGCACAGGTGGTGTCTGTGGGAGGGGTTGGGGTTATATGGCATCCATTGGGGGGGGTTGGATGGATCAGTGGGGCTAGTGGGGTCCACAGGAGGGTTTGGCAGGATCAGGGGAGCTGACAAAGTCTGTGGGGAGGCTTGTTGCTTGTTTTCAGTCCCAGGAATATTTTTAGCCCTCTGAACCCCTGGCAAACCAACCCCCCATCTCTCCCTGCCCCAAGTTATTTTCTTGGCTGCTGGCACTATTGACGGCTGGTAAAAGTGGCACCAGAAGCAGCTTGTGGGATAGAGGATTTGGTGGGCTAGGGGGAGTGTTGTCCATCACGGGGAAGGGGGGTATTAAAGGGTGGGAGGGCTAAAAATAGCTTGGTGTCAGGAAAAGGGTCGGCAAAGTGCAGCCATGGGGCTGGGGCAGTCCCTTGGGGCTGGACTGGAAACTGGTCAAAAGTTCAGGACAGTTAGTTTGGTCTAAAAATGGCCAACCTTATCTAGGTTGAGTGTACCTCAGATGCAGAGTTAATTTATATTGGGTCTGCCATATTTAAACTGAACTAACTGTCTTGAAATTCTGTATACTTCTCACTTAGATGCACTTATCTAATGCAAGGTCTGCACCTGGGCAAACTAAATTAGATTGGGTGGTCATTTTTAACCCAATGTAGCTTTCCCATAACTTCCCTGAATATCTGTATACAGCCTTAAAGTCTATCTCGTGATTTGGGGGATTCTTTTATTTTCTGATACTGTTTGATTTTAATATTACTTGGCCTGCTGAAAAATAGATAGTGTAGAAAGAAGAAATATTTGTTTTGTTATTAAACCTTACTTGCACAGTTATTTTAAAAACTTTGTAGAAATAAATGTAGTCAAAGAAATGGTAATGTGGTGTGCTCTATATAGGCTATATTGACTTTCAAGGAAAGGGAAAAGCTATCTTTACATCTAATTTGAAACTAGTAGCCTCCAAGGAAAAGTATACAAAAAAAAAAAGCCCTTTCTAATTATTAAGGGGTTGAGGGGGGGGTTGCTTTAATTTGTTCATTAAAAAGATGATTTGCCAAATGAGGTTTCTTCTTAGGCTTTAAAACTTCTTCCAGACATAATTATCCCAAAAGCGTCCACAGATTGTCAGTGGGGTTATTCTTGCATACTGTGAATAACTTAATATCCTATCCTACTGACTGAATTTCAAAATTTGCTCATTAATGATTTCATAAATCTCTTGTAATTTAATTATTGTCAAATAAATGATTTATGTGATATTTTCCAACATTTGGGTTTGACAAAATTATCCCCATATCCTCCCTAGAAGAGTTGCATGTTTTCTTGAAATGTGTAGAAAACAATGTTTTATATAAATCTCTTACAGGCTTAAAAGGGAAATATATAATTGTATAACACCAGATCTATTGGGATATCTAACACAGATTTTACAAAAGTCCACTACCCTTTATTGTATTGTTATTTTTGCAGAGCATAAATTATTCCCTGAAGGAGAACATGGAACTGGAGTCAACAGAAAGTTCTTGAAAAAGAAGGAACTGACATGAACAGAGTCACTATCTTATAGATAGCATTGTGTAGACTTGGCCTGCAAATGTTTTGGGTGAAACAGAAATGTAAAGGTAGAAAAATGTTCAACAATGACATTCCATTTTAGGTTGCTTATATAATGTGTATCACCTGGGTCTGTGTATACAGCAGGCATGCGTTAGAGCAAATCTGAATGCATTGTTATGTATGGTAATTGACATTTTAGAACAATGGCCATACAAAATTAGATTTTGCTGATACATATTTATGTGAAAAGGTGCTGAAGCGTAACAATTATCCTTCTGTGGTTGATACCCTGGTGATGCTGTCAATGAACTGGTAGAATTGTAGATTTGGTTGTATGGAGCTCAGTGCATGATTAGTTCTATTCAGGTTGTGGATGCAAACAGAAGGAAGAATTGAGTGAAAAAGAAGAAAAAAATTCTACCAGCTGAGAGTAGCACTAGGGTCTGCTATAAAGGCAGTTTCTCACCTGTCTTTGCAGCTGGATATAACCAGATAATGGCAGGAGAGGCAAAAAAGTCAAGGGACTTCAGAGATTTTAAAGTGACAGTTAAAATACAATTTGCTAATAAAAAAATACTTGAAAAACAATGCATTTATAATTACAAAGACAAACTCTAACATGTACTGTTGATACTGACATACTAGCACTCCAAAATAAGCAGACATTCTTCTTGTTACTTTTTCTCCCTCTACCCTCTGTGTTTGTTCCATTAAATACACTAGTACTGAATGCCTGACAACAATATGCCTCTAGTTTACAGTATGTCCTTTTAGTTTTGGTAAATAAAGCTTGCCTTGCTTCCTAATTGGCTATATATTTAGTCAATCTAAAGACAACATGCATGTGACAACTGACATTACAAAACTATACGATAAATGTATTTATTGTATACCTTTGTCACCTCTTCTGCACAATAATCAATATTAGAATTTATTATAATATTCCTACTCCACAACAGCTTCAAATTCATAATTCTTTAAAAAAAATATCAACTTGCTAATATCTCTGGGGGGAAAGTAATCTACGAGTAATGAGTAATCTCATTTCCTTCTACAACCAGGTGACCTATCACCTGGACAAGGGAGAAGAGATTGATGTCATATATCTTGACTTCAAAAAAGCCTTTGATCTGGTTTCCCATAATCACCTCTTAGAGAAACTGGCCAATTGTCACCTTTGGTCCTCCACAATCCACTGGCTGGAAAACTGGCTCCGGGGTCGGACCCAGAGGGTAGTAATTGATGGAAGTCACTCATTGTGGTGTCCTGTGACCAGTGGTGTCCCCCAAGGCTCTGTCCTTGGACCCATACTGTTCAACATCTTCATTAAGGATGTGGACACTGGAGTCAGAAGTGGACTGGCCAAGTTCGCTGATGACACCAAACTCTGGGGAAAAGCATCCACACCAGAAGACAGGCGGGTGATCCAGGCTGACCTGGACAGGCTCAGCAAGTGGGTGGACGAGAATCTGATGGTGTTCAATGCCGATAAATGCAAGGTTCTCCACCTTGGGAAGAAAAACCCGCAGCAGCCTTATAGGCTCGGCAGTGCTATGTTGGCTAACACTATGCAAGAAAGAGACTTGGGGGTCATCATTGACCACAAGATGAACATGAGCCTGCAATGCAATGCTGCGGCTAGTAAAGTGACCAAAACGCTGGCTTGCATCCATAGGTGCTTCTCAAGCAAATCCCGGGACGTCATTCTCCCCCTGTACTCGGCCTTAGTGAGGCCGCAGCTGGAGTACTGCGTCCAGTTTTGGGCTCCACAATTCAAAAAGGATGTGGAGAAGCTTGAGAGAGTCCAGGGAAGAGCCACGCACATGATCAGAGGTCAGGGAAGCAGACCCTACGATGACAGGCTGAGCGCCCTGGGGCTCTTTAGCCTGGAAAAGCGCAGGCTCAGGGGTGATCTGATGGCCACCTATAAGTTTATCGGGGTGACCACCAGTATCTGGGGGAACATTTGTTCACCAGAGCGCCCCAAGGGATGACGACTAGGTTGAATGATCATAAACTACTACAAGACCGTTTCAGGCTGGACATAAGGAAGAATTTCTTTACTGTCCGAGCCCCCAAGGTCTGGAACAGCCTGCCACCGGAGGTGGTTCAAGCGCCCACATTGAACACCTTCAAGAGCAAACTGGATGCTCATCTTGCTGGGATCCTATGAACCCGGCTGACTTCCTGCCCTTTGGGCAGGGGGCTCGACTCGATGATCTTCCGAGGTCCCTTCCAGCCCTAATGTCTATGAAATCTATGAAATCTATGAAATCTAATATGCAGGCATGGCATTAAAATGTTATCACAGCGTAGGTGTATAAGGGGTCACTGTAAATGTGGGGTCTTTTCAGTCCTTGAAAAGGTGCCCCAAAAATAGGCTGTCCTACTTTTCCTGGCTGGGAAACCACACCCAGTGGGATTACCATTCCTGCAGTTGAAATAAAAAGCTAAACTTCAGAACCTGGAATGTGAGAACGCTCAACCCAAAGAGTGATTGCCTGGAAAGGTGAACTGCCATTGTGAGTCGGGAGTTAGCAGGGCATAACATTGATATCGCTGCTCTCAGCAAAACCTGGCTCACTAGGGAGGGACAGCTGAGGGAGGTCAGTGGAGGGTACACCTTCTTCTGGAAAGGGAAACCAGACCGCGACTCCCATATCCATGGAGTCAGTTTTGCCGGCAGGAACCAGGATTGCTGATGTGCTCTGTGAACTCCCTTCAGGTGTCAGTGAAAGGCTGATGATCCTTTGCCTGCACCTCAGCTGAAACCAATGCACCACTGTCATCAGCTCTCATGCTCTGACTCTGGATTTGGACAAGGAAGTGTAAAGAAAAGGTTCTACTCCGATATTGACAACACCATTGCCTCCATCCCCAGGAACAACAAGGTCATTCTCCTGGGTGACTTCAACGCCCGGGTTGGACATGACCACAAAATCTGGAGAGGAACTATCAGCAAGAATGGCATGGGGAAGGCCAATGCCAATGGTATCCTGCTCCTGACCAAATGCACCCAACATGGCCTGATCGTGAGGAACACCATCATCCGCTAGAAAGACCAGCTTAAGACCACATGGAGGCATCCAAGGTTGGAGCACTGGCACCTCTTGGACTATATCATCATCCAAGTGGGGGACCTGAGGGTTGTGCTAATCACAAGGGCCATGAAAGGATCTGAAGACTGCTGGACAGACCATGGACTTGTGTGCTCTGTGGTGAACATCTTCTTGGTGCCAAGACACTGGAAGACCCAGAAGGCCACCAATAGATGACTGAATGTCACACCTCTAAAGGACCATGGACAGTGGGAGGAGTTCCAGGCCCAGTTGTATAATGCACTGGAGCAAGTCCTAGCACTGATGACATCTCCATTCAGGCACCCTGGGAGCAACTCAAGTCTGCTGTCCAAGATGCCTGTGCCCAGACTATTGGGTTTGCATGATTTCATAGATTTCATAGATTTCATAGACATTAGGGCTGGAAGGGACCTCGGAAGATCATCGAGTCCAGCCCCCCGCCCAAAGGGCAGGACGTCAGCTGGGGTCATAGGATCCCAGCAAGATAAGCATCCAGTTTCACCTTGAAGGTGTTCAATGAAGGCGCTTGAACAACCTCCGGCGGCAGGATGTTCCAGACCTTGGGGGCTCGGACAGTAAAGAAATTCTTCCTTATGTCCAGCCTGAAACGATCTTGTAGTAGTTTGTGACCATTCGTCCTCGTCATCCCTTGGGGCACTCTGGTGAACAAACGTTCCCCTAGATACTGGTGATCACCCCTGATAAACTTGTAGGTGGCCATCAGATCACCCCTGAGCCTGCGCTTTTCCAGGCTAAAAAGCCCCAGGGCTCTCAGCCTGTCATCGTAGGGTCTGCTTCCCTGACCCCTGATCATGCGCGTGGCTCTTCTCTGGAGTCTCTCAAGCTTCTCCACATCCTTTTTGAATTGTGGAGCCCAAAACTGGACGCAGTACTCCAGCTGCGGCCTCACTAAGGCCGAGTACAGGGGGAGAATGACGTCCCGGGATTTGCTTGAGAAGCATCTATGGATGCAAGCCAGCGTTTTGGTCGCTTTACTAGCCGCAGCATCGCATTGCATGCTCATGTTCATCTTGTGGTCAATGATGACCCCCAAGTCTCTTTCTTCCATAGTGCTAACCAACATAGCACTGCCGAGCCTATAAGGATGCTGCGGGTTTTTCTTCCCAAGGTGGAGAACCTTGCATTTATCGGCGTTGAACACCATCAGATTCTCATCCGCCCACTTGCTGAGCCTGTCCAGGTCAGCCTGGATCACCCGCCTGTCTTCTGGCGTGGATGCTTTGCCCCAAAGTTTGGTGTCATCGGCGAACCTGGCCAGTCCGCTTCTGACTCCAGTGTCCACATCCTTAATGAAGATGTTGAACAGTATGGGTCCAAGGACAGAGCCCTGGGGGACCCCACTGGTCACAGGACACCACGATGAGTGACTTCCATCAATTACTACCCTCTGGGTCCGACCCCGGAGCCAATTTTCCAGCCAGTGGATCGCGGGGGACCCAAGGCGACAATTGGCCAGTTTCTCCAAGAGACGATCATGGGACACCAGATCAAAGGCTTTTTTGAATGATGAAGGAACCAGGACTGGTTCAATGCCAATGATGCTCAAATTCATGATCTCCTTTAAGTGGAAGCATGCAGCCTTCATCGCCTGTCAAAGCTATCCACAAACTTTGTGAAAGACGGCAGTGTACCACCAGCTGAAGGCTGGGGTCCAGCAATGCATTTGTGACATGAAGAACAATTGGTGGGTGGAGAAGGTGCATGTGACCCAAGGCTATGGCAACCAGCATGTCATGTGTATCTCCTTCCAGGCTACCTACAGACCCTGCTCCATTGGATAAAATCCCCTCCAATCACAGGATGACTCCCAGCTCCTCAAGGATGATGATGCCATCTATCTGCATTGGAACATGGGTGACTGGTGTCTCCTGAGTCAGGGGGGTGCTTGCCTACAAGTGACTAGTCAGTAGCTGGAAAGAAGGGAGGGGCCCCCGTGTCTGTTCCTGCAAACCAAGGGGAGGGTCCCCCCATGGGTGATCCCACAGGCCGGGGGAGGGGAGGGTCCCCCTGTGGCTGATCCTGTTGACCCACAACTGGCAACAGCATGCCACTAGCACTTCTGGGCATGCCACCTTCACTTCTGGGTCAGTGAGATTGGCTGCAGGGGGACTGCTTCTCCTGGTGCACTCTTTGGCCAGCACTCTCAGGTGGGGCACCAGTGCTCTCACCTGCCCCCCCCCCCCCCAGCCTGGGAACACTCCAGTCAGGAGGTGCACCAGCACTCTCAGGGGGTACATGTGCACCCCCATGCACCCCTGACACACTGCCACTGTGTTGAAAGGAGCATTTTAAACTCCTCCTTACCCAGGAGTTCACCATATCAGAGGAGATGCCCCAAGGCATCCTGCAACACCCTGTGGTGGATTCCCTTGGCGATCCACCAACCAGCAGAGAGCTGAAGCAGGACATCCAACAGATGAAAACCAACAAAGCCTGTAGGCTGGATGGTATATCCACAGAGATCTACCATGCTGGTGGCTTCTTGCTCACATCACAACTCCACCAGCTTGTCCTCTGCCTTTGGGACGAAGAGGACATCCCCGAGGATCTGAAGAATGTGACCATCATGAACATCTACAAGAAGGGGGACAAATCTGAATATGGGAACTACAGGGGGATTTCCTTCCTGTCCATTGCGGGTAAGATCCTGGCCCACATTCTCCTGAACCACCTTTGTCCTGTCGCTGAGGAGATCCTTCCAGAAACCCAGTGCAGCTTCCAACCATCCCGGGGCACTGCAGACATGTTTTTTGTTGCCAAGCAGATCCAAGAAAAATGTCAGGAGCAAAATCAAGAACTGTTCCTCACCTTCATTGACCTGACCAAGGCATTCAATTCCTTATATTGTGAAGCTCTGTGGACTATCCTCCAATGCCTTGGCTGCCTGTTGAAGTTTGTCATCATGCTGAGACTCCTGCATGACAATATGACTGCCACCGTCCTGAGTGGAAGATCTGAAACTGATGCCTTCTGCATCTGCACCAGGGTCAAACAAGGTTGCATGATAGCCCCCACCCTGTTCACCATCTACCTGACTGTCATTATCCACCTCATCCAAGATGACCTACCATCCAGCGTCAGTATCCAGAAAGCTTTTCAATCTTGGGCGCTTCTGGGCAAAATCGAAACTCACCACCAAGGACATCCATGATCTTTAGTTTGTGGATGATTGCTGCATGATGGCTCACTCTGCACAGGATGTGCAAGTGACCCTAGATCTCTTCGATGCTTTGTATAAAAGACTTGGCCTGTACTTGAACGTCGCCAAGATGAAGGTTTTCTACCATCCCTCCCCAGGCCAGCTGAACATCTCTCATGCTATCTACATAGATGGGGAGGCTCTGGAATATGTGGAGCACTTTCTGTATCTCGGCAGCCACCTCTCTCAATGAAGAAGTCCAGCACTGGGTCAGCTGTGCCGGTGCTGCCTTCTTCAAGCTCTGTGTCTTTGAAAATAGAGAACTTTGGAAGTTGAC
The DNA here is from genome assembly GCF_030867095.1 of Alligator mississippiensis. Classification (NCBI taxonomy): domain Eukaryota; kingdom Metazoa; phylum Chordata; order Crocodylia; family Alligatoridae; genus Alligator; species Alligator mississippiensis. Next base: position 105,470,249 of record NC_081826.1, read on the forward strand.
AAAGATCCTGGTTTATAAGGGTGTCATGGTGACCACCCTCTTGTACTTCATTGAAGCCTGAACCATCTACTGCTGCCACATTAAGACCCTTGAGAGCTTTCACCAGTTGTGCTTGTGTCAAATCCTGGAGATAAAATGGGAGAACCTCCAGACCAGCGCGACCATCCTCCGTGAAGCTGTGTCCCCCAGCATTGAAGCCTTGCTCATTGAAGTGACTTGAGGACCTATCAAGCCTGATGCACATCATCCTTGACTTCGAGGGACCGCTGCCACGATCCATCTCTGTCTCCATCTCCATCTCCATCTCTTTCCCTAGAGCAGGGGTGCTCAACCCCTGGGCCATGTGGAGCTCCAGTGTTCTCCATGAGTCTGAAAATTTGGCAGCAGAGGAGTGGCGCCAAATTTCCTAACCCATAGGAAGCCTCAAGCCCTTCATGCTAGATTGGGTATGCAGGGTCTGATCACAGTGTTTGGGGCTGGGATGGGGCAGTGCTTGGGTCCTAGTCCCAATGCCTGGAGGTAGCTGAGGCTGCAGTGGGGCTTAGCAGAGATAGCATAGGGGCTGATCTTAGCATCCAGGGCTCAATCCAGCCCACAGAGCAGATCCACAATGTTCATCTGGCCCACAAAGTCAGAAGCTTGAGCACCAGTGCCCAGCTATTTTCCTATTCCTCTCCATGTGTATTTCTTTCTTTTCTGCCTTCCTTAGGAACACAATACAAATTGAAGTAACTGTTTTAAGTTGTTTATAATTAGAAACATCTCAACCCATTTGCACTGGGACAACAAAGGCTACCACTGACTTCAGGATTTCCCAGATATTGAATTTCCAGGCATTGAGTCCCTTGAAAGTGTTAAAGTTACAAAATTATAATAAACATTGGAAATTTTGTTAGGCAGATATTTATATTAAGGTATTTGTTACTCCCCCTACAATAAATGTTATTGCAAAGATACATTTCAGGCTTATTAATCTCAACTTCTAGCTGTTGAAACTATCAGTGAATGGAACATATTCTGATCCTCTGACGCTCCTCATTGGCTACAGTTAAATCACTTTCTGCCTTTTCCCAAGGGGTATTGCAGAGGGTATAATTTTGTCACTCAAAAACTCAAAAGGCCCATTTTTTTAATCATTACATTTTACAACACATCAAAAAATCTCATTATAACCACATTCTTTTGCCAGGAACCCTATTCAGATTATGCCCTGTGGTTTCAAATAGTTAGCTGCAAATCAAATATAACCAATAACAGATCTAATTACAGAAATATTTAGTTTTGCTAGGAGTAGTAAATAATCAGAAAATGTCTGCAATTTAGCTTTAAAATGGATATATTTTGGGCCCTAAAAAAGATTAATGACTTAAAGAAATAATGCTACAGTTAACTACAGCACAAATATACAGGTTTGAGACCTCTGCATACTCCTGCGGCATAAAACAGGTGGTTATCATTGCTCAATATACCTTTCTCTGCTAAGTTAATTTTGTTGCAGTTTTTATTTCTGTTACTTTCTGTCACTAGACCTCTAGTTTTGTTTTGTTTTGTTTTGTTGTTTAAACCTTAGTTTGGAATAACTTCTGGGAACCTATTAAAGCAGGAAAAAGACAATAACCACAGACATTTACTTTATTTTGCTCTCCTGGCAAATATGTAGGAATTGTTTAAGCTACCTAGATGGTAGGAGACCTTCAGGGGAAGGTTAATTGGACAGTGATCAAAAGTACAGAGAAATAATAGTCATGTCCCTTAAGGAAAGACATTAACATTTATAAATGCTCCCAAGATGCAATTTATATTAACTCTGTACTGTATCAACTTCAGGTTGCTCACTGCGGGGTGTTATATTATGATTTTCTTTAGCCAGTGGGACATCAGTTGATGTTCAAGTCAGCTGCTTATTGAAAGTTGTCCAAAGCAATAATGGGTGCATCTATACAAGGTGCTTTATTGTGAAGTAGCATAGTTTACTGCGCAGTAAGCATGTGTGCCTATATGTGCACATGTTTACTGCACAGTAAACCTTACTAATTGCGAGTAAATTTGTTACCTGCAAATGAAAGTAGCAAATTTACTTGTGCAAGTTACTGAATAGTAGTGCTCACGTAAATGTCTGACCAGGAGCAGTCAGCTGGTTACCAGGGGGCAGGAGATTGTTTCCTGCCCCAGGAGCTGCCTGCTGCTGGGACGGGAACTATGTTCCCCTGCCCTGGGATCTCTAAGCCCCCAACTTCGAGATTACGATTGGGGAATGGGAGCTGGGAAATCCTTATCTTCCAGCGCCAGCTCCATGGTCACAGAGCTTGGACTGGGAGATCACGGAGCTGGCAATGTGAGCTCCCAGATGGTGGGCACTGGGGAGACTGTTCCCTACCCAGCTCTGTAATTGCAGAGGTGGGTGGGGAACAGGCTTGGAAGCCTGTTTCCTGGTGAGCTCCATAATCACTGAGCTGGGTAGGGAACAGGTTGGGGGACTTGTTCCCCACTCATCTCCATGAACAGAGTGATCAAGGCATGGGGCTTGGACAGAGCTGCAGGGGTGTGGCAGGTCCCAGTCCCCTGCCCCATCTACCTGTGGGGCAGCTAGTAGTGAACCCCCAGCTGGGTGGAGAATCCCTGCCCAGATGGGGGCTTGCCCCTAGTTGCCCCACTGGTGGACCAGGGCAGGGGACTGGGACCTGCCCCTCTCCTGCAGCTTTTTCCAAGTTCCCTGCCCCAGTCAGGGAGCTGGGACTGGGAACTCCCTGCTGCCAGGGCAGGGCAACATTGTCCCTGCTCTGGCTGCAGCCAGCCCCTTGGGGATAGGGAACAATGTCCCAGCCCTGGCCAGGAAACAGCAGTCTCCTAGCCTGGTTGTCCCTGCCAACACCTGGGCTAGCACCCGAGGGGGGCCTTGAGCTCCCCCTGGTGGTGGCAGGGGCCCATTGCAAGGCCACAGGAAACGGAAGTAGTTTGCTGCTAGGAACAGGAAATCTGCTCCCACATCCCTACATGTATAGATGCTGCCTAGGAGCATTTACTTGTGAATACATTACTCACAAGTAAACTGATCTCAGATCAATCAAATGCATGTGTTGATGTGCCCAATGTACATCAACTATACTTTTCAATAATTGACATCTCTGTTAAGAGTATTTCATAGTTTCAGAAAGTTTAAGGTCAGAAGGGAACATTAGTTCATTTAGTCTAACCTTCTGTGCATCACAGACTGCTAAATTTCATCCAAGTGCCCTATATGAAGTCCAGATTCATTAGTTAGCATTTAGTAAATTGCTAATACATTAGTATGGCATAAGACTAGATTAGTAAGGCATTTCATTCCTTAGGCAAATAAACTGTGTATCACATCCAGAGAACAGGAGACATTAAAATATGTGAGGTCAGTGGTACTTAAGGTTTCGACCCTATCAGCCAGATGAATGGTGCAGGGTGGGTCTGTGCACCAGATTGGACCCTGTGCCACCCCCACATGCTGCTTCCACCCAACATGGCATGCTGGGACAGGGCTCCAAGGCCCTGTGCTGTCTCTGCTTGGCCTAGGATGCCTGATCCAGCATGCCAAACCATGGCCCATGGGGCTGCTCATGGATCTGGAGGACACAGCAGCAAGGGCCGTATCTACTGTGGGTCTCAGCAATCTCATGGAATTGATAAAGTAAAGCACTCTACCTCATCTTGTTGGAAGCTGATACTGTAACTCAGAACTTCCTCCTCCTGGCTGAGTATCCTAATCACTAGACTACAAATTCAGACTCCCTCTTATGCTCTCTCTCTGGCCCCATGAATATTGCCCTCCTTTCTCCACAGTTACTTCAATAGGGCATAGAGTGTCCCTATTTATTTTACAGCCTGGTGATGTTCCTGGGAGATAGGGCATGTAGGCTTGAATCCCCTCAGAATGAGGAGGGCATTAGAAATGTATATCCCACTTTCTGGGTGAGATTTCCAAGCACCACACTATTATAATCATATAGGCACCATTATTCTAAAAGAAAAGAGTGATCCCTACTTAGTTCTTTAAAAAACAGAGGGGCTTTTGGGCACACATCCTTTTGGGTTTAAATCCAGTCTGAGCCCTCTGCCTGCATCCCTGAATCAAGTATCTAACTTCTAGGGAGGCTAGGATTTTAGGCATCCTTGTGTCATATCATTCCCTTTCAGCTATCTCAAGGCATCTCTCAACGCAACATGCATTTTTGTGCATTAGCCTTTCAAGTTGCCTAATTTTCCTCCTGCTAACCTAGAAACCAAGTATAAGTTACAGATTCTACTCTGAGGGCCAGGCCTGTCACATTTGACCAGACTGGTTGGCCTAGAGGGTAGAGCTGGATGAAAAATTGGGGGTTGTAGTTGTAAAAGTCAGAAGCTACAATCAGAAACCAAAATGCCAAGCCAAGGGTCAGGAGTCAGGTATCAGAAACCTAGTTACCAAGTCCGAAGGATGATCTCTATGGGAAAGTCCAAGAGTAAGCCAGGCTGGGGTCAGGAAACAGGTATGCAGAGAAAATCCAGGAATAAGCTGAAGGCAGGGTCAGGAACCAGGGAAGCCAGTAATGTTGTTGGGACAGGACCTGCTTAGAGACTGAAGAGCGGTGTGTTGTTCAGTAAAGCTCTTACAAGGTCATTAAAAGTTGTAGGACAAGGCCATTAAAAGTTGTAGACAATTCCTTTTATTTCAGTTGGCCAAAGTGTCAGAGATGAACAGATTCAACATGGAAATTATAAAAATCTGAGGGAGGAGGAGAAGAGGATAACAACTTACTGAAAAAGATAGCTATACATCTTCATTCAGAATTAGGCCTACAATTTAAAGTCTACATGGTATTGTCATTGATAGCAAAGGTTGCAAAGTTGGGTTCTTAAGTAGTCAATACAAAGTGTGAAGTTAGAGTACCATTCATTTTGAGCAGAAAGGTGAATGGCAGTCCCTTTGAAAACCTTACACAGTCATTTCTCCCTAATGCAGGATTTGAGCTACATAACCCAAGGTCTCTTCTAAACCTTTAATCTCTGATTCTGTGACAGTTATTTCAAACACACCATAGTATTTCCAGAGAGCTACTGAAAGTGTCATGAAGAATTAATATATGATGTGCTTTCAGTTAGGCATTTCCCCATCTTGCCTTCCCCACACCTCCAATACTGTCTTAATCACTAAAAGGTCACATAATTTCACTTTGACAGACAATGCTACAAAGCAGGCACTAAATAGACCAAGCCAGTGCTAGAAATAAACCCACGGACTCTGCCATGATGAACTATATTTTGTTCAAAAGATTTTTCATGTAGAAAGGAACAATGGGACAGGTTGTCATGTGCAGAACACAAATTACTCCTTCAGTAACAGGTTGCGCTGCCACCTGTTGCACACATCCATTCTTTTAACTTCGGAGTATTGAAAGATGAGGTATAGTGAGGCTAGAAGAAAGAAATTTGCTTAAAGAGCTGGCAACAAGAAAGCCACAGTTTGTGTATATGGAAGAATGCACCTTCAGTACAAATCAACCTCCTGTAATCAGAATCCAGCAACTGTGTGGTTGGATTGTCTACACAAGTTTCCACTGCAAGTTATAATTCCTTGGCTGCTCATCTTTCATAATCAAAGTGACAACTTTAGAGAAGGAAACATATCAACACATGTGAGAGAAGCCTCAGAGTCAGGATTCCATGCTTGATGCGCTGACTCTATTGCTTTGTGACATATGCAGCTTCCACCTCAGTTTCCTCATTTGTAAAAAAGAAAATTATGATATTTTGGAATAATATACAGGTGAGATGCAGTAATGTAACTGGGGATGGAAGTATGGGGGTGGGGAGGGGGAGAGTGATGAACAGAGCACCAGCCCTGAATGCCAATTCAGAGGGGTCACCAGACTGGCAGCCCTCAGGGATCCCACCCTGCCACTGCCACACCACTCATGTTCTGGGAGTTTACACCGAAGCAGCAGCAGGCCATGTGTGAGTAAGTGCTTGGCACCCCCTCCCTCCCCAAAAAGGGACCAAAATTTTGATTTGTATCTTTGGGGAGCTGTAACTTGATTAATGTTTATGAATTATTATAATAATATTGTGTCAAATCAGCTGTGGTGTGAAGTATTATTTATTGCTTTTTTCGATAGTTTTTCTTTGCACCAGAAAGAAATACAATGCGTAATATACCTTGCACTAGAGAGGTGTTTAGTCATGTTAGTATGAAGGCAAATATAAGCCAGAATAGAGATGCACCTTATTCATCTTTGATTCAGTTAGTCTATAACCTTTTGTGAGCAAGAACTTGCTTCCTCAGATGCACATGATGTAGTGAGCTCTTGCTTACAAAATCTTACGCATCTCCAGTTCATTAATTTATAAGGTGCGTCTCTACCCTGCCTTATACTGTCCTTCAGTAGATTATGGAATATTTCTAGACTGTATGTTAAGCAACCAAACCCCTTAAAATATATCTCTCTACCTAATCTTCATTGTAAATCCACAAACACATGGGCTCTATGATAATTATATTTATACTGGCTATGTCATGCAGTACTGTTGTTACTATCTTCCACAAAGACCACCCAGAAAGGCTGTTATTTTATAATTACAGTTAAGTGAGATTTCTTTTAACTATTTCAATATGCCACTGAAGCTTTAGGACTGTATACAAAATATGACCAGTCTGAATGATATTTGCATGAAAATGTTAAATGACCTATATCATCATCTTCTTTAAAGCATCCTTATTCATAGATTCATAGATTGTAGAGTCAGAAGGGACCACTATGGATCATTATGTCCAACCCCCCGCCCCTGGCAGAAAAGAGGACTGAGGTCAGATGACCCCAGCCAGGTGACTATCTAGCCTCTTCTCGAAGACCTCCAAGCTAGGTGATAGCACCACCTCTCTTGGAAGCCCATTCCAGATTCTGGTCACCCTTACTGTGAAAAATTTCTTCCTAATATCTAACCTAAATCCATTCTTAACTAGTTTACACCCATTATTCCTAGTCACTCCCTGGGGTGCCCTAGTAAATAGTGCATCCCCTATTCCCCGTTGACCTCCCCTAATAAGTTTATAGGTGGCCACAAGATCTCCCCTCAGGTGTCTCTTGTGAAGGCTGAAGAGATTCAGCTCTCTCAACCTCCCCCTGTTGGGTCTATCACGAAGGCCACTAATCATGCAAGTTGCCGTCCTCTGGACCCTCTGCAGATTCTCTGCATCCCTCTTGAAGTGTGGTGCCCAAAACTGGACACAATACTCCAACTGTGGCCCGACTAGTGCTGCATAGAGGGGGAGCATCACCTCCTTTGATCTGTTAGTCGTGCACCTGCTAATGCACAACAAGGTGCGATTGGCCTTGTTGATGGCCTCGCTACACTGCCGGCTCATGTTCATTTTGTTCAGTTATGACTCCAAAATCCCTCTCTGCCTCCGAGCTGCTGAGAAGGACATGCCCTAACCTATAGCTGTGCTGGGGATTCCTCCTTCCCAGGTGGAGTACCTTACATTTTTCTTTATTAAATTGCATTCTATTTCTCTCTGCCCATTGATCCAACCTGTCCAGGTCAGCCTGAATCTGCTCCCTGCCCTCCGGTGTACTAACTTTGCCCCATAACTTGGGCTCATCAGCGAACTTGCAGAGGGTGCTCTCCACGCCCTCGTCCAAATTGCTGATGAAGATATTAAATAATATCGGTCCGAGGACCGAACCCTGCAGGACCCCACTGCCCACCTCCCTCCAGGCTGAGAAGGAACCATCCACCACCACTCTCTGGGTGCAGTCCCTAAGCCAGTTGGTCACCCACCTGACTGTGTCAGCGTCCACTCCGCAGTCAGCTAGCTTCCCAATGAGGTAAGGGTGTGAAACTGTGTCAAGGCCTTCCTAAAGTCCAGGAAGATGACATAAGCCTCGGCTCCCATGTCCAGGCAACATGTGACCTGGTCATAGAAGGCTACAAGGTTTGTCAGGCAGGATCTACCTGTGACAAACCTGTGCTGGTTTCCCCTCAGCATTGTTTCCCCTGCTGGACCTTCACAAATCTTTCTTTGTTACTCAGAAACATCAGGAATATAAACTCTGTTTTGCTAAAGATAGAGATACCTGTATTCTTCAGAAATAAATGCCAAGGCTTATAGATATCACATCTGAACTGGCGGTGTTACATACCTTTTATGCTTTGTTACATTAAAATCAGTTTACCTAGCTATATAGATTTTACATTCAATATGTATTCAAATAACCAAAGACTTGCATTAGAAGCAACGAGCTGAGTCCCAAGTGTTAGACCCCTGACTCCATGTGGCACCTAATGACTAGGGAGATGATGATCCAATTGCTCAGAAAGCAAACACCAGTACACATTGCTAGCCACAGCTTTATTCAAAATGGAGGCAATTTCAGGCCAGCTCCAAAAAACTTGGGAGCTGAGGGAACATCAGTTTTTTCTATATTTATACATCTTGGTTCATACTTATTAACATTTACTCCACATTTGTCCCTCCTTTGTTCCACCCATATTCCCTCCTATCTCAAGCTCCACCTCTGATTACTGTTTAGCATGGAATTGCATATGCATTTCACTTATTTTACATGTCTTTTTGCTATGAAGACATGCATAAGACCCTGACCCCAACTTCTTTCGGTCTATTGCTGTTCCTTGCTGACTCCTTCTTCATCTCCAAGGTCTTACTTCTGCTTATCTCCTAATGATAGCTGGTGGGCTGCATCCCATTCTCCTTACACAGTGAGTCATACGTCCTACACATTACCACATTATTAGGAAAATGCTTGCCTAAGCATCTTGCAGTGTTACTTTAAATATATCAATTCTACCATTCTACCTTGGCTTTGCTGGGCCACAGGCTATAGCCTTGTATTCAGCTGCAAATTCAGTGTTACCCAAGATCACCCTAACACCAAGGATCACTCTGATCACCTTCCTTCCATATGTGTTTCTTTCCTACCCTTTCTTTGTGTTTTGTAAGGTCTTTGGAGTAAGGATTTTAAAAAGGTGTTGATATCATTTGGAAAGCTATTGTATTACAATTGGTTGTGCAGTATATTGTGTATAATGTGCATATATCAATTTTATACAGTCCATGGGTGCATTGATTGAGTAACTGAAAAGAATGCTTTCATATAGTTCATGAGTTACTATGATTTCAAATAAGTTTCATATGTGAAATATAGTACTTAACTGGTATGTGAATATACATATACCTCACTGTCCTATTTGGCATTCCTCTGTCATTTGTGGAAATCCTGCATCTAGCTTGCATACAAGAGACATACATGTGTGCCATAGTGAAGGATAAAAAATGGAGAATGCACATGCATTGTTCTGTGGCTGTCCAACAGCTAGTAGGTGAGGTATCATAAAAAGTACATTAGCGATACAATATAATACACTAGTGCAGGGGTTCTCAACCTTCAGCCTGTGGGCCAGATCCAGCCTGTGGTAACGTCATCCAGTCCACGGGGCTCTACTGGTCTAGAAATTTAATGGTGGGAGACCTGTGTCGCTGCTCCACTGTTGCCAAATGTCCAGAACCATGGGGAACCTTTGATCCTGTGTGCAGGAACCAGCACCTGATCCCCATGCACAGGTCCAAATAGCAGCTATGCTGAGCCCCCGAGACCCAATCCTGCTGCAAGGGGGGCAGGAGGAGGCAGTGCTGAGCTGGGATCCAGGGAACCTAGTCCTTGTGCAAAGAGTGAAGGAGGTAGCTGTGCTGAGCCTCTGTGACCCAATCCTGGTGCAAGGGGAGCAGGAGGGGGTGATGCCAAGCCCCCCAAACCCAATCCCTGGTGCAAGGTGGGTGGGAGTAGGCAGTGCCAAGTCCCCAGAATCCAATCCCAGAGGGCAGGAGTGGGCAGTGTTGGGCAACTGGGACACAATCCTGGGCTCCAGGGGGTAAGAGGGGGTGGTTCCAAGTCCTCAGAGTCCAATCCTGGCATGCAGGTGGTGGGAGAGGGTGGTGCCAGGCCCCTAGGACCAATCTGGCCACAAATGGGCCTCACGCCACTCACCTGGCTGCAGGGCTAAAAGGTTGAGCAGCACTATGTACTAGTGCAACAGACATTCTTTCTTGTGTATTGTTTATTTTGTTTTCTTATACATAAAATTATGTGATACCTGTATTAAGACTGTTTATGGAGTTGGGGTAGTCAAGTTGACCATTCAAATGGATGTTTTGCTTGAATAAAAACTTTAGCATACAGCCCACACCAGACAACATAACTTCTTATTATGAGCCTGACAGATGTAGAACACCTGCAATTGAAAGGCATGGGTATTCTTACAGAAAAATAAATTCCCTTGCCTACCTACCCAAAATCAAGGACTATTTTTTCCATCAGTATTCTGGGGTGATTCACCAAGTAACCATCTTGCTACCAATAAAGGCAGATCAGTGAGAATGTCATGTGGTTGCAAACCCAGAAGGAAAAACTAGATATTACTTAATTCAGGTATTATGGAAGATTTGAATTCTAATCATAACATCAACCCTACCAAAGTTATTGTTTTTTATCTGAAGCATTATCTACCAAAGGGGAAAAAAATCAGCTGTCAGAAGAATGCACAAATGCCTCTTTCAAAATGTACTACTGTAGCTACTTGACATAAATGGCTTGACACTAAGTTATAATGAGCACCCATCTTTCTCAATGACTTTAAACAAGCATATCTTGCTGTATAAAACATAAAATCAAAACTGAATCAAGATTTTATATAATACAATTTTTGGTACCTCAGGTTGGATGTCCCCTAAAATTAATTCCCTGCAAAGTGTCTCAGTTTGTGTGCTGAAATTACTAGTCATGTTTGGCCTTTTCCATAAATTATATGATTTGTCATGATATGAAATGATTGTGCATTAGTCAAATGTTTTCTAGTGCCCAAAACTGTTTACTAAGCATCCTCTGACTCAGTGTGTTGTTTCCAGTGCCTAGAGCATGGGCTTCAGCCTCACTTTCCCCTTTACTTCCACATGTGCTTAGAAGAAGATCTCTTTGTGTGAACCACAGTTTTGATGAAGAACATGAGTAATTGAGGGGGAATAGAAATAGTATCATATCTTGTGACTTATTTTAATGTTTTTCCCTCATGCAATGGTTTAGCTCACATACCAATCAAGAGGTATTAAGTTTATTATTATTAATAAATGTTGGTGGACCCTTTTAAACTTAGTCTCTATTATTTCATTAGACTCACTGTCCAAGATGGTTCTTTCCAGTCCTATGTTCCTGTGTATCATCATCTTTTTTAAACTATATTTCCTTCTCATTGTATCTCTGTTTAAATTTAACTTTAAAATGTCATGCTCTTTAAATAGTCTTCTTTCCTGAAACTTGCATCTTAAAGGAGTTTTGATCTGTCATATCTGCAATTTCTCAGTTGTATTGAAAAAGGAACTATAATGGCAGGAGGGGGTGGAATATATGTAAAAGAAAGTCTTCTTTTAAGGGTACAATTTTAAAAGCACTTATTGCTACTTTAACACTCTTCTCCTGGTCCCATTGACTCCACTGGAAGCAGAGGTTCATCAGTGCTCTAGGTGATTTTGAAAGTTCCAACTATGGTGTCCACTAATAAGCAGCCAAAGCTGCTTATAGTTGTGTCTGAGTGCTGGGGAGCACTGACTTCTCTAAATGTCTTGGGAACATACCCTACATATCAGGAAATTAAAGGCAAGTATTATAGGTGCTCCAACCACAACATTTTGCCCTTGATTGGTTCCTTTTAAGGGCATTGTTACATACCACATTTTGAGCTACTCAAATGTTGATTGGTGTTAGTGCTAGCTCAAGTTTGGACAGTCGCACCCTAAAACTAAAAACCTTCTCCGACTGTCTGCCACCTGCACAGCTGTGACTTTCATTAGAGGGCTGACAAACAACAGCCTGACTAGGAGCTACAACTGTGAGTTGCCACTACAGAGCTGGTGAGCCAGGATAGGCTTCTATGCCTGTTGTAGGTGGGGATGTGAGAGAGATAGTTTGGGGAATTGGGGGAGCAGGGGGCAGGGAAGGAACATAAAGCTGGGAGATGGGGCTTTCACTCCTAGATCACAAGCTGCCCATTAGATGATTTTTCCTTCCACAGACAGCTTCTTTTCAGAGGTAATCTTAGTCTTTGCAAAACAGATCTCTTCCACCCCCAGTTTATTGCATGTTCCTCCTTTATTCTGAATTATGAAGCTTTCTGGGGCTAACTCCTTTTCCATCAGCTGGGTTGGAGAAAAGGTACCTCATTATAAGCCAGATGGTCCAGTGCAATTATTTGTTGCTGCTTTCTTTAAAGCCAAAGTGGTAGCAGCATGATCCACTCCATTTTTTTTAAAAATGAACACATGCACGAAGAAGTTATTAACTATTTTGTCTGATATGTAGTCCTCCAAATCTTATCCATTACTGCATTAGTCAGGTGGCTTTCTACTTTTTGTCAGTGCTGGTGTTTTTCTTGTCTCAGCCTACTTGAGAAATCCATATATTTAGGTTGTCACAAAGATTAGTGAATCTGCTGCTGTCAAATGATTAAATATATATATTTTTGGTATATGAAAAATATAGCCATATAGCACTCTGTGTGATGTAGTTCAGCTTGTATTAAATTGAGTATGCTCCAAAGAACCTGTAATTCTCTTGTTTATATAGATCCATCCTAACTCCTGTAAATCCATTAATGCACTTGAATTAATAGTTTATAAAGTGACATTGGCTAATTGGAAAGGATTCAGAAAAGAGCTACAAGAGCTACTTGGAGTATGGAAAAGCTGCCTTTTAGTAAGAAATTAAAGATGCTCCACCTAGTTAGTTTAACTAAAAAGTGATAAAGAGGTTGTTTGATCCTGATCTAAAAGGAGAGAGGCATATTTTTAATAATAAAAAATTACTTTTCTTAGTAACCAAATGGGAGCTGGGATTTGAAAGCTGACACTACACAAGTTACCATATTTACTCAAATATAAGACACGTTTTTTTCCCCAATCAGCTTGGAAAAAAAGCCTCCCATTTTATATTTGCATACCAGCAGACCCCCTCCCCCAACGAAATACTTTAAACTGCTGCTAGAAGCAGTATATGCTCAGTCATGGAAGCCAACTATGAAGTTGATTGAACGTAACGCAGGCTGAGCATTCCCATAAGATACGCAGCCCATATTGGGCAGACACACTGATGGGAACTTTTTTTTAATTAAGAAAGTGTCAAAAACTTAAAATCCTGCTTCCATCAGCTTGTCTGACCTTAAAAAATAACTTCATCAACTAAAAAGAAAATGAAATAATAAGGTGTCAAAACTTAAAACATGCTGCCATCAGTTTACAAAACTTCAACAAGTTGGTCTTCAAATAAGGCCAACAGAAAATATTTATACATTACCCAATGGTTCCCTCCTTCTCCAAATTCTCTTTAATCCAGTGGTCTGGACAATTTTGTTTCTTAATATCTCATTATTCCTTTGTCACCTTGCAAACTTGACTGTTAACACCTATCACCCCTTATCCCATATATGTCTTGCTTTAGCCCCTGTCATGTCTTTTCCTAGCTAACCTCCAGGCTGCAGCTGTAGCTTCACTGTCCCTCAGGCCTCACCATGTTTTTCTTCTAGATCTATTAGGTATACCCTTCTAGATCTATTAAGTATCCCCGTTTTTCTCTCTTCCATAAATCCATTGTCTGGTTTTTACCTTGTTCTCTTGTGTCCTGCTAGCAATACCACCCCCGTTTGCTGAAGCCCAATAGCAATTGTCTTCTAAAAAGAGTTCCAAGTGTCCAAGACTAGTAAGTTTCTTGCCTTTCACAGTGCCATGCAGAAGGTCACTAAAGCTTTCCATACTCTTCCTCCATCCTTTGTCTGGGCTCCAATCCACATGCTGCAGAGAACTGCTTTTAGCATGAGTTGCTTCTTAGCACCCAACCACTGTAGGTGTTTCTCTGCCTTCCCCCAGACCATTCTGACAAACTGACACTCCCATGTCACATGCCGCATGCTTTCTTCCCTGTGACATGTTTGTCTGGGGCATTCAGGTGTTTGTTCTACACAGTTCCCAACTGTAATAAAGGCCCATACCAGTGCAATCCAATGTGCCAGCATGCAACCAAAGGCCCAGTGCTACTTCTGTAAGCCAATATTAAATACCTCCTTCCATTCTTGTTCCCCCTTAATGACCCCTCCCCACTGAGGACACAGTCTCCTTTTCCCTGACCAAGACTTTGATTTTGTTTATGGTCCACCAACTATGTTACAGCTGTTTTCTGTAGCCCATAAAAATTCACAAATTGTACAATCTTCTCATACATTGCTAGCATTATCCAGGTCCAAGACCATGAGAGTGACCTTTTACATATAGTAGACTGGACATTAGGAAGAACTTCTTCACAGTTAGGGTGGCCAAGGTCTGGAATGGGCTCCCAAGGGAGGTGGTGCTCTCCCCTACCCTGGGGGTCTTCAAGAGGAGGTTGGATATGAATCTAGCTGGGGTCATCTAGACCCAGCACTCTTTCCTGCCTATGCAGGGGGTCGGACTTGGTGATCTATTGAGGTCCCTTCCGACCCTAACATCTATGAATCTATGAATGTATGCAATAACATCCCTGCATAGTACTGGACAAACCCAGCTCATTTGTATCCCCTTTTATCCCTTCTGTGTAGCATAGACTGACATACTTCACATAAGCAGCAACACATCTGAGAAACCCCATCCTCCCTTAAATTTCTCCTTTATAGTGTTGTTTTCTTAAGACTTACCCTTTTGGCTTTATGTTTGGCTTTATGCATCCTCCAGGCCACACCAAATCATTGCCCTCCTCCTCTCCCTTTTTCTTTCACTTCTTACCTTTTCCTTAACTCTTCTCATTTACATTCTGCCTTCTTCTATTCCTCATTCTGTGCCCTCCCAACTTCCCTCTGACCCTTTCCTTCCCTTCATCTTCTCTACTTCACTCATCCTCACCTCTTCTTCCCCTCCCCCATTCTCTCTCTATATTCCTTTTCCCCCCTTCCTGTTTCTCCTGTCTTCCTCCTCTCTGCCACATTCATCTGATGTACTTCTTCAACCTTGTCTTCTTTTGACCATATTTGTGAATGATCTGGGACAGGTGCAGAACACACAACCAGATCTTTCACACAAATTACACTTCCATTACTTCTAGCATTCTCCTACCCCATAACCCTTCTTTCCGCATGCCATGCAAATCTTATATGGGTAGGGCACTGCCAAATAGTAAACCACCAGTCCTTTGTGGGTACCTAAAGCAATTCCTGTAGGCAGGTGTTAGACTACTGAGTCTCCAGACCCCAGTACATACCTTATCCAGGTCTTGTACCTTGTCCATGTTCTCCACATTCTCGCAGTGCCTTGATAGCCAAAATCTTATATCCACCTCTTTACTAAAGTCTGTATACATCTTAATTGTGACTGTTCTTTCTCATCTGTCCTTGACAGCCCTCAAATCAAAATGTGTCAAGATGGGGGCCTTCCCAACATTCATTGTAGGTCTCCCAAAATTTTTGGTATGTTGTTACATCCCAGTCCAAGTTGCTTGGCATCTGGATTAGGCAGTTCATGTCAAGTTCACAAACTTTCAGTGTCCCCTGAAGTATCAGTCTCCTGAAATCCAGCTGAGTCATCCCTAGCTTTGAAACACCACACAGAACCACTTCCTTCTCCTAGCTCTCATCCACTGTCCTCCACCAGGTGCAGTCCACTCCATCTCTTTCCTTGTCACCATTCCAAACTGCTGCCATTGCTGCCAATAGTACAGCCACTGCCAATCCCTCCTAAGCCTTCTAACCAGACCAGGCCATCATCCTGATCTTGGCCCACAGGCCAAGGAGCAATCTACTGATGGGTACCTACTCCAAGGCTAGGTTACTGCAGCCCATCTAAATAAGATACAGTATACATTGTGCTCATCCCCATTCAGCACCAAATCTTTTTTTCAGTCATAGTGAACTACTACATGAAATATATTTCAACTTCCTCTTCAACCCTACAGCTGAACAGTGCCTTTCTTTTGCATTTCCAATTATTCCTATTTTTTCACAAGCTTTAAATGTCTGGCAAACATCACCAAACTTCTGTGTAGCTGAGAGGCTCTATGGACCCCTCCCTCAGCCTGTTGCATGGCACTAGTGTGGCTGTACCACACTAGTGGTGATGGACCAGGCAGCCCTATGCATCATCCGCATATACATTTTTGGAGGGTCCCAGGACCTCTGTCACAAGACCATTCAGTTCCAGTCACAAATGGGGGGATAATTAGCATGTGGCTCCTTTGTGGGGAGGCAGGGGATAGGGAGGGATCTGGAGTACATGCACACCTACTGAGAAGTGCTGGGCTGTGGGGTAACCATGGCTTGAAATACTGTTGACTCTGCTTGGGCCCAGCCCAATGAGCTATAGCTATAGTCATCTAGCTATCATCTAGCTAGTCATCTAGCTATAGCTCATTGGGCTGGGCCCAAGAAGTCATAAGCCTTTGGCATTGGGTTAATATCATGCACAGTTTGTACTATTCATAAGTAGATACAAAAGTGATGTTCATAAGTGTTTTTATGGAGTACCTGAGCTAAAGTTGCAGCAGTCAGTGTTGGGGCCAGAGTCAGAGCCACAGTAGTCATCTGTTCCTCTCTGCTTGCTTTCTTCAGGTTCTGCTCTCCTCTCTGTCCCTTTGTCCCCCTTACTGTCATTTCCACATTGCGCATGGGGAGGAAGCAGAGCCTGAGTAGGGTTTGTCAGTAAGTGGGGGAAAGAAAGCTGCAGGGGAAAAAAATAAGCTGGGGCAGAGGGCAAAAGGGCCATCTGACCTCCCCTCAGCCAGTATTTTCAATGCTGTAGCAGTGGGATGGGGACAAATTCAAGACAACCCTCTGGTAATAAGATTCTACAGTGGGAAAGTAACAAATTTATAAATTTTCCATAGGTAAAATCTAATTATTGGGGGTTGTCTTATATTTAGGATCATCCCATTCAAAGAAATATAGTAGTATCAGAAGTGAAGAGGACCTCTTTTCTTTTCTTTTTTTCCTCCTCATATTGAGTATAATGAATTATTGGAGTGACTTCCTAAAGTATATGCCTGGATTCTTTCTCTCTCCCCCAAATTTCTTAGGAGGCAGGGCAGGGTGGACATTTGAGAGCAAAAATGGGTCAGAGAGGCATAAACTTTTGTAGGCAACAATATACTTGGTCAGATGGTGATGAACTTCAGTATATATTCTGCGTGAATATACCTCATAGCATCTGGTGAAGTAGACTGTTGCCTATGAAAACTTGTATCTCTCTGAACTAGTTAATCTCTATGTAGCAATATTTCCCTGACTTCTACCTGAGTTCACACTAACACAGCTAATTACCTCTCTGATTTTCTTAAATTAGGATGAGATTTATTTCTGAAAGATCTTCTTTAGCTGGACTGGCAGTGGTGGATGTGATACAGGAATCACTTAATTCACTTTTCTGATCAGTGCTGTATATATTCTCATAAGTGTTCTTTCTGATCTAAAAAATCTATTAACAATACTGGAGTCAAAACATAACCTTCCCAAGGTAATCTGAATTAAATCAGACAATCAGAGAAAATTAGGGTTGGAAGGGAACTCAGGAGGTCATCTAGTCCAACCCCCTGCTCAAAGCAGGACCAACACTAGCTAGATCACCTCTGCCAAGGGTTTGTCTACCCGAGTCCTAAAATCTCCAAGGATGGAGATGCCACAAGCTCTCTGGGTAACCTGTTTCAGTGCTTTGCCACCCCTTCTAGTAAGAAAATTCTTCCTAATATATAACCAAAACTTCATTTGCTGCAACTTGAGACCATTGCTCCTTGTTCTGTCATCTGCCACCACTGAGAACAATCTAGCTCCATCCTTTTTGGAAGCACCCTTCAGATGGTTGAAGGCTGCTGTTAAATCCCTTCTGTCTTCTCTTCTGCCGACTAAATAAACCCAGTTCCCTCACCCGTTCCTCATAAGTCATGTGCCCCAGCCCCTTCACATGCTACCTTTCAGTTTTGAGACTGGACTATTACTTGAGTAGAGACATCTTTGTCCCTCCATTCTGAATTTCTCTGCCCAGCAGAATGTTCTCGAATTACAGGCCCAAGTACAAGAGGTTCTTAACATTTTGATTTTACCTCAATATTGTCCTGGTTCCCTTTCTGAGTCATTCCCTTCCTGAATACTTTTTCTTGTACAACCATATTTTTCCCATCAACGTTCTTCTTTCATTTCATTGTAAGCAAGTTCTCAGCTAGCGACAGTTTTCTTGACTAGCTTGTGCTTTCTGGAAATTCTCTAGCAATCGGACTTCTCTCCTCTTTTGATCCATTTCACTAGCCAGGTCTGGATATTTTGTAACTGTAATTCTATACATCTCTATAGCTCCTAACTTCTGTTCTAAACAGTATTTCATTTTCAACTGCCTGGATATAATCCTTGCCTTAAAATATTCTTTTAATTCCTTTTGTGACACTTACAGGCTGTCTTTTACATTCCCTCAACACTTGTTTGTTAGCTTTAATTTCTGCCAGCTCAACACTTATGTTCCCTCATTTTGAGATTCTCTTCAGCCTGGTTCTGCTCACTTTTGCACCTTTGTTTATTCCTGGCCATAATTTGTGTTACTTATGCTTGGTTCTGATTTTACTCACAAATGAAGATACAGACAACCAGTTTCAGGAGCAGGTGATTGAGGGGGCAAGAGTGTGCCTGCAATCTGAGGAAAGAAAAGAAAAATTATCTTAAAAATCTGCCCCAAGAGCCTCATTAAGTAAAGCAGTGGATAGGTGGTATCTAGAGGGACTCCATTTGGTTTGGCTTCATCACTGAACACAAACATAAATTACTATTGAGGACAACATTAGGGAACAAGATCACCTAAATGGTTGGAGAGAAGTCAGAGATGAGAAAATAGGTTTTGGAAGATATTTGTGCAGAGGCTGTATTGCAGAGCAGCAGCACTGCTACTCTATCCCCTACCCCTAGGAAGAAACTTTTGACATATAAGGGGCAGGATAAAGGGGAAAGCAAATGAAAAGCTCCCTTTACAAGCAAGGAAACACAGAAGACTTGAAAACGAAAGGTAAATCTTCTACTGAGAGGTGCTGAAAGGGTCAAGCATTAAACCTGAACTAAAGGAGAGGTAGCTGAGTGAGTATTCATGTAGGATCCCTTTCCCTTCTCTCTCCTGGAAGGATGCAAAGATAGATAATCTAGGCCAGCTGCAAAAAGTGGCTTCAGCTCTTCTTTCTTGTGCATCCTGTTACCTCAGAAAGGAGAACAGGCAAACAGCAGAAACTGTGTACCCTTTTGTCTCCTTTCTTCTAAACTTCACAGTGAAAATTCAGAACATACTTCTTATGAATAAGATGATAAATGTGAAATCACATCTGCACAGTAATAGATCTATGTAAATAATTTTACTGTGAATTCTGCTCAAGACTGAATATGTTAACTGACTGTTCCTAAATGCTTGCAATATTTTCCTCACTCTTGGTGAGTTTCTGAACCCTCTGATATATGTACAAATTCCTCAGAACGTGCTAGTGTGATTCTAGCTACACTTGGATTTCTAGGAGAGAGAAAGCAACCTCAAATATAATAAATGTACTGCGAGAATCCATTTCAGCCCACTCCCTGGCTATTAGACTCAGCAATACAGGGTGCTTAACTGCATATATGCCCTTCTGAAAAGGTTCTGAACTGTCCACAGCCATTGCACAGTCTTCCCAGATGAAGACAGCATGAAAACCCCAAACTGCAGTTGTGGCCAAATACTGATTGTGGAGATGCACATCATTGATGGATGCCCTTGACAGCAGGCGATGGATGCCCTCAACAGTGATGCAATGACACCAAATTCAGTAAATGAAGAAGCTGATGTCTGGCTCAGCAAGATGTGATTTTGCTAGAGAGAGAGAAGAGAGAATGAATATAGATCACAAGCAAAATGACAAAAAATGTCAATTCTATTCTTGATGGGTAACCTTCAAGCTTCAGTGACACAATTTTCCAGTCCAATAAAAGAGAAGGGGACTAAATAAATTCTGGCCAAAGTGAGAATGTGACAGTATACCAAAAACAAAAAACAAACAAGAACAAAATACTAACCCTCCCTGGACACCCAGTGACATGGTGGCAATAGGAAGATAGGATTATATGTTAACTGAATAACCACATTAGTCCCAGCATTGTACCTTTTTGACTGATCTGCTTTTCCAACCTTGTGTGTATGTTAGACCCGGTTAGTTTAGAAGTATTTTTCATGAATGATCTTGTGTTCAGCCAGTATTCAATTATTTTTCATGCTCTTTAGGACAGAGCTTAAGGGTACATGAAGACATTACATTTAGATCAACATAATTAGAGTTGCACCAAAATAAGTGCTAAGCTCTGCAGCTGTTCAGGGAGGTTATGTCAGGCAAAAAAATGACTGGCCTGATCTAAAATAGTTCACCTGATGATGTGAACTAATTTAGATTGGGAATGGGTTAGCCCAATCTACCAAACACCTTTGCACATTCAGAGACCTGCTAACCCCCAATATTTTATTACCCTCTCCCTAGCTTGTTACTTACACAGGGTTCTCAGGATGGCTACCAGCACTAGTGTTTGTGCGCATAAGTCACTCCTGATCTACAATCATGCAGTTTAAAGTAAACTGCGTGATTGTAGACTGGGTGTAGCAAACCTCTCCACATACCCTATGTGTAAAACCTTGTTCTTGGTAAAGTTGGTGGCAAAATTCCCCCAAATGCTTCCATTCTTATTTGAATTCAGCAAGAGTAAAAATATTCAGGATAGCTTATAACATGATAATTATGTGTTTCATCATCCAGATTGCAGTTTCACAGGAATACTAATTTCTTAAAAATATCAAAATGGCCAAGTTACTCTCTTGATTAGGAATGTATGACAAGTTCAGTTCCCAAGGGTGGCCACGATGCCCCTTGGTGGCCAGACAATTCTTGCTCCAGCTCTACCTGTAGTGGCTCTCACCTCCTTTACTCACCTGCCCTGCCTTTGATATTATTTATTAGAAGGGAGGCTGCCTGAAGGTCTTTGAATGAGCCTGATGTTGTTTCTGTGTCAGGCTTTGGCCTTCTCACCCTCTACCCTTTTTTGCTCTCGCTGAGCCAGCTCTAGTTCTAGTCCACTGACTGAACTGAACTTCAAGGTTCCCAGTTTTTTGTCTGGCCTTCCAGGTCCTTTGTCTATGCCCTCTCTCAGGCTGCTAAGCCTCCCTGGGCTCACTTGATCTCTTTCTCTCTCTTTGTATCTGGGCTTACCAGTCCCTCTCTCTGCCTTGCTCTGGCTTTTGGGCCCTCTGGCTTTCAAATCCAAGTCTTCCCTTCTCAGGCTCTGGCTCCTTGGCCCCAGTCCCTGGGCCTATCTGTTCCAAGGCCTGTCCTGCCCCTCTCAGGTGCTATGGGGTTGCCCCTCACAGGCTCTGTGAGATTAATGATTCCAGATCATTAATGATCTGGAAGATGGGATGGATTGCACCCTCAGCAAATTAGTGGATGACACCAAGCTGGGAAGTGTAGTAGATACACTGGAGTGTAGGGCTAGGATTCAGAGAGACCTAGACAAATTGGAGACCTGGGCCAAAAGAAACATCATGAGGTTCAACAAGGGCAAGTACAACGTCCTGCACTTAGAATAGAACAATCCCATGTACCACTACAGCCTGGGGACTGACTGTAGTGATACACAAGGTGAAAGCACCAGCTCTGCAGAAAATGACTGGGGGTTACAATGGACAATAAGCTGAATATGAGTCAGTAGTGTGCCCTTGTTGCCAAGAAGGCTAATAGCATACTGGGCTGCATTAATAGAAGCATTGCCAAGAGATCAATGGAAGTAATTATTCTGCTCTATTCTGCAGTGGTGAGACCACTTCTGGAGTACTAGGTCCAGTTTTGGGCCCCCCACTATAGTAAGGATGCAGGCAAGTTGGAGAGAGTCCAGTGAAGAGCAATGAAAATGGTGAGGGGGCTGGAACACATGACTTCTGAGGAGCAACTGAGGGAACTGGGTTTATTTAATCCACAGAAGAGAAGACTGAGAGGAAATGCGATAGCAGCCTTTAGCTACCTGAAGGGTGCTTCCAAAGAGGATGGAGTTAGACTGTTCTCAATGGTGACAGATGACAGAACAAGAAGCAATGGTCTCAAGTTACAGCGATGGAGGTTTAAGTTGGATATTAGGAAAAACTCTCTCGCTAAAAGGATGATGAAGCAGTGGAACAGGTTACCTAGAGAGATGGTGGAATCTCCATCCCTGGAGCTTTTTAAGGCCTGGCTCGACAAGTCCTGGGTGGAATAGTTTGGTTGGGGCTGGTCCTGCTTTGAGCAGGAGGTTGGACTAGATGACCTCCTGGGTTCCCTTCCAACCCTAATTTTCTATGATTTTATGATTGTCCCTCTGAGCATGCTAGATGCCCTTCCCCCCCCTTCCCCACACGTGCTGTGGGATTGCTCCTTATGGGCTTTATGACATCACCCCTCTGGGCATGCTGGGTGTGCTTCCACAAGTGGTCTGGGATTGCTGTGCTCCCCCTCAGCACTAGACATTATTATGTACTATCAGTGATGATAAAATCACTCCCAGTTTCTTTTACGTATAGGCTAGAGACAGAAATTATATATAAACCAGTACAAGTGATTGGAAACTGGTCTAAACCTGTAACAGAACAGATGTTCCATGCACAGACTGGTTTCAAAATCTCCAAATCCAGTTTAAAATGGACCTGAATGGATGTATTATCATATTAAATAAAGTTAGCTTATACCAGTCTGTTGAACTTCTGTGGCAGATCCCTGCCTGACTAATGTTAGGTTATACTCCCCCAGCATCCTGGGATGCATTGCAGTTTCCCCACTAACCTTCCATTGCAGAGAAGGTAGGCTAGCTGTCTACCCATGTTCTTCTGCCTCTGGGCTGCCACGTTCTTGGCTTCCCCTGCATTGGCAAGAAGCAGGATTCTACAGCTGGGAGCTGCCTTTGAGGGGGGCTTTCAGCTATGGGGGCCATGCACAGCTGGGTCTGAGAATCCTGCACCTGAGAGTCCTGCATGTGTGGCACAGCCAGGACTGACAGCCCCATAAAGTATGGGATGTAGTCCCAGATGCACATGTAGGCTCAGGCCTTTCATGCACCCCCAAGCCTTGGGGATTATGGCAGCTGTGATCCCCAGGGTACAGGGGTTTCATGCACCAGTGAGCTTCGGGGATTGTGGGTGCCATGATCCCCTGAACCTAGGGGTTTCATACTAGGTGTTGTGCATACCTGCAGCTGGGAGCCATGTCAGCTGATGGGTCTCCCAGCCACAGGGGAAACCTTGCTACATGTTGAAATTAAAGTTCAATAGCAACCTTCTATAAAGTTAGTATTAATTTTTAGGTATAACTTTATAGCTGGTTAGAGATATTTTTGTTTTGTGATAAGTGCTTTGCAAATGTAGCTGGTCTTGAGGTAATCACACCGGTTAATTGCACAATACCTGTAATCTGTAGAGGGGGCCTGTGCTCATAATCTATCTAAAGCAACAGCTCCAAATCTATAGATAGTAATCCTATTAACTAAAGTAATACAATTAATATATTGGGGAAATATTCTAAATCAACCTCAGAGGAGCTCTTGGAAAAGATTAAAATAAAAGCTTTTGGAATCAAAGTGAACAATTACAAGCTAACTCCTCAGATTGTACAGTGAGGGGATCATATAAATGCTTCAGTTCTTACAATTAGAGATAATTATGCTTTTAATTCTAGAAATTTCTAGAAAAATCATGATAGATTTCCATCATTTCTCAAAGACAGACATAAATAGCATTTTTTATTTACAGATATCAATAGAAATTCCAAGTGAGATCATCTTTCAATTCATTGTGAGAATAAACTTAATTGAAGCCTGAATTTATTTCTCAATTAAAGAATACCTGAGGAAAGTCTAGAAAGATTTTGGGGGGGTGGTTAGGGTGCTGGCTTAAAGGAATGTGGAAGAATGAGCAGGAAAAGTTTCTCATGTTTTGACTCAAATTGGGTGCATTTGTATTAGATGAAACCAAGCTGGGTGTAGTTGTGGACATTCTAGAGCAGGGGATAGCAAAGTCTGGCCCATGAGCTGGATCAGGCCCACAGCAGACTCCATCTCCTGTGATGGCCCCACACTCCCAGGCTCTCCATGGAGACTGGCCCAGAGTGGCACTAGCAGGGCACGCAGCTGGGTGGGGAACTGCTCTGGGGCTGGGACCAGGTTCTTGTGGCAGTGACAGCATGGGGCCAGAATCAGGGCAGAGCTGTGATCCGCTGCTTGCATGCCTCTTTGACAAGCACAGATTCCACAGTCAGGTGTGTGCAGGCAATGTATTCATTCTGTCACCGCTGCAATATCCCAGCTCTCGCCCTGGAACAGCTACCTGACCCACTCTGCCCTGCCAGTGCCTCTCCAGGCTGGTCTCCATGGAGACCCTCGGAGCACAGGCTGTTATGGCCTTATGCTGTCATCATCCCATCACTCCTGGGGTCTCCATGGAGACCAGCCAGAGCACCGCAGGCATAGTCCACTGGGAACTGGAGTCTAGCCACTGGCCAGATCCACCATTTTACCCACCCTTGTTCTAGAGGGTAAGGTTAAGATTCAGAATGACCTTCATAAACTGAAGAAATGGTCCAAAATCAACAGAATGAAACTCAATAAAGTCAGGTTCAGAGTCCTCCACTAAGGATGGAAAAATATAGTACAAATATAGACTGGAGGGTGACTGGCTACACTGCAGAACTACAAAGAGATAATTTGGGGCTTATAGGGGACCTAGAAAATGATATTTAAAGATTTGCTTTTAGGAATTGTCTTGTATGTGGAGTAAATATTGCATTAGAACAATGGTCCAGGAGAATGGCAAGGGTTTATTTGTTTCTAAAAGCCTGCTTAGACAAAGTTTCACAACCTTCAAGGTAGACACCGTGTCTAAGGCCAAGGGACAAACAGACTGGGGAAATTTTCAGTGTTCCCTGAAAACCCATAGCAAAGGTAAGGGACTCTGCAGTATTGGCCTTAGGTCACAGTAACTAGCTTCAGAGTCCCTAGGATTTCTGGTTTTGGGGGACAGAGCAAATCAGGAAGCTGGAAATACCCAAATGAAGATGTATGCATGGTGATGGGTTTGTGGGAACAAAGGAGTATGCTGACAGAACAGAATGTGGACAGTATGACAACTACAGGGGCATCAATCAACTCCCTGTGTTCAGGGAATGAAGAGTCATCAGAGGAGAAAGAATACAAAAGGAGGGATTTTAGAGCAAAAAATGGTCCCTGATGGGGATTCCTGAAGCCACCATGGACAGAGGGTGCACCGCCAATTTTTCACACCCACTCCACTGGGGGCTGAGGGTGTGGGCCTGAGCCCTTCATTTTCAAGACTGTTCACATTCAAGAAAGAACCACAGGGTGAAGCTTATGGCCAGGTATACCTTCCCTCTGTGAACCCTGAAACTGGTTAATAAATAGAATAGTGGGTGGGTTACTTTGTTTGCCTTGCATGCATTACTCTGCTATTACTGTGTTGTGGTCAAGGTCAGTCTGAGGATTTAGCAGAATAAGTTATCTGGGTCACAAATCCAGTGCTAACAGGGACCATAAGCTGACTATGAGCCAACAGTGTACTCTTGTTGCATGAAAGACCAATAGCTGTATTAATAGGATCATCACTTGCAAGTCAAGGGAAGTGGTTATTCTGCTCTATTTGGCACTGGTGAGGTTTTACTTGTAGTACTATGTCCGGTTTTGGACCCCATGCTTGAAGAAGGAAGTGGGCACATTAGAAGGAGTCGATAAGACAGCAAGGGCCTTGTCATACATTACACTAAGGATATGTTTTATTTAGATAATAGCAAGCATTCATTCCTATGAGTTCAAAAGTTTTCTGAGAAGTTGCATGGTAATGCTTACTATGTTCTAAATAAAAGGAGTCTTAAGTGACCGAGCCCTTGAAGACTCCATTGCATTCCAGTGTGCTGCAGAGGGACTGGGACCAACAAACAGCTGTGTAACAGGGTGTTAAGATGGAAACCCTGTTACTTGGGGCATGGGTAGCCAAAGGGGATGGGATCATGAAAAGGATAAGGTCAGAAGCCAACTGAGCCCAGCTGATGAGGATCAGCACATGGGGTGGAGATAAGGGAAATGAAAGCAGCCACCATGCTTAAAAGGCAGGCAGCAAGGGACAGAACCTTGCCCTCTAGGCACTTGGAGAAAGAAAGTAATATGCTGTGGGCAACGAACAGAACAGGAACGCATAAGCTTGAGGGTCTGCGGGTCAATGGCTGACTGGTGAACAGCAGAGTACTTAGCCGAGGAATCACAGGTGATTAGGGCAGCCGAAGACAGGTCTGGGGAGCCTGGAGGACAAACGTTTTGGAAAAGGGAATTAGGGAGAGGAAGCCACAAGAGGCTCGGCAAGGTGGTGATGGAACCTCAGCCTGATTAAAGAGAAAAAGCAATGCTTGGCAGGACGGTGAAGAAACCGCTTCCTTGCTAATGAGCAATAAACATGGCCAACTAAGACTTTGTAACTAGCACTCAGTAAATGTAACACCTTGTTAAACTACTATCTGGGTGGTCAATGGTATCTCACCTCATTTGGGGAATAACTCTTATAATTTATTCCATCTTAAGTTGTGGCAGGCAAGCTCTGAGTGAGGCCAGGGAGACGCATTCACCCTCCCACAAGCTGTTTTTTGTTTTTAGCCTCCGAATGCACAGGAGCTGGTTCAAATCTCTGGTACAGTGGAATGCCTGGGGCTGACAAACAGCTGTTTCTTGGTTCCAGCATCAAATCTGAACCAGAGCCTCCTAATTCTATTACATCTGTGGAGCAGTTGGACATTAGCTCAACATGTTAAGTAATATGATCGGGAGATACTTCACATTGAAAGTACTTTACATTGCATCTTTCCTACAGTTTGATGGCAGTTAGGACATGTTTTATCTCTTAAATGTTTGGACACCAGCATTTACGTGCTATTAACGTGCTATATATAATGTGTGAAGAAACCCCAACAAAACCTCTCTCCATATGGCACTTATATTTTTTATTAGAAGCTGTGGACTTTAAATGTATTTTTACATGTACACCATTGTTTTATTATCAGACTATAGATTTAAAGGTAAAATATCACTCACTGGTGAGTATATAATAGAAGTTCCCATCCATGACAATGCATAGAAGATATGACCAATCATAGCTCCCAGCTTTACAGGCTTAAGTCTTTATTTTGAATTGTAGCAAATTATGCTTTTAGCCCTCACTGGCCAATGTGTTGGTCAGGAGAAAGATTAGCTTATAAACCCAAGATCTATGCATTTCATTAAAACCTACTTGGATGCGTCCACACATGCAGGCAGGTGCAGGGGCTGGTTCTGAACCTTCTGAATGTGTATGCCCCTGTGAGGGACCCAGGGTTTGCAGATTTTTTCCACCAGGTGGCCACTTACATTGGCACCCTCAACCCTCATGAGTGCCTGGTCCTTGGTGGGGACTTTAACATATCCCTAGACACGCAAGACTGGTCAGGCAGGGAGTGGAACCAGGCCTCTGTAGGCATCTTCAGGGAGATCCTGATGGACTACTCCCTGGTGAACGTCAGGCATGCCTGTCACCCTCCCAACCCCCCTGCCTTCACCTTTGTGAGGGTTGGGGCGGAGCAGGCATGCCATTTCCAGTTGGACCGAGTTTATATCTCTCTGCTACACTTCGCTGTGGCCCACTCCCTTGGCATCTGGCTGACCCCTTTCAGCAATCACCACCTTGCCTGGGCCCAGGCCACGCTAAGCAGGGGTGTCCGGTGTCAGCCTACTGGCATTTCAGTGCCAGTCTGCTGGAAGATGTGGGCTTCAGCTCCTGCTTCTTTAATGCCCTGGACAGGAGGTGGGGAGGGCCAAGAAGTACATCACTTGCCTTCTGGCAAGTGATGGCACCCCCCGATGGATCCAGATGAGATGCACCAGTGCATGCAGGTCTTTGAACAGCTCTTCTCCCTGGATCTGGCTGATGCTGAAGCCTGTCAGACCCTGTGGGAGGGACTCCTGCGGGTCAGGGTGGATGACTGGGACCAGCTGGAGGCTCCTCTCATTGTGGCTGAGTTTTCAGCTGCCTTCTGCCTTCTGGGACATCCTCAGCCCAGACTTTGCTGTGGTCTGTGCCAAATCAGAGGGAAGTGGGGAACTCCCCCTGTTGTGCTGGAAGGCGGTGCTGACCAATATACATCAACCCTCATCAAGACAGAATCCGAGGTTGAGGAAGTAGAAGGATTGTGGGTCAGGCTGCATGGGGGGCAAGGAAAAAGGGATTTGGTGGTAGGGGTCAGCTACAGACCCCCACACCAAGGGGAAGAAATAGATGCGGGGCTCCTGAGGCAACTCTCGGAGACCATAAAAGCTAAAGAGGCGGTAGTCATGGGGGACCTAAACTATCCGGACATCTGCTGGGAGACGCAGACAGCAAGGTCCCATCGCTCACGCAGGTTTCTAACCTGTATACAAGACCTCCACCTGCCACAGGAGGTACACGGTCCCACTAGGGGGAATGCCATACTGGATCTGGTATTGGCAACAGCAGATGACATGATAGGGGACCTCCAGATCGGTAGCCATTTGGGAGACAGTGATCACCTTATAATAGAATTCAACATAAGACGTCGAGTGGGTAAGGTAACTAGTAGGGTGAAAGTGCTAGACTTTAGGAAAGCTGATCTCAATGCACTCAGGCGATTAGTCAAGGAAGCACTGCAGAGTAGGAGTTTTGATGGGATGGGAGCCCAAGAAGGGTGGCTGTGCCTAAAGGAAACGATCCTTCGGGCACAAAGCAAGACGATCCCCGAGCAAGGCAAAAAAGGGAAAGGGGCCAGGAGGCTTCCATGGCTGACCAGAGAAATCCAGGGCAGCCTAAGGGCCAAAAGGGAAGCACATAAAAAGTGGAAACAGGGTGAGATCACTAAAGATGAATATACCTCCTCTGCTCGTGCTTGTAGGGAGGCAGTTAGACGGGCCAAAGCTACCATGGAGCTGAGGATGGCAACCCAAGTAAAAGACAACAAGAAATTGTTTTTTAGTTATATTGGGAGTAAAAGGAAGGCCCAGGGAGGAATAGGACTGCTGCTAAATGGGCAGAAACAATTGGTGACAGACAGGGGGGACAAGGCTGAACTCCTCAACGAGTTCTTTGCCTCAGTGTTCCTAAGTGACGGGCATGACAAGTCTCTCACTGGGGTTGTAGAGAGGCAGCAGCAAGGCGCCAGACTTCCATACGTAGATCCTGAGGTGGTGCAGAGTCATTTGGAAGAACTGGATGCCTTTAAATCGGCAGGCCCGGATGGGCTCCATCCGAGGGTGCTGAAGGCACTGGCCGACATCATTGCAAAGCCACTGGCGGGAATATTCGAATGCTCGTGGCGCACAGGCCAAGTCCCGGAGGACTGGAAAAGGGCTAACGTGGTCCCCATTTTCAAAAAGGGGAGGAAGGAGGACCCGGGCAACTATAGACCAGTCAGTCTCACCTCCATCCTTGGTAAAGTCTTTGAAAAAATTATCAAGGCTCACATTTGTGAGAGCCCGGCAGGGCAAATTATGCTGAGGGGAAACCAGCACGGGTTTGTGGCGGGCAGATCGTGCGTGACCAACCTAGTCTCTTTCTATGACCAGGTTACGAAACGCCTGGACAGAGGAGGAGGGGTGGATGTCGTATACTTAGACTTCAGGAAGGCCTTCGATACGGTATCCCACCCCATACTGGTGAACAAGTTAAGAGGCTGTAATGTGGATGACTGCACAGTCCAGTGGGTGGCGAATTGGCTAGAGGGTCGCACCCAAAGACTCGTGGTAGATGGGTCGGTCTCGATCTGGAAGGGTGTGGGCAGTGGGGTCCCGCAGGGCTCGGTCCTTGGACCGATACTCTTTAATGTCTTCATCAGTGACTTGGACGAGGGAGTGAAATGTACTCTGTCCAAGTTTGCAGATGACACAAAGCTATGGGAAGAAGTGGACACGCTGGAGGGCAGGGAACAGCTGCAGGCAGACCTGGATAGGTTGGACAAGTGGGCAGAAAACAACAGAATGCAGTTCAACAAGGAGAAATGCAAAGTGCTGCACCTAGGGAGGAAAAATGTCCAGCACACCTACAGCCTAGGGAATGACCTGCTGGGTGGCACAGAGGTGGAAAGGGATCTTGGAGTCCTAATGGACTCCAAGATGAACATGAGCCGGCAGTGTGACGAAGCCATCAGAAAAGCCAATGGCACTTTATCGTGCATCAGCAGATGCATGACGAATAGGTCCAAGGAGGTGATACTTCCCCTCTACCGGGCGCTGGTCAGACCGCAGTTGGAGTACTGCATGCAATTCTGGGCGCCACACTTCAAGAAGGATGCGGATAACCTGGAGAGGGTCCAGAGAAGGGCAACTCGTATGGTCAAGGGCCTGCAGACCAAGCCCTACGAGGAGAGACTAGAGAAACTGGACCTTTTCAGCCTCCGCAAGAGAAGGTTGAGAGGCGACCTTGTGGCTGCCTATAAGTTCATCACGGAGGCACAGAAGGCACCCCCGGGGATTACAAGAAACAATGGCCACAAGCTAGGAGAGAGCAGATTTAGATTGGACATTAGGAAGAACTTCTTCACAGTTCGAGTGGCCAGGGTCTGGAACGGGCTCCCAAGGGAGGTGGTGCTCTCCCCTACCCTGGGGGTCTTCAAGAGGAGGTTAGACGAGTATCTAGCTGGGGTCATCTAGACTCAGCACTCTTTCCTGCTTATGCAGGGGGTCGGACTCGATGATCTATTGAGGTCCCTTCCGACCCTAACATCTATGAATCTATGACCCTCCTGCTGCAGAAGGGGGGTCCCCAGACTCCAAGATCCATTTCTGCCTCCGTGCTCTCAAGAAGGGAGTTTCCCATCTTATAAGTGTGCTGCTGGTTACTACTGCCCAAGAGCAGCACCCTGCACTTGTCAGTATTGAAACGCATCCTGTTTTTGTTAGCCCACCCCTGCAACCTACTCAGGTCTTGCTGCAGTCTTTCCCTCCCTACTAACATGCCCACCTCACCCCAAATTTTGGTATCATTAGCAAATTTGAACAGGTTGCTTTTCACCCCGTCATCCAAATCACTGATAAAGAAATTGAACAGTGTGGGCCCAAGGACCGAGCCCTGGGGGACTGCACTGCCCACTTCCCCCCAGGTCGAATATGACCCATCCACCACCATCCTCCAAGTACGACCCTTCAGCCAATTTGGAATCCATCTGACCGTGTAGGCACGGATTTGAATGCCACAGTCACCTAGTTTTTTGATGAGAATAGGGTGGTCGACAGTGTCAAAGGCCTTGCTGAAGTCCAGAAAGACTACATGCATGGTGACACCTGCATCTAATGCTTTTGTGACCTGATCGTAAAAGGCAATCAGCTTGGTTTGACATGACCTGCCCCTAATGAAACTGTGCTGGTTGCCTTTGAGCATCATCCCCGATGCTGGCCCCCCAGGATTGAGGTAAGACTGACGGTTCTATAGTTGCCCGGGTCCTCCCTCCTCCCTTTTTTAAAGATGGGGATCACATTGGCTATCTTCCAATCATCTGGCACCTGGCCCAAGCATCAAGAGCGCTCATAAAACCAAGCCAAGGGCCCTGCAATAACCCCTGCTAGCTCCCTCAACATCCTGGGGTAGAGAGCTTCTGGACCTGCTGATTTGAACACATCCAGCCTCTCCAGAAGCCTCTAACCTGGTCCTCCTCAACCTTAGGTCTGGAGGCATTCCCCTCAAGTCCGTCTTGAATCACGGTGGAGGAGTCCCAGTCCCTGCACAAGAAAATGGAGTTGAAGAATTTGTTAAAGAGGTCTGCTTTTTCCTCTGGCGCAACCACCAGATTGCCCAGCGTATCTTGCAGGGGCCCCACATTTTCCGGTGCCTTCTTCATCCTCCCTATATATTTGAAAAAGGACTTTTTATTATCTTTGATCTTGGACGCTAGTCCTAGCTCTATGTCCGCCTTAGCTTTCCTAACAGCCCCCCTACAGGCCCGAGCAGTGGAGGTATACTCCTCTTTGGAGATAGTCCCCCGCTCCCCCTTCCATCAGGTGTACACTGCCGTTTTGGCAACCAGGCATTCCTGGACATCCTTGGTGAGCCTAGGGGGCTTTTGGGCACTCTTGCCCCTTTTGCTTCTTGTTGGGATCATCGCCCTTTGGGCCCTGAGTATCGTCTCCTTAAGGAACGACCACTCATCTTGGGCACTGAGTTCCCCTGCCCTCGAGAACCCCAGCATCTCTCCCATCAATCTCCTCAACTCATTGAAGTTGGCCCTCTTGAAGTCTAGGGCTACTGTCTTGCTGCAGGCCCTTGACACCCTGCGCTAGATGATGAATTCCAGCAAGTGATGATCACTATCACCCAGGTGGTCAAGGGCCTGAATCCCCCTTACCAAATCATCGCCTGTGGCCAGGACCAGGTCCAACAGGGCATTTCCTCTGGTGGGCCTGTGCAACTCCTAGGTTAAGTGGAGGTCCTGTATCTTGGCTAGGAACCTCCTGGAACGGTCTGACCTGGCTGACTGCTCCTCCCAGCAGATGTCCGGGTAATTTAGATCACCCGTGACAACTACATCCCTTGCCTTAAGTGCCTCTGCAAGCTGGCCTGAAAATTCCCAGTCCATCTCCTTCCCTTGGTTTGGGGGGTCTTGATATTTGAGTTAATTTTGATGACCATTTCAGGAAATGGAAGAAAGACTGTTATCAAACCAGTAACTATGTGAAACTTCTGTAGACTGACCTTGACCATGTCAGGTTGAAATACTTTTGCAAGGCTAATTGCTCATGTTCTGGTACTGTATGATGTGAAGTATGAGATGTTTTGTGCTAAATAAGAATGCAGTGCTTGCTGATAGGCCTGCAGTGGGATCATTCTTTCTCTCATTTTATCTCTGCCTTGTAGAAGCATTACAGATTCTCCCTTGTGTCATTTAGTATTAAATTTCAGAAGTGATGTGTAGTATTTATGAGAAACGATCAGTGAACATGTTTCCTTGTCAAACAAACCCTGATGACTACTCTGGGTATGATCTTTCCAACTGGAGTCAGTTGGGTTCCCATTTTACTGGTATTTCATGTAAACTAGTGATTCTCAACCTCCTTAAATTCTAGGCACACCTCCTCAGCCTCCTCAGAAAATATCAGCTTTTAGTTTACAGTCATTTTTTGACTACAGAAAAGCAAAAGAGTTATTCTTTACTTGTAAAGAATTCAGAAAGTCTATAACAGGCAATAATGTTTTTAACACTATGAATTCCTTTTTGAAATTTCTGGGTTAATCTTTTGAAACATATTTTCACACCTAACAGTGCTAACATTGTGTGGTTCCCTTGCACTGATCTCAAGGAACCCCAGGAGACTATGGCACCTTTGTGGAGAATCACTGATCTAGACTATTTCCCCATCATGCTTTTAAGTATGTCATCTGAGACCATCTCAAAAGTTTTAATAAAGTGATTGCTCTTTCACAATTGTGTTTCTACATCTGTCTTTGTTAGGAGATGAATGCTGACATTAGCAGTTTCTTTACCAATTTCACAATGATGGTAAAAGTGTTTTTCCTTCACTGACAGCAAAAAGATATTGTGAATTTTTAATTGGAAACATGATAACTCAATTGAGGGTGACAGGAGATGATTCTAACAGACTGTTTCTTATTTGTCTCGAGATCATCTTTTGGTTCTCTTGGTGACTTCTTAAACATATTCATAACATTTTCTTTATATTTATTTTCCTTTCTGCTCCCACATATTTAGATTTCTGATTTATTTTATACAGTATTTTCTGTATAACACAGAAAACAGATCCCATTTAACCTTGCAGGTAAAGCTGTGTATGAACTAGTCTCAGGCTCTATGCATATGATTAATCTGAAGTCCACACCACAGAATTTCTCCCAGAAGTCAAGTTAAAGCATGCCTATAACAGGGAGCCAGGGTTTTCTTTTTGTTTGAAGGGATGATACAGCGGTCTGGGTTGGTTGCCTGGGAACAGGTAGGTAGGAAGCAGGCTAACTGCTAAAGAGCTAGATACCAGAAGCAAGCTGCACAGGGGACAGTCACCTAGGCTGCTCAGGAGCAAAGAGCTGCAAGCAGCACAGCTAAGACACAACAGAGAAAATCAGGCTAGTCATCAGGCCTAAATGGAAACTCCTGTGGCTGGCTGGGAAGCAACCTGACAGGAAGCATTGGGGTGTTAGGGGTACATAAAACCAGTACTTGAGGGCAGTCGGGTAATCTGGCCCTGCTAGTAGCAGAGAGAGGAGCTGCTGATCAGGATTACTGTAGTAGAGTAGCTGATTGTTACCTGAGTTGCTCTGAAAAATGCAAGTAAGGAGCTTATAACTTGATATGTGGTCCAGTATAGAGGGAGCTTTAATTGCAACCAGTGGGCTTGTAACTTTATTTAAGATTCATGCCAATGGACTGGGTGTGGCTAGAACATGCAATGAGGGCCTCCTTGTCACTTTGATGCCCAAGGGTCATATGGGGTTTTCAGCCATGCCTGGAGCCAGTCTCAAGAGATAAACAGCCAGAAGCCTGCACTAGGAAAGCTGATAGAGATGGCCTGGGCCTTAGAAAGTCAAAGCCAAAGCCCACAAGCCAGGGTCTTGAAGCCCAAGAGGGCAAGACAAGGCTGGAACCCATAAGCTAAGGCCTGGTACAGTGGTTTTAGGCTAACAGGCCCAGCTAGAGGGAAGGGGAGGAAGCTGGGAAGATGGAAGCCCCCAAGAAGGGCAGAGAGGGCTAAAGAGCCCTGACATGTGTGATTAACTGATAACATCTGGGAGGCATAGGCATGGCTGTAGGGGTAGAAGAAGACCATAAATAGCCCTTAAGGCAACAGGTTTCCTGAGGGGTGTGGATGGGCCCGTAGGGCCCAGTTAGCACATGAAGGGCAAGATTAGGCCTAGGGGAGGGTCCAGGGGAAAACTTCTGACTGAAGGATGGATGAGGGCTCACTCTGGGACCCTAAGACAACCTCTCTTTCCGTGAATCAAGTTATTACATCAAGCTAAAGCAGGCAAGGATAAAGGAAGTGGATCCAGAGAGCCAGAGTGGGGCAGAGGTTGCATGGCCACCAGGGGGCATCACAGATGACCCTGGGGTACAATCATGTTACACTACTTTAATCTATTTTTTAATCTAATCTCATTTAAGCACTCCAAGAAATGGCAAGTCCATTACCTTCCTAATGTTCCAATATTTAATTTTGCTTTCTATGAACTCTGTCATATATTAAGGTTGATTTGACAAACTTAAACCTCTAGCCATTGGATTTTGCTCAGCCTGCCACTGTCAGATATTCTTTCACTTGTAAAACTCCACTAATCAAGTCTCTCTTGAATATGGTAAAATAAACAGATTGAACCCACAGAGCCTCAGATTGTAAAGCATGTTCTCAACCTAGGATCACTGGTGTCATCCTCTTAATCTCTCTCCATTAGTGTAATGATCTACTTGAAGTGTGGACACCAGAACTGGACATAACATTCTAGTAGCAATGTAACTAGTGCTGTGTATAGAGGCAAGGTCATTTTATGCATCTACCCACTTTAGCACCAACATGGCACTGACCACTTATATTACAGTGGTTAACCAGATGTCTTCAATTCCTCATCTTGGAAGACAATAACTTAGTTTCCCATGCTGTATGTATAGACTTCTTTCTTTGTTCTAGATGCATTGCCTTGCATTAAGTTGCATTTGTTAAACACATTTTGTTGGATTAAAGTTGAGTACAGGAGCAAATCAATTGATTAAATGTTAATCAACTGAGTTCTTCCTGCCAAATTCCCACTCTTGTCATTTAAATAATTGAATGGAAAACTAGCTTGTTTAGATAAGCCAAATAGAAATGGACTTAATCAGTATAAAAGAATAGCAAAAGAGGGCTAAACAGAAGGAAATAAAAATATATAAGAATACAAGCCTCAAGGGATGGCTTTGCCCAATTCGGTATGGGACGGCCAGGGCAAGGGAGAACTATTCCCCTACATCAGTGTTGACTATGTGAAGGAACACCTTGAGAGATTGTGTAGCAAAACCCCCAGGTTTCTTTTTCTTTTATTTTTTTCTTTTTTAAAATGCATTCCCTCCCCTTCCCCAACCGTTTCAGGTTTTGTCTTTCCCTCTATTCCCTATAGATAAGTATAAGTGAGCTAAGACATAAATAAGCTACAGCATTTTATTTTGGTAGCAAGTTATAGTTGTTTTGTTTTTTCTCTTTCTTTATATTGTGTAGTTATTATGCTTATATTGGTTTTTACTGTTCTATATTACTGTTTTACTGGTACTATATGATTTAGGCCTACATATGTAAGTTAGCATAAGTCATGTCAAGTTTCCATTTTGTTTGTCAAGTCTCCATCCTGTCCCCAGGCCCGGTTGTGTAACCCATGACTCGCACCTACCCCTCCTATGTAACTTGGTTCCTGAATGAATCGGGATGAATGAGGGTACTTGAGAGACAATGGCAGTAGGTCTAAAAATAGCTGCCTCTGAATGACCGAACCATCAACAACAATACCTGGACCAATGACCCAGCCCTTGGAACCACCCTCAGCATTCAAGAAAGAAAAGATGAGGCAACCCACCATTGTGCCAAGGCTGCACATGCTCAGTAAGAACACCTGGGGCCTCTGGGACAGGACTGACATTGCCGGGACAGGCCCTCCCCATAGGAGATCAGAGGTCGTCTGCCCCATAAAAGGGGTAGTGAAGACTGACTCCTTGGGACATCATCTCCATCTGGATGAGCACCATGCTACACCACCTGTCCACCCAGAGGCCCTGCCAGCGACCCCACTCTGGACAACACCTACTGGACAAAGACCCCTTTCCATCCTGGATAGGCAGAGATCACCCCCCACCCTCTCTTCAACCAACGACTTGGACTCTGCTTCTCTTCCCTACCTGGACTCCAGCCCTTCCACTGAGTTTCTTTCTCCTGCTGCCATTGTGAGTGCTTTTGTGTGTGTGTGTGTGTGTGTGTGAACCAATAACTTCATGGGGCTGTCTAGTGCGTTGTCTGTTTAATAAAACTGTTATTTGGACCCCTAAGTTGAGTTTTACTTTACTGTGGTTTGGACCTGCTCCAATCTCTGCTCCTCTAACTTCTGTCTCATTTCTCCCTCTCCTGCTTCTGGCTTACTGCCACCTCCAACACCTGGCCTGAGCTCCTCTCTGCCTCCAACCCCCCTGTTTCTTTGCCACTGTCTTATCCCCACTGCCTTTTCCTTCTCCCCTGAGCAACCAGATTTCTGCCTCAGTTTCTTTCCTGGCTGTCTCTTCCTTGCCACTAGGCTTTTTTTTTTTCTCTTTTCCTTGCACCAGTGATCTTGAGATCAAGTGGCCCCAGGGTTACTCAAGTAAATCCAAGCCACAGTTCATCAGCCAGATTCTCTGTAGTCCACTGGTTCTAATCCCGGTTCTGGCAACTTTCACTCCCTAAACTTTAACTCTCTCCCTCACCAGAACCTTCCCCCAAGTATCCCAGGTACCCCAAGCACACACATACACACTGTACCATCCAAATTAGGAACTGACCTGTGTGCAAGTGTAGATGGATTATACGTATGTGAACTGGTGAGAGTGTGTGTGTATATATATATGTATTATGTCATTGAGTGCATGATATACGAATTAGTGATCTGTGTATGTGTACTGAGTGTGCGGGTATGGACAATTGCTTTTTGTCTAACTTTTGGGGTGTATAGTGTATGTGCTTGAATTGGTGATAGGTATGCATGTGCCTAGGCTGGCTTGGATGTGTATGTGCCTGAGTTGGTAGTGTACTTGGCTTTGGTGAGGCCGCAGCTGGAGTACTGTATCCAATCTCATCTCCTTGTACGACCAGGTGACATATCACCTGGACAAGGGATAAGAGATTGACATCATATATCTTGACTTTAAAACAGATTTCAATCTGGTATCCCACGATTGTCTTATAGAAAAACTGGCCAACTGCAGCCTCGGCTACATCACAGTCCACTGGCTGGGGAATTGGCTTCAAGGTCAGAGCCAGAGAGTGGAAGTTGATGGAAGTCAATCATTGTGGTGTGCCATGACCAGTGGGGTCCCCCAAGGCTCTGTCCTTGGGCCTATCCTTTTCAACATCTTCATTAACGATGTGGACATTGGTGTCAGGAGTGGACTGGCCAAGTTCGCTGATGATACCAAACTTTGGGGTAAAGCGTCCACACCAAGGACAGGATGGTGATCCAAGCTGACCTTGACAGGCTCAGAAAATGGGTGGATGAAAACCTGATGGCCTTCAACTCCAAAAAATGCACCTTGGGAAGAAAAACCTGCAGCATGCTTGTAGGCTCTGCAGTGCTACACTTTCTAGCACCACGGCCGAAAGGGACTTGGGGGTCATGATTGATTACACGATTAATATGAGCCACCAATGTGATGTTGCAGCTGGCAAAGTGATCAAAACTCTAGCTTGCATCCATAGATGCTTCTCTAGCGAATCCCAGGATGTCATCCACCTGCTGTACTTGCCCTTGGTGAGGCCGCAGCTGGAATACTGTATCCAATTCTGGGCTCCACAATTTAAAAAGGATGTGGAGAAGCTTGAGAGAGTCCAGAGGAGAGACACATGCATGATCAGAGGGCAGGAAAACAGGCCTTATGATGAGAGGCTGAGAGCTATGGGACCCTTCAGCCTGGAAAAGCACAGGTTCAGGGAGGATCTGGTGACTGCCTATAAGTATATAAGGGATATACATCAGGATCTGGGGGAATGCCTTTTCACCACAGTGCCCCATGGAATGACAAGGTCAAATGGTCACAATCTTCTCCAAGGCTGTTTCAGGCTGGACATAAGGAAGAACTTCTTTACAGTCCGAGATCCCAAGACCTGGAACAGACTGCCGCCAGAGGTGGTGCAAGCACCTACTTTGGATTCCTTTAAGAGTCAATTGAACATTTATCTTGCTGGGATCCTGTGACTCCAGTTGACTTACTGCCCCTGGGGCAGGGGGCTGGACTTGATGATCTTCTGAGGTCCCTTCCAGCCCTAATGTCTATGAAGTCTATGAAACCTATGAAACAAGGTAAAAAAAAATGCATACTAAGTGTTTTATCCTTTATCTTCCCCAAAGGTTACAGTACACAATTGGTAGCATCCCTGCTTATTTCACAAGGTCAGGGCCAAAGTGAATGTTTTGAGGTTGTAATGTGTATATGTTAGGGAAAAAGTGTGGAACATCTGAGAGGTTTCTTTATTCTGGTACCCTGGAAAACCAAACCAAACCAATTCTTCAGGAGTCCTTGAAAGCGGTTGCATTAAACCAGACTTAACACTCTGGAAAGATCTGGTTCCTAGCATTCCCACCTCTGCATCTGGATTCTTAACTAGCGAGGACCTGTAAATTATTTCACTATCTAATAGGCTTACGCAGTTTATACTAGCTATCTTCAAAAGCTCATTAGTACTTCAGTTAGTTTCACTTCTTGGAAACTAGACGTTAGCATAGCTATTACAATGAAGTTACCTAAATCACTAAATACTATATTTTTTTCACATAATGCATATAGAATCATAAAAAAATCAGGGTTAGAAGGGAACTCAGGAGCTCCTCTAGTCCAACCCCCTGCTAAAGGCAGGATCATCCCCAACAAGATTAGTCTAGCCAGGTCTTTGTTAAGCTGGGTCTTAAAAACTTACAAGGATGGAGATTATACCACCTCTTTAGGTAACCCATTCCAGTGGTTTTCCCACCCTCCTAGTGAGAGTTTTTCTTGCTATCCAACATAAACCTCCATTGCTGCAACTTGAGACCATTGCTCCTTGTTCTATTATCTGCCACCACTGAGAACAGTTTATCTCCATTCTCTTTGGAACCACCCTTCAGGTAGTTAAAGGCTGCTATCCAGTCCCCACTCAGTCTTCTCTTTTGCAGGCTAAATAAACCTAGTTCCCTCAACCTCTCGTCACAAGTCATGTAAATAAGCCCAGCCCCCTAAATATTTTTGTTGCCCTCTGCTGGACTCTCTCCAATTTATCTGCATCCCTTCTGTAGTCGGGGCCCCAAAGCTGGACACAGTACTCCAAATGTAGCCTCTCCAGTGCAGAGTGGAGGAATAATTACTTCCCTCGATTTTCTGGTAACATTCCTATTAATGCGGCCCGGTATGCTGTTAACCTTCTTCCCAACAAGGGCACACTAATGACTCATATTCAGCTTATTGTCCACTGTAACCCCCAGGTCATTTTCTGCTGATCTGCTGCTTAGCCATTTGGTTCTAAGTCTATAGCAGTGCAAGGGATTCTTCTTTTCTAAGTACAGGACTCTACACTTGTCCTCGTTGAACCTCATGAGATTTCTTTTGGCCTAATTCTATAATTTGGCTAGCCCTGAATCCTTGCCCTACCCTCCAGCATATCTACTACTTGGTATCATCTGTGAACTGCCAAGGGTGTGCTCCATGCTATCTTCCAGGTTGTTGATGAAGATATTGAACAAAGCCCCCAGGATTGACCCCTGGGGCATTCTACTTGATACCAGCTGACAACTAGACATCAAGACATTGATCACTACCTGTTGAGCCTGATGGTCCCACCAGCTTTCTATCCATCTTACAGTCCATTGATCCAACTCATACTTCCTTAGCTTCATTGCAAAAAATCTGTGGGAGACTGTGGTGGTCGTACTTAGGATGTCACCTCGTACCCCTATATAATCACCTAACAGACCGCTGGTGTCCCGACTTTTCTCACCTGCCACTTTTTGGATGTTATAATTATATTCGGATTTTTTTTTTTTTTATGTCACTAGTCAGGAGGGTTGCTATGTCTTATCCCCTGTTTTTTTTGGTTGATCGTTCATTTAAATTAGGTCTCTATCAGGGGTTCACGGCCACTATGAGTAAATTATCTCACTTGCTTCTCCAGATATCCACACATGTTCGAAGATATAGATAATTATGGTCGGATTCAGATTGAACTTGTCTTTATTTTTATCTTTTCACACTCTGTACAAAAACTTTTTTTTTTTTTTTAACCTTACCTCAAATAACAATGCTGGTAATTCTACTTATATAAAATCCTTATATAATAACTATCAACTAAGCTAAACAGAATCTGGTGTTAATGAGCAAATTCTCCTTCTATCTTGTCTGTCTGTTTTCAAAAGACTTTTTCTTTTTCTTCGGGCTTCTATCTTCAAACCCCACTCTTCACACTGTCTTTGACAAGATGACAAATGAGTCTACTTTTTACCTTGGACCCAACTAGTGTCCTGAATTCCACTGGTGTACAACCGGGTGCCATCTCCCAGGCTAAGAGATAAAACTTCCTCTCTTTGTTTACTTTTGCAAGTCCACAGCATCTGATACATCCCACTGTTTATCTCCTTGGGAATCTGCTCTTCCTCGGTGCTGTGAGGAGTCTCAAGGTAAGTCTCTGATCCCTTGGGGATCCTCTTTCTTCCTTTTTTCTCTCTCCTTGTCAGCTTCCTTTTTTGCTGAAACTCCCGGTTCTTATCTTCGCTCTGCTCTCAGAGCTTCTATCCTAATATGGTATTGGCTTCGGAAGCGGCATCCACTGGGTCTTTTCATTGCGTCCATGCTCGTTCTCTCACAGAGACCATATCAAAAACCTTGTTAAAGTCAAGGTATATCATGTCCACCACTCTTCCTGCAGCCACAGAGCCAGTCACCTCATCATGGAAGGCAGACAAGTTGGTCAGGCATGACTTGCCCTTCGTGAATACATGCTGACTGATGTTCTTCTTCTCCAAATTCTTAGAAATTGATTCTTTGAGGATCTGCTCCATGATTTTTCTGGGGACTGAGGTGAGGCTGACTGGTTTGTAATTCCTTGGGTCCTCCTTCTTCCTTTTATTAAAGATGGGCACTATATTTGTCCTTTTCCAATCATCTGGGACCTCCCCTGATTGCCATGAGTTTTCAATAAGACAAAGGCCAGTGGCTGTACAGTCACATGAGTAAACTCCTTCAGCACCTTTGGATTAATTGCATCTGGCCCTATGGAGTTTTACATTTCCAGGTTTTCTAATTAGTTCATAACCTCTTATTTCGCTGAAGGCTGTTCACCTCTCCAAACTTGGCTGCCTGGGGCAGTAGTCTGGGAGCTGACATTACCAGTGAAGACCAAGGTAAAATAGGGCGTTATTTCAGCCTTTTCCTTATCTGTTACTAGGTTGCCTCCACCATTCAGTAAAGGACCCATTTTCTCTGATCTTTTTCTTATTGCTTGTAGAAACCCTCCTCATTACCCTCATGTCTCTCATGAGAGAGCTCATGTTGCTATCTGCAACATGTATTTACCCACACATTGCTAGCTGCAACTCTAATTGTGCTTTGGCCTTCCTGCTTTCATCCCTGCCTGCCTGCACAGTATTATATTTAGGGATCTACTGAATTCGTGGTAGAAGTGGGCTGTATGGCAGCTCCTCTAATCTTCAAGGTTCCCCTGCACACTTTCCACCACCCTGCCTCCTTACCCCCCCCCCACATTGGTGATTGGCTGAGAGGCCCTGCTGCTTGGTGCTGACCAGCCAGGAAACAAAAACAGCACTATATTTAAACTTCCCTGCTGATCAGGGGAGCATGAGGGGAAACCTGCAAGATTAAAGGAGTTGCTGCACAGCCTACTTCCACCATGAATTCAGTAGGTTGATACTTATACTCCTCTTTAGTCAGCTATGCAAGCTTCCTTTTTTGTGTTTAGGCTCAGTGAAGAGTTCTTTGCTAAGCCAAGCTG
Organism: Alligator mississippiensis; assembly: GCF_030867095.1. Taxonomy (NCBI): domain Eukaryota; kingdom Metazoa; phylum Chordata; order Crocodylia; family Alligatoridae; genus Alligator; species Alligator mississippiensis. Next base: position 105,513,050 of record NC_081826.1, read on the forward strand.
GTTGCTTGGCACATTTGCCATTCTTCCTACACATTGGGATATTTTTTTCCTGTGTTCTCAGTAAGGTTTCTTTAAAATACAACCAGCTCAGATAACAGATATACTCAACAAAGTACTAAATGGTGATCTTGGGGTATAAACAGACATCAGCAATGAAGCAGATCAGCTGTGCCGGTATATATCCCAGAACAGTTGGTATGTTTCATGGGGCAAAACTAAAATCACCCACTTCCCCATAGGGCCAGGACATCCTTGGAGTGGCTGGGACCTGATCCTGTGGGACAACACCCCAACCTTAAAGCAAAGGGATATCTGCTGCAAAATAGCAGCATAAATTAATATCACCTATGTCACCTGTATATCACCTATGTCATTTTGGGCATTTGTGGCATGATGAGGAGCATAGAGAGACACAAGGTGGCATCAGTTTCCAGCCTGAGAGAGAGAGAGATGTAAAGGTTGTTTGTCATTCTTTTCATCATTCCTTATGACCCTGTTTGATTATTTGTGAGGATATTTGAGGGAAAAATAAAATAAAACATTTAAATGTTCCTTGTCAAGTAGCATTAAGATCAGTTTTACAGCATGAGCATGAAATACCAGGTCATTCTATTCTTCCATTCAGCTGAAGTATTTACAATACTCTTAATGCCAGTATTTTGCTACTCAAAATAACAATTCTATTCCCTTTAATCACCCAGTAAAATAATGCTGCTGTTTCATAAAATCATAGAAAACCAGCACCAGAAATGACTACTGAGTCCAACCTCCTGCCTGAGGCAGGACCATCCCTATCCAAACTGTTGTACACAAATCCATTGTCTAACCTACTAGCCAAACTCACAACCACAAGACCTAATGACCTAGTCTGCCACAGGTAAGTCAGGGGACCCTCAGTCTTCCTACATTTTGCAGTACCAGTACTTACCCTGCATCTTATCATTTGAATAACAATAAGCATTTTCTGAAATATTTAGGTGACTTAGGGATTTTAGATGTTGCAGTACTGAGAATTGCAGTACCTAATGTTTAGGTTCTCAGCTGCCTAGGGGCATCACAACAATCAAGTGTTGGCCCAAGTGAGGTAACCATATGAGACAAAACACTGAAAACTGCATGCCTCAGAATGAGATCTACAAAAATCATGCTGAGCCAGGAGGTGAATTAAGATAACTCATAGGAAACACAGGAGAACCATGTGTGTTTAAACTCCACCTCTCTAAGGAACTTACAGTCTTTAAGCTGGAATGCCCAGAACATGCAATAGGCTACCAGGGATAATACAGTGGTCCAAGGCAGGGAGCAAGGCAGTAACAAGATTCAAGGGGCAAAGGGCAGAGCAAGGCAGAGGAAAGGAAGTCCTAAATAGCAGAGTTACAACACTTTTGCCAGGCCAAAGACCTAGGGCAACTGGTAGGGTTTTTATAGCCCTCCCATAAATGGCTCATGGCTTCCATTGGCTCATTTTGGTCACATGGTTTCCTATTAGGAACCTCTTGGGAGGGCCCAAGCAGACCTGGGCCCAGCATCCAGCCAGTTGGTTGGCAAAGCCACATCCCAGACTTCTGTCCCCAAGCCTGGCAGATGTGGGTTCAAGCCCAAGGGTCCTGGCATGTTTGTTTGTTGACCCTCTTTCTAGCACAATGAATCTTTGTGATCCTTGCAAAGTGGAACAGCGTTAGGAGGAAGTTCTGGGAATACACACATATATACACCAACCAGAATGTTCTATAGCTTTGGGAGTGGCGTGTTCATCTGGGCTTCAAAACAAACCCCTTTAGAAGGAGGTAAAGACCAAAAACAAATCTCTGACATCCTGGGTGAATGTTTTAAACCCTGACTAGATGGAGATGACTACCTTCTTTTTTTCCAGAGATGTTTCCTGATAATTCCAATCTTCCTGGCTTTCTTTAGGATCATGTTATTGGACCAGTCTGTATTAGCCAGATTAGCAGAGGAATGCTTCTTCTGTGACTCCCACTGGGACCTGTTGACTCTGCATTGAGGACCCAGAGGCCTTGTTCAGGGTGGGAGGGGAGAGCAGGGATCCACTTTCAGGCCAACCACAACCTTTCCATTCAATAATAGGCAAATTTAGTGATACGCAGTGATAACAGAAAAGAAGCAATACAAACAATAAAGCAATTCTATATATCTACCAAATCCTAGGGCTATCATCAGAGTCAAAGTACATCTGGTCAGGATGCAGGCTGAACTCTGAGGCTCTCTTTCTCAGGTGTCAGCAATCTGGAGGCAGGATGCCAAGGCCCACAGTCCCTCTCCAGCGGAGTGCATGAGACAGACTGGTTGTATACCCTCAGTCCATGGTGGCCTCAGGGACCCTTCCCAGGGGATGAGGACAGGTACCCCTCTTAGGGAGGAGAAAGAGCAGGGAGGGACCCTTTGTTACTCTCAAGCCTCTGCTTTTATATTCTCCTTCCCTCTTGATGACTCTTCATTCATGGCTATCTTTGGTTGGTTGTCTCTCTGTGGTCATACATCCACATAGTCTTCTGGGGCCTCTCCTAATTTGGTCTGTTCACCCAAAACTGGGACTCAGCTCCACCCCCCCCCCACTCTGAGGCCTCGTAGCTGGTGTAACTTATCTCATGTTATGGGCAGTATGGTACATACTCCCCTGGTTCCCAGGCTATGTGTCATAGATTCATAGATGTTAGGGTCGGAAGGGACCTCAATAGATCATCGAGTCCGACCCCCTGCATAGGCAGGAAAAAGTGCTGGGTCTAGATGACCCCAGCTAGATGCTTATCTAACCTCCCCTTGAAGACCCCCAGGGTAGGGGAGAGCACCACCTCCCTTGGGAGCCCGTTCCAGACCTTGGCCACTCTAACTGTGATGAAGTTCTTCCTAATGTCCAATCTAAATCTGCTCTCTGCTAGCTTGTGGCCATTATTTATTGTAACCCCTGGGGGCGCCTTGGTGAATAAATCCTCACCAATTCCCTTCTGTGCCCCCGTGATGAATTTATAGGCAGCCACGAGGTCGCCTCTAAACCTTCTCTTGCGGAGGCTGAAAAGGTCCAGTTTCTCTAGTCTCTCTTTGTAGGGCTTGGTCTGCAGGCCCTTGACCATACGAGTTGCCCTTCGCTGTACCCTCCCCAGGTTATCCGCATCCTTCTTGAAGTGTGGCGCCCAGAATTGCACGCAGTACTCCAACTGCGGTCTGACCAACACCCAATAGAGGGGAAGTACCACCTCCTTGGATCTATTCGTCATGCATCTGCTGATGCACGATAAAGTGCCATTGGATTTTTTGATGGCTTTGTCACACTGTCGACTCATGTTCATCTTGGAGTCCACTAGGACTCCAAGATCCCTTTCCACTTCCGTGCCACCCAGCAGGTCATTCCCTAGGCTGTAGGTGTGCTGGACATTTTTTGTCCCTAGGTGCAGCATTTTGCATTTCTCCTTGTTGAACTGCATTCTGTTGTTTTCTGCCCACTTGTCCAACTTGTCCAGGTCTGCTTGCAGCTGTTCCCTGCCCTCCGGCATGTCCACTTCTCCCCCTAGCTTTGTGTCATCTGAAAACTTGGACAGAGTACATTTCACTCCCTCGTCCAAGTCGCTGATGAAGACATTAAAGAGTATCGGTCCAAGGACCGAGCCCTGCGGGACCCCACTGCCCACACCCTTCCAGGTCGAAACCGACCCATCCACCACGACTCTCTGGGTGCGACCCTCTAGCCAATTCGCCACCCACCGGACTGTGTAGTCATCCAAGTCACAGCCTCTTAACTTGTTCACTAGTATGGGGTGGGATACCGTATCGAAGGCCTTCCTGAAGTCTAAGTATATGAGATCCACCCCTCCTCCTGTGTCCAGGCATTTCGTAACCTGGTCAGAAAAAGAAACTAGATTAGTCAGGCACGATCTGCCTGCTACAAACCCGTGCTGGTTTCCCCTCAGCATAATTTGTCCTGCCGGGCTCTCACAAATGTGAGCCTTGATAATTTTTTCAAAGATTTTGCTGAGGATGGAGGTGAGACTGACTGGCCTCCTTCCTCCCCTTCTTGAAAATGGGGACCACATTGGCCCTTTTCCAGTCCTCCGGGACTTGGCCCGTGCACCATGAGCGTTCAAATATTCCTGCCAGTGGCTCTGCAATGATGTCAGCCAGTGCCTTCAGCACCCTCGGATGGAGCTCATCCGGGCCTCCCGACTTAAATGCATCCAGTTCTTCCAAGTGACTCTGCAACATCTCAGGGTCTACGCATGGTAGTTTGGCACCTTGCTGCTGCCTCTCTACAACCCCAGTGAGAGACTTGTCGTGCCCCTCGCTTAGGAACACTGAGGCAAAGAACTCATTGAGGAGTTCAGCCTTGTCCCCCCTGTCCATCACCAATTGCTTCTGCCCATTTAGTAGGGGTCCTATTCCACCCTGGGCCTTCCTTTTACTCCCTATATATCTAAAAAACAATTTCTTGTCATCCTTTACTTGGGATGCCATCCTCAGCTCCATGGTAGCTTTGGCCCGTCTAACTGCCTCCCTACAAACGTGAGCAGAGGAGATATATTCATCTTTGGTGATCTCTCCCTGTTTCCAGTTTTTGTGTGCTCCCCTTTTGGCTCTTAGGCTGCCCTGGATTTCTCTGGTCAGCCAAGGAAGCCTCCTGGCCCCTTTCCCTCATTTTCCTCGCATCGGGATCATCTCGCTTTGTGCCCAAAGGATCATTTCCTTGTTGACCTTGTTGTGTATATGCCCCCTCAGTTCTCAGGCTGGTTTCATCCCTTGGCCTTGTTGTGTTAGACAGCTGGTCTGCTTTCAGATGTTGTGTTAGGCAGCTGGTCTGCTATGAGAAACTGTGTGTGAGAGACCCATGCTCTTTAGAAATCAATTAACCCCTGCTGCCCATCTTAAACCATTATAATGCAAGTCAATTCCCCCAAAACAGACCTTTAAATACCATTTCTAAGCCCACAGGACCTAGATGTGTGTTAGCTCAGCAGAGTCAAGTGGTGCTTATTCCCATGCCCTTTAATAGGACATCAGGAACCTAGAGAGCTTTAATGTTGGAAATCTGACTACCTCCAAAGTTAGATGGTGGTTGTAAAACTCCAAATTTTGGAATAAGCCCCCTAAACTGACAGTTAATCATTTAACTCCTGTCTGATTTCTTTTGTGGACTTCAGTGCTTTTGAAAAGGGTTTTAAGGTTATGTTTCATCATCAGGACACAGGCTACTAAGTTACTTAGGTGTTTTTAAAATTTGATCCTTGGTGGTAAACTGGCCATTCTTAGTCAGGTCTTAACAGGAACACCAGCAGAGTTTCAACTTATGTTAAGGAATTTGGGATCTAAAATGATTGAATGAGTTTTTAAATCTTCTAAACTGAATTTGTAATGTCTAATGCTGGGGTTACACAAATATGCTAAGAAACTTATGGGTTACAGGTTGTAGCTATATTGGTCTACAGGCAAAATAAATCAGAATGTGTGGTAGAGGTGATGATATCTTTTATTAGACTAACTATATACTTGCAAAAAAAAGTCTTTATTTGCAAGCTTTGGGGCACACTTGGCCTTCTTTGGGCATAGGAGAATGCAAAGATTGTAAAATTTCTCCTAGGTGAAAATGAAAATTGATATTTCCTGGAGAGCTGAAAGTGTTGTAAGATCTTCTGGTTTGAAAAAATAGTTTATTGAGCACTCCTGATTTCTGTGAAACTATTTAGTTTTCCAAAGTATTCATCAACAGATGTGTGTTCACATTTATTATTTGAGTTTTCTATGACATTTTTCATTTGGGTATTTATGGTGTATTGCCAGTCATCTAAATCCAGTGATGTTATTCCTACTACTTTCTCAATTGACTGAGAACTTCTAAAGATGAAAGTATATTAAAGCATAGATTGAAACTAATAACTCATTTTGGCAATGATTTTTGGGAGAACATTTATTAAAATTTGTGAAAGAAGATTCAGGAACACTTCCAAGAATATACATATAGTCATCAAAATACTTGTAACTACAAACAAACAGATGCCATCAACAACAGAGGAATAGGAATAGTATTTATTCACACAACAAAACATTGTATTTTTCAACCTGCTGAAATGGTTATGGTCAGAAAAACCAGTATTCACAAATGCTACATTCTTATTTGACACATTATTTTCTTATATTATTTTTAGGGAACAGATTATTTTACTGACAAATAGATTTTACTACTGATAGCAGCACAAAGCTGAAAGTTATGCAAAATGAACCAGAATAATTTTCTCATGAAACAACAATATAAAATGTCCACTAAACTCTAATTGCAGGATCTTTATTACTGGTGTTTATGTATGAGCCAATAAGTGATCATCTTGCATTTCAGTTCTTAGGGCTGGCAATTCCAGAAATCAGTTTTTTGAATACAAAGAAGATATATTATGAAAGGCGTTGAGAGGAGAAAAACTTTGGAGCCCCATGATTGTCACTAGGTTAGTTTTAACAGTAACATTGCACAATAATTCAAATATCTAAAGAATAAGTAAATGCCTGTTATCTTGCAAGCAAGCTAGATAACTACACAATGTTGTGTTTACAGTCAGATACATGTTACATTTTGTTGGTAGGTAATTACATTTCTCTGCAGAGTTGCATATTTTAATACAATAAATACATGAAAGTTGAAATTGGAAAAGTCAATATTTTAAATAGTATTTAAAATATTGGCAGAAAATCAGTGCATCCCATTCAGTCTTGAAGGATTGAAATGCAAGCCAACTGTCATCAAATATAATGTGAGTTACCGTGTTACATGTTTCCATACAATGAGTGTCAAAACTTTTTTACATGCCTCTGGCAGAGTCTTTCTAATCTGTAATTTTATCAAATTATGATCCATTTGAATAATATATGTCCAAGATAATATCCAATAAATATACATGTCTGACTAATATATCAGAAGTCCTGTGATAGGTAAGTGGCAGCCACCTTCATAAAAGCCTTTTTTTGTTTTGTAATAGAACCTGACATCTGGCAGCAATGAGTAATCATCCATTATAATGCAGCCACACTTGAAAGTCACTTAAGGATATTGCTACACAAGCAAGTTAGCAAGAAGTAAGTTTAAGATGTGAATTTACAATGCACATGGAACTGCACAGTAACTCCCTGTATGCACACTTACCCTGCTCTAAATAGAACCATAGAATCAGAAAATGAGGGTTGGAAGGGATCTCAGGAGGTCTAGGGTTGGAAGGGATCTAGTCCAACCCCCTGCTCAAACCAACATCATCCCAGTCCAGACTTTGTCTACCCCAGTTTTACAAACCACTAAGAACAGAGATTCCACAACCTCTCTGGGTAACCTGCTCCAGTACTTTAGTAACTACCTTGTGAGAGATTTTCCTAATATCTAACCTAAACTTCCCTCGCTGTAACTTGAGATCATTGCTCCTTGTTCTGTTATCGTCCACCACTGAGAAAAGTCTAGCGTCATCCTTTTTTAGAACCACTCTACAGGTAGTTGAAGGCCATTATTAAATTCCTCCCCTCAGTCTTCTTTTCTCCAGAAAAAATAAGTCCAGTTCCCTCATACTCTTCTCAGAAGTCATGTGCTCCAGCCTCCAAACCGTTCTTGTTTCCCTCTTGCTGGACCCTCTCCAATTTGTCCACATCCTTTTTGAACTGGAGAGCCCCAAACTGGACACAGTACTCCAGATGTGGCCTCACCAGTGCTAAATAAAATATTCACTTCCTTTGATCTGTTAGCAACGCTCCGATTAATGCAGTCCAGTATGCCATAAGCCTTCTTTGCAACAAAGGTATACTTTTGGCTCATATTCAGCTTATTGTTCACTGTAAGCCCCAGGTCCTTTTCTGCAGAGCTGCTGTTTAGCCAGTTAGTCCCCAGTCTGTACTTGTGCATGGGATTGTTCTAACCTAAGTGCAGAACTTTGCACTTGTCCTTATTGAACTTCATGAGATTTCTTTTGGTCCAGTTCTCCCACCAATTTGTCTCTGAATCCTACCCCTACCCTTCAGTGTATCTATTACTTCTCCACAGCTTGGTGTCATCCACAAACATGCTGAGGGTGCACTCCAGCCCATCTTCTAGATTGCTGATGAAGACAATGAACAAAAGGGGCACTCTACTCAATACCAGCTGGGCACTGTACTTGATACCAGCTGCCAACTATCATTCGTACCCTACCCATCAGCATCTGCCCCCCTCTTGTTGGTGTCCAGATGGCTGCATGCCACTCCCCCGTTCGGTGTCCAGCTGGCTGTGCGCCACCCCCTCTCCCTCTGCTTTGTGTCCATTGTGTCTGGTGTGCTGCAATGCTTTTTTATTTAGGTAAGTGTTAGGTAAGTGTGCCATGGGGCAAAAAAGGTTGTCAAACACTGAGTCAGGGTATATCACATCCACTGTTTTCCCTGCATCCACAAAACAAGTCATCTCATCATAGGCAACCAGGCGGGTGAGTGTGGAGGGATGTGGGTGGTGTGTCGGTAGCTGTGGGGTGATTGCAGGGGGGTCTGTGGGTATGGGGGGGCTGATCAGGAGGGGCATGTTCCCTGGCCCCCACAGGATGCAGCCACACCACACAGCATATGGACTGCCCCAGCTGTTCCCTAGAGGACCACAGCCCCTATCCCCCACAGGGTCTCAGGCACCCTGCAGGGCCATGCCTCCCCCCCCCCCCGCTGCAGGGTCCCAGGCAGCCTGCAGGGACATGGCACCCCACACATAGGGTCCCATCCACCCTGTTTCATGGCCATAGGTTCCCCCCATGCAGGGCCCATAACTTACCTCCTGCAGAAGTAGTGGGAGTGGGGTGCTCTGAGCCCACTGCTGCCAGCTCCCAGCTCTCAGGGACCGCATGTTGCACTGAGCAGCCCCACTGCTGGCAGGACCCAGCTTGGCTTGGCGCTGTGTACCTGTGCACCACACCAGGTCCTGCTTCTGGTGGGATCGCTGCCTGTCCTGCTTTGACTGCAGGGAGGTGATGTGTGGTGGGACCTGGCCCAATGTGGCTCTCTACTCTGGCTTTGCATCAGAGCGGGTTGCACTGCTCTAGGAGGTGCAGCTCCTGTGCAAATGCACACTAGCTGTGCAGCCCAAGCTGGATCGGGTCAGGTCAGGCCAGCAGGGTGTATTTTCCATGAGGCTCAGGTGCACCTGGACATGAAGACTGCTGTTTACTGCCAGATGTCACAAGCTACTGGCTTCCACCTTTCTAGGAGTCTACATCCTCTTCCTTCTCTAGTGCTGCCTCAGTCAGTGCTTCCTCTACAGTCCTAGTGGTTTCCTCCAGCATTAAATTGATGAACTCCTCATGGCAGAAGACGATTTAGAGCCTTGCCACATCCTCCTGTAGCTCTGTTGCTTGTTTCCTGAGATACTACCAGGAAATGCTGTTGAAAGCCACCTGGGATAATGCCTGTGGTGTTGCTGGAAAGAACCTGCAAGTCACAGTCTCCAGTGTCAAGGCAAGACCTGGGTGGAATCCTTGACAACTGGTGGTCCTGCCTGGGCAGACACTTCACATGTGCAAGCAGAGGAAGAGCTGGTAGTAGCAGTGGCTCTGGCATTGTGACATCCTTCAGCCATCTCTCTATTTCTCTTAAATCCACTGCCTATCCTTTCCTGACCTCGTAATTGCTCTTAACTAAAGAAAGACCTTAAAGTCTCCCCTTCAATGATGGGGGAGGCAAACTGACCTTCACACTTACTTCCAAACTTTGTGCAAACTTCCCCGTCTACTGTTCCTGTTCACTCAGAGTCTCTTTTTATACCCTCCTGGCCCTGGACTGGATCCCCCCTTGTTAGTGCTTTTGTCAGACACAGCATGAAATCATTCAGCTAGCAGCACTCTCAACTGCTCAGAGAATGTTCCCAAACACACAGCCCACCAAACAAGCCAAATGCATAGACATCCTTGGCTCACTTACCTTCTAGGAGCAGGATCTGGTGCCTAGCTCTTCTTCCTCTTCCCCTTCCTCCTCTTGCTCCCAGTGAATTACTTGCAGACTGCTCTGTTTGTTGTCCTTGTTCACTCACTCTAATGTGTGGTGACTTACTCCACTTTCATGGAGAGCTAAGTTATTGTAGGGTAAGTATGTGTAAAAGTACATATCCTGCACAGTAGCTTCATTGTATACATTAGCTTATCTTGCAGTAACTTGTTCATGTAGCCCTACCCTAAGTATGATGCATCAGAGGAAAACCACACAAACTTTGAAAATGGCAGTATCTTCCATTTGACACAACATTATATATTACTTGTTCACTTAACTTAGTAACTTAAGTAACTTAACTGTCCTCTTTGCTAGGTAAAATATAAATACACATGCTTGATGTGATGTGATGTAATTTTTTTTTTTGTTAAAGGAGTAGTCTTGACTTTGCCTTCCCCCTGCTGATGAAGAATGCCTTGAAAACTTGTTCAGCTTGTTTTAACTTTATCCCAACTACATAATTGGTCCAATAAAAGATATCATCTTAAGAAATCCTTACCAGTAAGTGATATACATAACAATATTAATTACACTAAATTCTGTGTCTTCTGTGTAATCTCTATAGCATCTAAATGAATGTTTGCACATGAAAATATGACTTCTAAAATTTGGCAATAGCCACAAACGTGTTACTTAAATTAACTTATTGCTGAAATCACAAGTGAGACTTTATAAAGGGGGATAAGGCAAAGTGCTGCATTTATTGCATGAGTTAGACATAGAGGTTTGGATGCACCATTTATACAAAAACACACAAATCATCATACACATCATTACACACAGGCATGAACATACACAAAACAACCATTCCATCCACACATAAACCAGATATAGTTACCAGCAATAGTTTCTCAATATCAGCCCAGGGTGGCCAACCCAGGCTTATTGAGTAGATGATGATGATTTGAAGATAGCAGATTTGAAGATAACAGCTGGAACAGGGTGAACAGATGCATCTGTGCTCTGATGAAACAGCAGTAGATAAAGAGACTCAGCCAACTTGGCATTTTCAAAATGTTCTTTTATAGGGATTGACATCCTTTGTTTCAGCGCTTTGGGGTTTTTCCACACCCAGCTTCTGTTTTTGCGGTTGTTCTTTTATCTTCAGCTTATCTCAGCCTTGGAGTGTTCTTGCTGCCCATCTGTCAGGATGGGTGCATTCCTTCTCCTCATTTATCTTCTTTGTGCCCTAGGCCTAAAAGGGATTCTTCAGCCATTGATTAATTATTTTTCTGATTGGTAATTTACATTTGGTGCCTTGTAGCTTACATAAACAGTTAAATCTTCTTCCCCCATTTCTATACCATTCTCTGACCATTCACCCTTTTACACACACTCATACATAAAGGCTATGCAGAGTTAATTCACTTATGTCAAGCAGAAGGATACAAAATTGACTTTTCAAGTTGCTTACAGGACAAGACTAACATGGTTATATTTCACTATTATTACAACCCATGTTAACCTTAACTACATTAGTTCAGTTTATGCTACACATGTTCCAGAGATACTGTTGTTTTTACATTTTCTATGTCAGGTGCCATAGTATAGTAATCAATTATTTGATGTCTTTGGTTGCATTTCATGTATTTGGTTGTGTCTTTGGTAAATGAGAACCTTTAGAAAATATATTAACTCTAATACAATGTAGGTAATCCAAGTTTGCCTCAGCCAACAAGGACCAAGAAGATGAAAGAGTGAGAATGGCATGCATAGTAAGTAACACTTTCAGATCTCAGATGCCCATTTCTATTTTCAAAGATTCATAGTTTTTAAGTTCAAACATTATGACCATTTAGTCTGACTTCCTGCACACAACAAGGCATAGTAGTTTCTTGAGTGCTTCCTGCCTGAAGACCCTAATTCTTGTTTGAGTCAGAGAACATCTCTTAAGGAATACATCTTATCTCAATATTATATTGCCTTCCCCTTTGAAGTACCTCTCTTGGAGGCAAGTGCACTAAATAAGATCTTTTTGGAGACTATTAATGTCAATTGTTGATTTGGTGTAAATGCATTACTGAGCAAGGTCAGGGACTTTTCTCTTGCAGATGAAAGCACCTACAGCAAACCCATGCCTTGCCAACCTCCGGTGCAAGAAACTAGAAAGAAGTGTGGGTCTTTCTTGTGTCAGGAAACCACAGCAGGTGCCTGCCACTAAAGAGATTTGAAAAACAGTGATGCTGATTGAGGGAGAATGAAATGTAGGAAGGATTGTTCGCTGATAAAGGTGCTATTTTGGGACCTGGGAGCTTAGGCTCTGTTAACTTTTTAGCCAAGATTTCCTGTGTAACTCAAGGCAAGTAGCTTAAGTTCAGATACATCCTAGATGTGCTTGGCTTTCTAAAACCCATTGGAATCTATGTTCAGGTGCCTAAATATCTCTGTCTCAAGTATCATCTTTAAAATAGAGATTGTAGCACTTACCTACTTCAAAGAGTTATTATTAAGATAAGTACAATTGAAAGATTGAGACACTCAGGACTAGAATAACAAAGAGATATAAGTGCCTCAATACAAAAGTGTGTGTGTGTGTGTGTGTGTGTGTGTGTGTGTGTGTGTGTGTGTGTGTGTGTGTGTGTGTGTGTGTGTGTGTGTATTATGGCTACCATACATCTGGGTTTTCTCGTACTTTTCCTCCAATCTCTGTCCAGGCAGGTTTTTTTTTTTTTAAATATGATCAAATGCCTGGGATTTTGGTCAGCTCACTGTGGCAGCAAGAGACAGGCTGCCATGCAAAGCAACAAACTGGAAGTGCTGAGGAAACCCTGGCAACAAGATGAGTCAGCATGTCCAACTTTTCTGATGCAGGAAAAAGCCTCAGCTACACTCTCGGCACACTTTGTCAGTGCGTGCCAGCTCCAATTGACCAGACGCAGTCTGCATGTTTATATAAAAATGGGACACATGGTGGGAAGAAAGGAGACCACAAGCAGAAGCCAGGGGCTGGAGGAACCAGCATCCCAGTCAAAGTGCCCCGGGAGGGGCGAGTGGTGGGAGCCAGAGCAGTTTCCCCTGGACAGAGGCTCAGAGGAGCCTGCTTACTTACTAGGAGAGTGGCAGCTGGAAGATCCAGAGCATTGGGTTATCTCCAAGCTGCAACAGCCCTGTGAACAGAGAAAGAAAGAGAACATATTATTGTGAGTGAAGAGGGAAGGTGAGAGGCAAACTCTTGTTCCTCCCTCATATACTTTTACAAGGCATAGAAGGTACATAACACAGAGGGATTAGCTCCTTGCTTGAAGACAGAATTTTGGTAGTTAAAAGTAACCTGTTGCCTTTGAGACTTTGCTTTTAACATTAAAGCTTCAGGATTTGGACTGAGTAGTACAAGCATTTGCAAAGGTGCTGCAGACACACAGTAGGTCCTATTCACCTCATTGTGGTGTTAGGATGGGGTGTAGGGGAAGTGGAGCCCCACAGTGCATCACTTGACCATGCCAAATGTCAGTGTAAGGAATACAAGACCTTCCTCCCTCTCAAATAAAAAAAATAAATAAACATCAAGACGTAGCAGGTGAGAGAATCTGTCACTGTAGCACTCAGGCAATTAGCTCAAATTGTCCACTCATAAGAGCAAGGGCATAGGAAGGCATAGGAGACTGGGCCGTGAGAAGTAGGCATCTGGCTAGAGAGGCGTATGGACATCTACACTCAGTTTTCAAGTTTTTCCTGGCTTGCTTTATCAAGGAGCTTCTTGGAGGTGGGGGGAGCATGAGGAGGACAACTGGAGGAAGGACACACATGCACATGGCTCACATGCAGCCAGGTAGGGTGGTGGGAGCAGCCTCGGCAGCTGGATGTAAGTAAGTCTGGAGTGAGGGGTCATTTGGAAGGCTAGGGATTGGGGAATGTCCAGGGAGTTGTGTGTGGGGGTGTATGTACATGTGTGTGCATGGGTGGGGATGGGATGGGTGTGTGAGAGGTGTGAGTGATGGCCGGCACTGGGGAAAGTTGTCTGGGCACTGAGGCTAGGGGCAGACATTATACATAAACTGATTTAAGTGATCAGAAACTCATTTAAACCTGTAACAGAAAAGATGTGCAGTGCACATAAACCAGTTTTAAAATGGCTGAAACGTGTTTGAGATGAACCTGGTTGAACGTAGTATCAGACTTAACTGATTTAACTACCCGGACATCTGCTGGGAGACGCAGACAGCAAGGTCCCATTGCTCACGCAGGTTTCTAACTTGTGTACAGGACCTCCACCTGACACAGGAGGTGCATGGTCCCACTAGGGGGAATGCCATACTGGATCTGGTATTGGCAACAGGAGATGACATGATAGGGGACCTCCAGATCGGTAGCTATCTGGGAGACAGTGATCACCTTATAATAGAATTCAACATAAGACGGCGAGTGGGTAAGGTAACTAGTAGGGTGAAAGTGCTAGACTTTAGGAAAGCTGATCTCAATGCACTCAGGCGATTAGTCAAGGAAGCACTGCAGAGTAGGAGTTTTGATGGGATGGGAGCCCAAGAAGGGTGGCTGTGCCTAAAGGAAACGATCCTTCAGGCACAAAGCAAGACGATCCCCGAGCGAGGCAAAAGAGGGAAAGGGGCCAGGAGGCTTCCATGGTTGACCAGAGAAATCCAGGGCAGCCTAAGGGCCAAAAGGGGAGCACATAAAAAGTGGAAACAGGGTGAGATCACTAAAGATGAATATACCTCCTCTGCTCGTGCTTGTAGGGAGGCAGTTAGACGGGCCAAAGCTACCATGGAGCTGAGGATGGCAACCCAAGTAAAGGACAACAAGAAAATGTTTTTTAGATATATTGGGAGTAAAAGGAAGGCCCAGGGAGGAATAGGACCCCTGCTAAATGGGCAGAAACAATTGGTGACAGATAGGGGGGGACAAGGCTGAACTCCTCAACGAGTTCTTTGCCTCAGTGTTCCTAAGTGAGGGGCACAACAAGTCTCTCACTGGGGTTGTAGAGAGGCAGCAGCAAGGCGCCAGACTTCCATACGTAGATCCTGAGGTGGTGCAGAGTCACTTGGAAGAACTGGATGCCTTTAAGTCGGCAGGCCCGGATGGGCTCCATCCGAGGGTGCTGAAGGCACTGGCCGACATCATTGCAAAGCCACTGGCGGGAATATTCGAATGCTTGTGGCGCACGGGCCAAGTCCCGGAGGACTGGAAAAGGGCTAATGTGGTCCCCATTTTCAAAAAGGGGAGGAAGGAGGACCCGGGAAACTATAGGCCGGTCAGTCTCACCTCCATCCTTGGTAAAGTCTTTGAAAAAATTATCAAGGCTCACATTTGTGAGAGCCCGGCAGGGCAAATTATGCTGAGGGGAAACCAGCATGGGTTTGTGGCGGGCAGATCGTGCCTGACCAACCTAGTCTCTTTCTATGACCAGGTTACGAAACACCTGGACACAGGAGGAGGGGTGGATGTTATATACTTAGACTTCAGGAAGGCCTTCGATACGGTATCCCACCCCATACTGGTGAACAAGTTAAGAGGCTGTGATGCGGATGACTGCACGGTCCGGTGGGTGGCGAATTGGCTAGAGGGTCGCACCCAAAGAGTCGTGGTAGATGGGTCGGTCTCGACCTGGAAGGGTGTGGGCAGTGGGGTCCCGCAGGGCTCGGTCCTTGGACTGATACTCTTTAATGTCTTCATCAGTGACTTGGACGAGGGAGTGAAATGTACTCTGTCCAAGTTTGCAGATGACACAAAGCTATGGGGAGAAGTGGACACGCCGGAGGGCAGGGAACAGCTGCAGGCAGACCTAGATAGGTTGCACAAGTGGGCAGAAAACAACAGGATGCAGTTCAACAAGGAGAAATGCAAAGTGCTGCACCTAGGGAGGAAAAATGTCCAGCACACCTACAGCCTAGGGAATGACCTGCTGGGTGGCACAGAGGTGGAAAGGGATCTTGGAGTCCTAGTGGACTCCAAGATGAACATGAGCCGGCAGTGTGACGAAGCCATCAGAAAAGCCAATGGCACTTTATCGTGCATCAGCAGATTCATGACAAATAGCTCCAGGGAGGTGATACTTCCCCTCTATAAGGCGTTGGTCAGACCGCAGTTGGAGTACTGCGTGCAATTCTGGGCGCCACACTTCAAGAAGGATGCGGATAACCTGGAGAGGGTACAGCGAAGGGCAACTCGTATGGTCAAGGGCCTGCAGACCAAGCCCTACGAGGAGAGACTAGAGAAACTGGACCTTTTCAGCCTCCGCAAGAGAAGGTTGAGAGGCGACCTTGTAGCTGCCTGTAAGTTCATCACGGGGGCACAGAAGGGAATTGGTGAGGATTTATTCACCAAGGCGCCCCCGGGGGTTACAAGAAACAATGGCCACAAGCTAGTAGAGAGCAGATTTAGACTGGACATAAGGAAGAACTTCTTCATAGTTCGAGTGGCCAAGGTCTGGAACGGGCTCCCAAGGGAGGTGGTGCTCTCCCCTACCCTGGGGGTCTTCAAGCGGAGGTTAGATGAGTATCTAGCTGGGGTCATCTAGACCCAGTACTCTTTCCTGCTTATGCAGGGGGTCGGACTTGATGATCTATTGAGGTCCCTTCCGACCCTAACATCTATGAATCTATGAATCTATGATTTGGCTCAAACATTTATGCAATGTCTGTCCCAGACCCCTTTCTGGTTTAAGATAAATCAGACACACCCCACATCCTGGGATGCTCCCTGGGCTGAGTGGGACTCTCTGCTCCACAGCTGGGCTGGCCCGTCCTCTCTGCTCCCTGGCTGCAGCTCCAGAGACTGTGGGCTGCTTCCTCTCTTCCCCTTACCACTCCCTTCTAAGCAGGAATTCCCCCCTCCCCTTTTCCTTGCTGTGGAGGTGTCTGTGTATTAGCTAAAAGACCACATGCTGGCTACCATCTCTGCTGAATCAACAGGCAGAATCAACAAGTAGCTGGTAATGTCCCTCTATTGTTTTCTTAATTAGGCAATAAACACTGAGGTAGGTGGTGATAAACACTGTTATCAATTCCCCGCTGGGCTAATCGTAGCATCCTGCAGGGGCCTAGCCACAAACCCCTCAGCTCAGTGCTGTGGAAGGAAGGGAGGTCTGCTCTAGCACCCTCCGGCTTCTAGCCTGAGCCACTGCAGGCATGTGCATGCATTTCTGGAATGTCTGTCTGGTTATAAAACTGATTTAGCCTAGCCAGGTTAGACTAACCTGCAAAAATTGAATCAAGCTCAGGCTTTTTTAATGTTTGTCCCTAGCCTGGGGCTGCAGCAGGGAAGGGGATCAGGGAGCTTCATGGCCAGGCAGGCAGCACCAGGGATGGTGGCCTTACTCACAGGGGAAGAGTAGCTGGGAGATGCTGCAGGGCTGGTGGGGCAGGAAGCTGTGGGTCAGGAGTAAGGAGAGCCAGCAGGGCTGGGGGACAGGGGGGTGTGACTTGGGAGTAAGAGGCACTGGGAGGGGCGGGCAGAGGACTGTGAGTTGTGAGTGTGGGCCACTGGCAGCACCAGGGGGCTGCCAGTGGGTTGGGAATGAGGGACAGCAGCATGGCCCAGGAGGCCAGGGTACTGCAGGTTGCGAATGAGGGACTCTGGGAGACCCAGTGGTCTGCAGGTTGGGATTGAGGGGCAGCAGCAGGGCCCAGGAGGCCAGGGTACTGCAGGTTGCGATTGAGGGACTCTGGGAAACCCAGTGGTCTGCAGGTTGGGATTGAGGGGCAGCAGCAGGGCTGGGGTGGGATTGTGGTTTGTGCATGATGGGCAATGGAATGGGAAGGGGCAGGGCATCAGCATAACACTGCTCCCCACAATCATAACACCCCCCCCCCCCAAACATGACAAGTGTCCTGTTTTTTGAAACTGGAAATATGGTAGCCCTAGGTATATGTGTGTGTGTGTGTATTTAATCTATTGATAGCTATATCTTTATAGCTATCTATATAGATATCTAGATGTTGAGATCTAGATCTAGATGTTGAGATCTAGATTTACATAGACAGATAAATACACACACACACACACACACATATAAAATAACTCAAACCTAACTCTGCAGACATCCATCCTTTCAACATCAGCCAGTACCTGAGTTCTGGTTGCTGTTTCACTGAATAATTTGCTATTTCATATTAAGTATTCAGAGGAGACTGGAAGCCAGGATTCCTCACCTTCATGTAAGTGCAATAACCTGTATGCTACAGAATTATGCACAAACATTTTTCTCTACCTTCTTTCTGAACAAATTAGCATTAACTTTTTCCATGTAAAAAATAGAACAGATTCAACAGGAGGTAAGATTTCCTTCCCATTTCCCCTCTTTTCCACACCCACTTCCCCCACCCCCCCTCTCCCTCCCACACCATACCTATTCCAGATACCTTCTAGACAGATACATAGTCTAGTCTCTTAGGAGGTAGGAAATGTGAGAAGAGGTGAGAACTAAATTTAAATTCCTTACTTAACCTATGAGCTAGTCCATAAACTTGGGTTCCCTTCCACCTCTAGCCACTGTTTGTAAGAAAGGAATGATAAGTACTGCATTTGTTTTGAAAGAAAGGACTTGTATACCTCCTGGGCAGATCTAGGCTTTTGAAAAAGAGAGTGCAGATATTGTGGTGCATCAACACAACACATATTTTTCTTGTTAGA